>NC_083348.1:74463411-74835896 GCF_019175385.1 Lycium barbarum | reverse complement strand
TCTGTACTTGATAGTTACTACAGATTCTTTTTTGCTTTCAAAAAAATCTAGCGTTTTTCTCTCCAGATTCACCAGATAGCTAGGGGTATGGAATTCCAAACTTTTACCTTGTCTTTTCCGACACCTTTTATACTAATAAGAGCTCCCCGGTTGACTAAAGCATTGTCAAGTTGAATTAGCTGACCATTCTAATACCGGCAATTCTAGTTGGAAAAACTGAAAATTCATTTTCATTGAAACTCCAGCTTAGTGTCCTAACAGGGCCTTACAGATTGGAGAATACAATGCCTTGAACAGATAGAATTATACTACTTATTTCATATTCTTAAAGGTTCGGCTAAAACGAGGAAGCTCTAACTATACTAGGTTTTCAAAGTTTTAGAACAAGTTACTTGTGCTGGGACAAAATTCGCAATATTTAATTTCTGTTGAACCATACAACTGTAGTTTTAAACAGAGATTGTGATTCTCGAGCCACATCCTGAACAAAAACCGCCAATACACCTTTTTGTTTTCGGATGAGGTGATGAATATTATTGGTAATCAGTACTTTACGATCTTAAACACAAAATTGGTCAAATTAGTCATGAGTTACATTCTTTTGCAGCAAAAGTTAAGGATAGGGGTTTCCCCATTGTCCTACATCATACTCATTTCTTTTCAACACTCAACAGAGTTGGTCCTGAACCAATCTGAACAAAGGGCTAAGCAGATTCTATAATAGGTTTCCCTTTTTTGGGTATAAGAAATGTAATTAAAAACTGGCTTAAAGCTACATAATGTTTTAGTGTCTGATATTCATTCCTTTTATTTTTATAAAGAGCCTGATATTCATTCTTTTTACCACAATAACATTAATTGATAAGCCTTTTTTTTCATTCACCTTGGATGAACTGAATGTGCACTCTAAGCAATCTATCAACATACTAATAACATGATAATGAAAGAAGTTATAATAGATAATAACACCATGATGACTGTAACTCTGTCAGTAATGAACTAATAATGACAATAACTCCAGTTGTGACACTACCTATTATCACGGCAAGAAAAGGTAGTGCGGGAAGGCAACAATATTAGTATGAATAAAAATCAAAAAGTTCAAGTAGCAATGATAAATCTTTCACTAAAAATTTAAGCACTAGCATAATTGTTTTATACTTTTGACCTCAAGACTAAAAGGTAGTTAAGTCTGGTACCTGGTAATATTGCTATGGCTGATAGGAAAGAAAATATTCGAGGGTTGAAAATTGATCTCCATCTTTCTACCGGAGATATTATCATTGACAGAAAAGTTACTAGCAACTCTTGTCAAAAGATCAGCTCCATTCCATCTCAATTGTTTGTCGTCATAAGATGCATGAAACTCCTTCAAACACTCCATTATAAAAGGACTGAAAAAAAAAAATACAAGAAAGTGAATATTGGCCATATGGTAGACAGAAGAGGATTACTTTACATTTATATACTTTTGCAAGGAAATACTTGTGCTCCTATCCTTTTCCCACAATAAATTTTAGCAAACATTTCTGTCAGATTTACAGGTAGTAGAATTCGATGTTATTGTTTTAAAATTGAATCCTCCAGTAGCATGTTCAGGCTGCTAAGGACAACCCGAACATTTTTTTAATAACAATGGTATCTTGATCAGCTTGTGTGCACCTCGACCAATCCACTGGATACCATGAAATCTCCCACCAGCAAGGAAAACCTGAATATTCTGTTCATCTACAGGAAGAAAGCTTTTTTCATGGGGAGGGGGTTGAGGGTAGTTGCATCAATCTTCCTCAGTGGGCCTCAATTTTAGACATGGACATACTCACAGAGTACCAGAGAAAAGATGGATATTGCAAGGTCCAAGTACGCCAGAACTAGAACAGAGCACTTAAGAACTATATAAGAGGCCAAGATTGAGTTGCGAATACCTGTGCTTTCTAAAAGCCATTGCAGCACCATTCAAAGTTTTTCCACGTAGATCATCCTCAAAAGCAATAGTATTATTAAGTGAAGACAATGAATTCAACACAATGATGTCTGAGTCGAGATAAATTCCACCATACCTGTAATAGAAAAGGCAAAAGAGAACATGAAAGTTTATTTATAACACTGGAACTAAGAATTTCACCAAAAGTTAAGTTGTCATATTACTGAAGTTAAAGCAATACTGCAGCAAATGGAATGGGCAAAGAGTTCATTACAAACATGAGACCACAGCTGTCATATGCCCCTTTAGTCAATCCTTCAATCTTTTTCTATAAGGTAAATAAATTCATTAATGTGATTCAGTAAAAAGCTTGTGACTTACATGTTTCAGAATAAATAGGTACCAACACACAAATTGCTAGATATACGGCCATCTGCAATATATTCAAAAACGATCATGATGCTAATTTCAAAGGTTCTTCGCTTTTGCCAAGGGATGTTGGTTCAACTCTCACCACAATCTACTTTCTCTATGGATAACTCGTGTAATTCAGCTATTGGCATAAATTGCTAAAACAAAACCCTCACTACGAGCAGCAAAATTCTGGGCAATCTGTGATCTCATAAGTGATCTTAAAAAGAACCTTGCCATGCGCCACAGACACTACAGTAGGTTATCCATTAACATATACTAACAGACAAAAAAATTGTACATCTCAGAAAAAAACTAGATCCTTCATCAGTAGTCCTCTTAGGTTCTCACCATCATTTTTTATAAGGTATCTTCTCACCATCATCAACTCCATTTCTTAACTTCATGAACAACCTTTCTTGTGGCTTACTATCAGCTATATGAAAAAGAAAAGGAAAAAATAAAGTACGAGAAATTACAATCACAATGAAATAAACTTCAAAAATTGAAGATAATCTATTGCAACTCTTCCTTTTTTGACTAATTCCCAATCACATTCGTGAATGATGCTGGTTGTGGTAGTGAAGGACTTTCTTTCTGCTGTCAACAGCTTAATCTCGAAAAGATTATTGGGATCCTTTTCTATTATAAAAATAATTATTTATTGAAATAAATAGTCGGGATCTTAAGTACTGGCTCTTTATCTACTTTGCCTTACCTCGACCAAATGCTATACACAGGAAACACCAGATTTTTTAACTCCGTTATGCCAATCAAGGTGGATGGTAATCTATTAGAATAGAAACTACAATGCATCATCAACATCTCGGTTAATTTCACAGTACATACAATTTAAATACAAGGAAAAGTATATATTTTCCATATAGCTTACTTGTATAGAGCAGCCAGCCTGACGAGTTCACTGTAATGTAAAGGATAATGTTTTGTCTGCTTCCATTCATACCAGACAGAAGCAAACACATGTATTGGTGTGTCTAGTAGGAGTTCATCAAGATTGGGCATCACAACAGCCACTTTGAAGCTGCGGAAAATAATCTATCATCAAAACCATCCCCAATAAACTTGCAAATGGAAGAATACAACACCATAGACATGCACACAAGCATGTATACAAAAAGAAGAACTTGAGAGTATCTTCTTTCAATAAGAACTTAAAGACTTCTTGGAAGCACTATAAGTACGCTCTTCGTGAGGCAAATACAGATCAGTGTTTTAAAAGGCAGTTCTGGGACTCGCCTCGGGGCTCGTCCTGGGGCGGGGCACTAGCAAAATGCCCCAGGGCTCACGTGCGGGGCTTAATTCCTGTGAGGCTTACGCCCTAAGCGCCCGATTGTACGCCCTAAACACGCCTAACGCCCAACGCTCGGGGCTCGCCTAACAGTTCTTACACAATTATATGTTAAATTCCTTAATTAAAACCGTTGACCCTCATAATTCTTTAACAAATGATTGATAATTAATAATTTTTCATTTACCGAAATAAGAAGATTGGGTATAACTCAAATAACAAGTCGTAGTATTGCATATTTACTATATGATAACATCGTGAGGGTGAATATCACTTAATATTTCTTTTAAGAATACATAACCGAATTGTGAATTTTCACTTGTCATTAGTCTTTTGTCCTATGTATCAAATTATCATATTTTGTTATTTCTCTATTTGAAAGTAATTTTATTTTTATTCATGAAGGAGTTACGTTTCAATTATAATACTGATAAAGTTGTTTATAGGGAGATACAATGAATAGAATGATAGTAATATTGTTTTAACAAATTGTGATTTTTCATTGTTTGAAAGTTAAAATGTTAGTTGATTTGCATTTCATAATAGCTTTTATTTCATTGTATTGTTTATACTTGTAAGGTTATATATATATATATATACACTTTTATTTTATTTTTTATGTAATTTTACCTATTTAAAAATATTTATTATAATTATATTATTTTATGAAATACAAAAAATTAAATACCCATGGGGCTTACGCCACGTGCCTCGGGGCTTACGCCTCACCGAGGCATATGTAAAACGCCCCGCCTTACGCCCCTGCCTTTTTAAACACTGATACAGATAACTTTAGATGAAGATATAAGTCAAACAAACAACAAGATAACAAATAGTATAAAGAACTGAAGGCAGAAAGAATCAGGACTTTACCCATCCTTGACAAAATCACTAAAGAAGTTAAGTTCAATTGTCTCAGAGAAAACCACCACACAAGCATCCCGGTGATGATTGAGCACACTCTCAAGTCCCCTCTGATACCGAGTTGTAAACATCCATGCTGGAGAATTCCAGACCATGAAAACTCTCATAGTACATTTTGCTTTCCTGAAAAATGAATCCATAAAATTAGCAAAAGACAACCTCGGTTGCAGCCCCGGAAAGTAACCCCATCTCTTTCCATCAGCAAAGACTTTCTCAGAAACTTCACCTCTTGCATTGTCATCCACAACTTTCACATCACCATTCCTTATCCCTTCCTTACTCCTAGTTGCTGAATCTTCATCACTATCATGAACAAGTCTTTTTCCAATTCTAACATTATCGTTTAACGTTCTACGCTTCGCTCTCTTCGCTCTACTATTCACATCCTCATCATTAGCTTTCAACACCTTCGACTCGAAAGCATCACTTTTCGCCAGCCCCACCATCTTCTCCAAATCCAAAGCATCATTAACCAGCTCAGATTCAGACACGGAAAGCGTCTTTTTCACCAAAAACGGAACTTTCTTAAACTCATTCATCAACCCTTTCAACACAATCTTATCCCCTCTAGTCAACCCGGTAACCCCAGCACCGTCAGGATCCTGCAACATGGCATTATTATTCGGATTCAAGGCTTCCAAATTCGACTTAAACATCCTATCACGTCTCAAAAAATCGCTCTTCTTCTCGAACCAGTCACCCCAACCTTCCCTCAAAGTTGATCCTTTTAACAACAAAGCATCTTCAACACTCTTAATTTCACTCAACTTCATCCTCATTCCCACATCCACAGGAAAATCATCGGATCCAAACGCGGCTTTCGACTCATCGCTCTTAAACCCTAACCCTAACTTCATCCTGGACTCAAAATTAACGTAATCCTCCCATTCCTCAATAGATCTCTTATTAAAGGCTCTCCTAACAACACCATTCCTCTGATCATAAAAATACGTAGAAGAAACCCTAGGATACTGATTAATGACCTCTTCATCATCCTCTTCGTTTTCATTAGAGAGTAAAAACTCATTATCGTCGTCGTTGGTGTTGTTGTCTGCGACGTCGATGCGATCGTCGTTGGAGCGGTAATCGGTATCGGCTAAGTCGTAAACGAGAGGGTTGTTGAGTGAAACGGTGTCGTATTGGAGGGGGTGATGGGATTGAGGGTGGGTGGGTTGGAGAAGGAAGAAGTTGAGGCGGGTGTAGAGGAGTGAAATGGAGAGGAGGAGAAGGAGGAGGATGAAGGCGGCTAAGGCGCAAATGTGAGGGGCGTAAAGCGGACGACGCCGCGTACGCAGGTTGCGAAGCATGGCAGGCAGTGGAGTGCGACTGAGATTTCTGTTATCAAAGGTTGTAACCGTAATGTAAAATGAACAACGGAATTGTGTTGCTAAATTGGGTCGGGTTTTTTTTGTTAACGGGTTGGGTTTTATCCTACTATAATATTCCCTCCATTTTTTATTTTTCCCTTATCAATTTTGCGTTTTACTCCCTCCGGATCAAAAAAAGAATCCACTTAACTTTTTTTTTTTTATCAAAAAAAGAAAAAAGAGTACTTAGCAAATCAAGAAAGAATTAACTTTATTTTTTCATATTTGTCCTAAGTGTTATATGATCAAATCTCAATGTTTATTTAATTAAGAATAATTTAGTCAAATTACCTATTTTTATCTAGGAGTTAGTATTTTCTTAAGAGGTGTGCAAATGATTAAGTGGACTCTTTTTTTCATCCGAGGGAGTACACTCTTTGTAAATATTAATTAAAATATTTATTTTACTATTCTTACATATATATATATATATATATATATATATATATATATATATATATATATATATATATAATCCTCAATTTAACTACTAATACGCCAATAAACTTGAAAAATAATTATTTAAGTAAATAACTAATTCTCTCTTTGATTTGCAAGAATACACGATGTGAACTTGTGGCCTACCATCAAAGTATGTGGTGCAACATGAGTTGCTTCTCCTTTAACCAGATGTCTCGAGTTCGAGTTTTAGGTATATAAAAATTCTTATATAACACATCCATGATTTCGTCAATTGGGCATTGTGGAAGAAGTGTTACGGGTAGGAGAAAGGCGGGAAACGTCTCAAGATCGAACGATCCCATTTCAGAGACATTCCCTGTCAACTAGGTCAAGCAAAAAATTGAACTAAATATCGGGAGTAAAGCATTTCATAACAAAGACAACTTCATACTCATAGCTCAAAGTCCAAACCTCTGGTTAAAGATAAACAAGCACATACCACGTGACTCTAAATATAGCCGAAAACTATTTTGGACGAAAATGACTTTAATAGGATAAAGAACGAGATCAACTAAAATAAGAGTAAGTTGTTGCAAATATCAAATTTACACAAAGGGTGAATTTGTTCATTTGCATAACAAAATACAACTTTCACGCAGAACTCGAGGTGCAAATCTACATAAGATCTGAAAACAGTCATACCCTCGAGGAGAACCTACATGATTTTTGTATGCTATAACGTTGCTGCCTTGTTCAGTTTCGTCATCATCATGTACCAAGCTTCAGTCTATGCTAACCGCCCCTTGAGCTAGCAAGTTGGAGAACTTGATGACTAATGAAGTAGTCCTTTTGTCGTTCACCAATATTTTTAAATATTAGAGGGCGGACTGAATTTCGCTCGAATCTGAATTGCCTGTTTTAACCTTGTCAAGTGTCTGACAAGGAAGTTGGTCTTTCAAATCACTCGTGGAGTTGTTTTCATCAAATGCTGGACGCACAAGCTTTCTACGCTTGATTGGCTTATCAGCTGAATCCTTAGCTATTGCAGTTTCAGAACTGTTTTCTTGTGCATTCTGAAGGACTGTGTGTTCATTATCATTTGTCTTTTCTTCTTTGTTGAGTTTGGCATTAGTCTTTTCTGAAGCTCGACTTGTCTTCCTCCTGCGCTTGAAGTCCACCACTCTGGTCTCTGCGAGAACATGGTTCATACTTCCTTCAAGGACTTCATCGGCGCTTTCTCTGAGAACTCTCATAATTGAATCATCAGGCTGCTCTAAATCATTCTTGATAACTGCAACATGTTTCCCGGACCTGTTAGTTTCCCCATGTTCGACTTTTCGAATATATGGTTTCCAATTCAATGGCTTTTTTGGTACAATTTTCTGATCCTTGTATAACACGTCCATGATTTCGTCAATTGTAGTATCCATATAATGCTCATTAAAGCTCATACTATGATCAGCTTCTTGTTCTCTCAGCTTACGTACTTTAGGAGCTAAAGATAAGCGACTAAACACACTTCTTCTGGAATTTCTGGAATCAGAATGGACAACATCAGTTAATATGTTGTTCTGGCATTCATCATTAACGATGTCTGCCCCAGGGATGTTGGTGTGATCAAGATTTGTCAAAACGTTGCCTTGATGAAGTAACCGACTCGTATTAGGAGAACGAGAACTTCTTCCAACATGAGTTGCATCACTCGCTTGCCATATAAAATGGTCATCACCTAGTTCCTCATCTGCACATTGATAATTACCAGAGAAAGAATTTCTAGCAATAGAACCGAGGGCAGCTTGAGATTTAAATCTCCAACTATCACCCTTGTTAATATCAGCCCTAGCAAAATGTGGAGCAATAGAACCCCTTGGAATGAAATCCGTTCTATAACCAAAAGAACCAGACCTATTTGATTCCATTGCCTCAGAAATTCCAACATTTAAAGGGGGAGCGTCGAACCCATCATGTGATCGAAGCAGAACCATCTTTCCATCTTCAGAAGCTGATTCCAGGCCCCTCTTTGTAAATTCTGGATAGGAATATGGAGAAAATATACCTTTAGACAATGCAAAACTATTCTCTCTATAAACATTGGAAGAAGATTGCTTTTGTACAAAGTTTGAGCCCTGTTCAACTTCATAAGTCTCGGTATGTCCATAACAAGAACTGAGGCGCTCATGTTTATATGGCATGACTTTTGTAGTTGTTGCATCATGGAATTTAGAGCAAGAGTAATCAAGATTTTGGGCTTCTGTTGACTGAGGAAATTCTGTTTCAGCAATAAACTTGGTATAGTACCCTGAGGTTCCATTCTTCATTGGAGAGTAAGCAGTGCAATCAGCCACGGTGAGAGGCCTCTGAAAGTTTTCTGCACCAGGGACAAACCCATCGAAATCATTCATTGGATAACTACCAACTTCAGCCACCCGTCTACTTACATCTCCGGCATACGCGGAGTTCCCATTTGAAGCAGCTGGGATACAAAAGTTATCTACACATTTTTCATTTGCTCCTTTACGCCTAGAAAGGAAGCATACACTATCATCATCAATGGCCGCTAGATGATCAAATTCTCTTCCGATACCTGTAAGAACCTTAGATTCATTTCCACTTATCTCTGTTGTGAATAATCTACCATCTTTACGAATTCCGTTCTGATTATGTGGTGAGTTATCAAAGCGTTCAGACACGATTGTAGAATTAATATCCAGGTCCAAATTGCTCTTTTTTCCTACTCTATCGTCAAAGGAACTCTGCCAATCATCAGTTACTGTTCCAATATTCCAAAAGGGGTCACTTTTATTCTTCCTAGAAAGGGAAGGCTCACGAGAATTATACATGCTATGTGCTTTATCCACAGTAGTTTTCCTTGAAAACCCTGCATAATGAGTACCAAGTCTAGTTATATCACTGTCTGAAGCCTTTCCACTGTGCTCATTTGATCTGCCCAGACAATAATTACTGTCCATGTTATTTTCCTTTACTATCTGATCTCTTACCACAAAATTTGAATCATGAACTGTTCTTCTGAGGTCAGAATCTCCCATGTAGTTGGAGATGGCAGGAGAATAATTCATGTGGATTTTGTGCCCACTCTTTACCCTGCCATTCAAAGAGGACCAATCATCTCTAGAAGATTTTAATTCTTCATTGAGGGAGTGAACAAGAAGCTTATCTTCCACAGCATTATCCCTCAATAACCTTCCATCATAACCTATTCTTCTCTTCTTATCATTATAGTAGAGATGTTCAGCAGAATCAACTCTATCTTCATCCTTCACTCTATGCTCAATTGGGCACATGTCATCGTTGACTCCTTTTACCCCACAGAATGACCTTGGATGTCCTCTCGACAGGGCCTTCCCTAAATCAACATTAGAATGTTTGATATCAAAACCACCACTTGCAGCAGAAGAATTGTTATTGACCATTATATGGTCTTCGTCAACACCGTTGCTCACTACAGCTGTGAGACTTCTCGGGGGTAACTTATTCTTTAACTTTCTTGAACTAAACAACCTGAGAAGCCTATGAACCTGCACATTGAGAAGGAACAGTTAGTAACAGAAATATTCAGCTAGAATATATTATCATTAAAAGCCCAAATATAAAGAATAATCAACAGACCTGCTCATCAGATAGACCAAAGTGGAACTTCCTTGCTGAAAAGTAGTTGTCCCTAATGGCATCGCGGAACTCATTTTCAGATAGTGGACTACAGTACCAGATCGGCACAAATTGGACCTAGGGAAGCGAACATAAAAGCAAAAAGAAGAGGACACCAAAAATATCCTTGTATTATTTAACCTAATAATAGTTCTTGTTGAATGATAAGAAACCATCATTTGTCATATGATACCTGCGCAGCAAACTGCTTCCCTGAAGACCTAAATGCATGGGGTACAATGTTCATTCCACCGTCTGAGATAGCCCGATACACTCCAAAAAGTTGTCTCATTTCATATTCAAATAGGAACAGGACCATTCCTTTTTTGACCTCCTTAACAAAATTAGCCATGGACGATGGAAGGCCAAAGACCTTATGTTTAAAGCAGTCTCTCTTTGTTGCAATGTTTGACATAAAAATTGCACCAAACTCAGGAGCCGGAACACTAATAAAACCATTCTCTTCGTTGCCATACTCCATTGACAAACTATATCCTGTCACTTCAATTAAAGACACATAATAGTAAAAACAACAAACTAGAAAATGTATTTTTAAGAGGCAGAGGGAAAGGAAGCTACCAAATCATATTTTCAAGAGACACAAAAGGCTCAACCCTGCATTAGGAGCATGAAATGATTCTCCCATGAAAAGAAGGGAAGAAAAACTGTATTGCAAACGTCGGCAGTGTAATATCAAAAAGCTCAGTGACTACAAATCTAACCCAGTGCTCAATTCAAAACTACCTTAACTTCTTTGGGAATTAGGACATAATGTTTCCTTCCCGTGCTTCTATATTGGACAACTTTGTACTAACTAGAAATTTGTAGGAATAAAGCCAATTTGTTAATTGTTGAATATTACCTCCAAGTCTCATGCTCCTAATTTAAGCCCAGACTTAGTACAGCAACAACGTACCCAGCGTAATCCCACAAGTGCGATCTGGGGAGGATGGTGTGTATGCAGACCTTACCCCTACCTTATGGAGGTAGAAAGACTGTTATGAAAAGACCCTCGGCTCAAGTAAAGCATTTTCAAAGCAGGCTTGAAAAAGGAAATATAGTACTCCATGAAGAAGTAAATATTATAAAAAAGAACAGTGACAACAGCAAATAATAAGATAACCGAAACAACAGATAATAATAAATCAAAGAATAGGATAAAATGAGAAGGAAAAACTAGAAAACGCTCAATTTCCTACTAGCCTTCTGCCCTAATCCTCGACCTCCTTATCCTCCTATCTAGGGCCATGTCCTCGGTAAGAAGGACTAGATAACTGCATTGAGGTCTATCCGACCTTAACTGGTATTACAGCCGGTTCGAATTAGTCAAACTAGAACTCTGCTCTTCGTTCATGTTTCATTCAGTTTGGGTTATATTAACTGAGATAAAAACTAGAATTTTAGGATTCCACCCAAAAGAAAAAGCACAACGAATTAAAATAAAGTTCAGGGAGAAACCCCTAAATTTTCGTGGTGTATTGCGATGCCTCAAGAGTTGGTCTCGCGCATTTTAATGCAGGATGGTAAGGTAGTAGCTTATGCATCCAAAAAGCTCAAGACCCAAATTTGCAATTCAAATTTAACAGCAAATAAAATCGCCAAGTATTTTCAATAAAGTTCAACATATATTCACTACAAATCAATAGACTCAGATACTCCATCACATTTAAAAAAGTAGCCAAAAAATAATAAGAATGCTTAAAATCTAAACCTGTATATTGGTGGTCTGTTTTTCCAACTGTTTGCCGCCAAATTGATGAGTGCAACAGATACCGTCGATTCTAACACAGTAATATTATCACTAAAAACTCAACAAAATCATCAGATACCGAAAAAGAAAAATACTCATTAAAATAAATTAAGATTTCCCAAACCCCTTACCAGTAAAACCCCAAAATCAGCAATCGGAAATCGATTAATCATTTTTTTTTATTAGTGGAAATCGATTAATTAACATTAGATAAATACATGGCCGTACTGAAATATCTAAGTAAGAGAAAATAAGAGATTTACCAATGCAGGAAAAAGCCGCTAATTTGGGGTTTATGTGTTGGAGTACACAACAGGGGAAATATATAAGCTTCTATTTAAAAGTGCTTAGTTTGGAAAAGTACTAAGCTTTTAATTTAAAAGAAAATAAATGTTTGCTATTTTCCAAGAGCTAAAAGAATAAGAATACAAGTTTTTGGTAATGACAAAAGTTATTTTTCAAGAACAAAGAAAATACTTATTTGAAAATTACTTTTGAAAAAAATACACTTTAAAAGTATTTTTTAAAAGTTTGATCAAATAATAATTAATTAATTGCTCTTAAAAAAATATGTTTAAATTGATTAGTCAAATACTTATTTTTAGAAAATACTTTTCAAAGCAGCTAATTTTATAAACTTGGTCAAGCATGACGAAGAGAGCTAGCTAATTTTATAAACTCGGTCAAACATGATGAAGAGAGCTAGCTAATTTTATAAACTCGGTCAAACATGACAGAGAGTTAAAAAAAAATCAAAATTTATAGGACTTCTTAAAATACAGTCAAACCTCTCTATGATAGCATCAGTGGGTACGAAATTTTTGGCCGTTATAGAAAATGGCTATTATACACCTATAACAGCAATAACATTTAAATAATATTCGTTGTTACAATAAAAAAAGATGCATAAAATCTCATTTCTCATTTGTAATTGTTAAATTTTAAGCTTAATCACACTTTGTATAACAAAAGAAAATCTTTTAATAATGAAAATATATATTCATATGATATTCTTGGTCACAAATAATGTATTAAAGGATCAAATATTTGGTCAAAATCTCTATATTTATTATTGGTAATCAAGATATTCTATTTTTATAAAGATGATTAATTATTATATTACAAAAAAAAAAAAGATAGTTGTTATATGGGGGTAATTTTACAAAGAGCGTACAACAATAAAGTTGATAAAATGTTGTTATAGAGAAGTAAAATATAATATAAAAAATTGAGTTGTCATAGAGAGATGCTGTTTTATGCGGATATTGTTATAGAGAGGTCTCACTATATCTTGTTTCAAATTAATTATAAAAATATTAACGCACATGATTGCAAATATCTAGGTTCTTTTTCACTATTTTGCGAACACTAAAATGAAATAAAAGATGGAGTAGAATTAGAGTCAAAATAGATGATCTCAATTAGATGAATAATTTAATCATGAGACAAGAGCAATACAAAATAAAAATGAAAGAAACTTTATTTGTGTAAAATTTCATTTTAAGTTCATAGGTCTTGCAATTAGTACTTCTTATACTTGAATGAATTGTTTTCTTTGTACTATTATTGAAGGAAAATATTAAATGAGGGAGAAAAAGTAAAAAAGGTTCAGTGTAAGTGTATACAAAATTGCAGGCGAGGCGAATATGACAGTTATCATACGGAAGATACAGAAGTGGCGTAGTGGATAAGTTAGTGGGTCATGGGCAAAGTGGGGAGTGTAAATAGGGGTCGTACGTGGTTACACTGACACCTTTGGAATTTTCAATATCTATTTTCTTTTCCTATTTACAAACATATGTTCATGGTCTATATGACATAATTTATGTAATTTCATTTCATTTTATATGAAATTAGTATAGAGTTAGGGAAATATATATATATAAATTTTAAAACTTGTAATTTTAAATATGTCATGATATTTATGTGATTATAAATATATGTCAATAATGGTAATATGAAAAACTTAAAAGTTAAATTATTTTATATAAAAAAAATGTGGCATTCTTCTAAAGTAGTTCTTCTTTTAGCAAAATAGAAACTCATTAATGCAATTGATTTTAATATGCCGCTTTAATTTGAAGAAAGCGGAGAAAATGCTACAATCTCATAACCAAGGAGAGAAGAAGCAGAGGATTCAAATTTACTATTTTTTACTTGATTTATACCCTCGCAAAAACTTTTCCTGATTAAGAAAAGTTTTTTTTAAAACAAAAAGGTACTACTATATAGTATCAAAAATAAAGGGGTACTCTACATGGTTAATTTGAATGATTTCTCTCTAATTAAAAAAAAATGTTTTTTATTTTTTGAATGATTTCTCTCTAATTAAAAAAAATGTTTTCTCTTGTTTTGTTTTTTCCGGGTGCAATTTGAATGTTTTCTTTTGTACTCTATTTGCAAGTCATTACTTTTCTGCAAGTCCACAGTAAAAAGTAAATAGTAATATTAAAAAAAGTACTGTAGAAGGTCATTCGCTCTAGTAAAAAAATTGTTTTCTCTTGTTTTGTTTTTTGGTGCAATTTGAATGCTTTCTTTTGTACTTCTCACTCTGTAAATCATTGAGAAAAGGACCAAAATCATCCATAATGTTTGGGTTTGGATCAAAATCATACATATTCTTTCACATGGTGCACTAATAGTACATTATGTTTGCATAAGTGGTGCACTTTTAGTCACAATCCCAAATAAATTTAACGGAAAAGAACAAAAATGCCCCTGAACTTTTAGAAAAGGTATAAAAATACCCTTTATTCATCTATTTTGCTAAAACTACCCCTCAATTCAACTTTTTGGCTCATTTATTCCCCTTGACTAACGGACAACACTAATTTTTTTATTTTTTTTTTAAAAAATAAATTGCACATGACATTTTATTACTGAAAAATTGATTTATTCTTTTAAAAATAAATCTGAAAAATCGTTATTTGTAGAATAAGGAAAAATAATTTTTCAACATCCATTTCTTTAAAAAAACAAATGTAGTAAGCCTTATATATATATATATATATATATATATATATATATATATATATATATATATATATATATATATATATATAAAAACAGAATTGGATTTTCATTAAAACATGTGGAATTTTTTTAAGTTTGGAAAAAAAAATTTAACGGGTGGAAACCCCATTTTTTTTTTAGAAAATTCAATTTTTAAATCTGAAAAACTGATTGTTTTTTTAAGTAAAATGTGCAAAACTAATACTCCATAATTTTCTTCTAGATTTAAAAAAAGATAGTTTTCTGGTTGTTTTTTAAACACAGTTTTTCCATAAAAAAAAAAAAATCAGATTTTTATAAAAATCCAATTTTTCACATTTTGAAAAGAAAAAAAATTAGTGTTGTCCGTTAGTCAAGGTTTTACTCGTTAAAAAAAAGTTTTCCAAATTTAAAAAAATTCCAAGGTTTCAGATTTATTTTTAAAAGAATAAATCAATTTTTCAGTAATAAAATGTCATGTGCAATTTTTTTTTTAAAAAAAAATAAAAAAATTAGTGTTGTCCGTTAGTCAAGGGGAATAAATGAGCCAAAAAGTTGAATTGAGGGGTAGTTTTAGCAAAATAGATGAATAAAGGGTATTTTTATACCTTTTCTAAAAGTTCAGGGGCATTTTTGTTCTTTTCCATTAAATTTATTTGGGATTGTGACTAAAAGTGCACCACTTATGCAAACATAATGTACTATTAGTGCACCATGTGAAAGAATATGTATGATTTTGATCCAAACCCAAACATTATGGATGATTTTGGTCCTTTTCTCGTAAATCATTACTATTTTGATACATGCTTCTTGTGTTGTTTTTTCTTCTTTTTGGTTACAATTTGGAATGCTTTCTTTTGTACTTCTCTCTTTGCAAATTGTAAGTCATTGATGTTTCGTACCTTACGTGACATGTGAAAATCTGTTACTGCCTTCGCCCTTCACTTTGGCACACAACCATGAGGAAGCTTCTTTTCTCTGTCCAACTAGATGGCCTAGGCGCACGGGCCCAACACTTTAGATTATAGTGCATCTATGTGTATGTAAGTGTCTTTAAATAGTGATTATATATATATACACTATATATTATGTTTAAAACACGATTAATATAACATTGTAATTTGTGCTCCGTATCTAAAACTTTATTATATTAGTGTTTGCTACGAATACAAAGTCTGCACGTTTTTTTTTTTACATTGTTTATTTTTTTAATATGGGATTCACTTTTTTTTTATATTGCTTGATTTTGTTAATATGGGGTCCACTTTTTTTTTACCCGTGAGTTTGGAGATAGTGGGTTCCGCTTTTTTTACTTTTTTTTTAATGTTCAAAACACAATTAATATAACATTATAGTTTGTGCTCCGTATCTAAAACTTTATTATATTAGTGTTTGCTACGAATACAAAGTCTGCACGTTTTTTTTTTTGACATTGTTTATTTTTTTAATATGGGATTCACTTTTTTTTATATTGTTTGATTTTTTTAATATAGGGTCCACTTTTTTTCCCCGTGAGTTTGGAGATGGTGGGTTCCACTTTTTTAACTTTTTTTTTTTTTTAATATTGATTGGTTTGTGTTTAATATGGAGACCACACATTTTTTTTTAATATTGGTTAGTTTGTGTTTAATATGTGGGCCCACAATTAACATTATAGTTTGTGCTCCGTATATTAAACTTTATTATATTAGTATTTGCTACGACTACAAAATCTGCACGTTTTTTTTTTTTTGACATTGTTTGTTTTTTTAATATGAGATTCACTTTTTTTTTATATTGCTTGATTTTGTTAACATGGGTCTACTTTTTTTTTCTCCGTGAGTTTGGAGATGGTGGGTTCTACTTATTTTACCTCTTTTTTTTTTTTTTTAATATTGGTTGGTTTGTGTTTAATATGTTGTCACACCCTAACGATGATAGGGCATGACGGGCACCCGACTCTCATCAGAGTCGAGCGAACCCTTAGACATTCGCTCTATTAAAACCTGTCATTTCAAAAACTTTTAAGAACATAAAATTTTTCCCATTTGAAAATCATTATCTCTAAATGACTCAACTGATATCACTTTGTCGACATCTCGACAAACATACCACAGGACACTGTCTGCAGAAGTCTGTAAGAAGTGAACTGAACATTATGAGTCAGGACAGGGCCCTGTCATACCCATAATCATACATATCTATACATGACTCAGCACTGTTGACACCTAATTTTGGCTCGACGTGCTTAAAATTAACGTTTTGGGGGGCCCTGATTCGTTAAAGAGCACGAAATACATTTTTTTACACATTTTTACATTTCTTTCAACAATTTATTGATGATTATCCTTATTTTAGGAATTTTCTCAATTTATTGTCATTTTTTCAAGAATCATTATTTTGCACATGTACAGCGTAATATTATCATTTTTGTGCAATTAATAATTGTTTCTTAATTTTATAGCAATACATTTTCATATCATAGACATTAAGGTTTATATTTTATACTTGCGTTATTATTTATACATGTATTAATTAACTATATGTTAGTACAGTCTGACAGTGCAGAGAAAATCGGAGTAATTAATTTTTTCAACGCAGAGTAAAATCCGATCAAGTCAAGGTTTCATCATTTTTTTTTTAAAAAAAGGGATTAAGGTAAGCATTGAGGAGACAAAAGGGTGCAATCTTCTATTCTTTGGACAAAACAGGGGCCATTTTGCATTATAAGAAAAGGAGGGGGTATTCATCTTCTACATAATACACACACACTTAATTTTTAGATCTTTAACTCTCTTCCAACAAAAAAAACCCTAAATATTTTCCTTCCTCCCTCACACACGCTATCACACACAGACACACTGATTTTTCAGATTTTTTGCTTCTCCCTCTCCACCCACAAATAGCCTCCCATCTCCACCTCCTTATTTCTCCAACCGGACAGCCCCCACAACCCCCCATTTCATCTCCCTCTCTCCCAAACATTGCTCCATCTCCACAACACCATTAACCAAACGACCCCCCCCCCCCCCCCAAACAGCCCCTTTTTTTTTTCTTGTTCACTGCTCCGGCGAGGAGATTTATGCTCCGGTGAACCGGAGCAGCCAGCCGCGAACAACTACTATGAAACACTCAACTCCGCCTGCTTCTTGCTTCGGATCTGATCGGAAAATGCCATTAAAACCAATATATTGGGCTTTGTTTTTCTATCATTTTAATTCTTATTTTACTCTAAATATTTTGATTATTTCTCCCGCATATTATTTTCAAGACAGATTTGTTATGCTTTTTTTTATTAATTTTTTTTTGGCTTTGTTGTGTTGCTTTTAAAATTACTCTTGAATTGTTAGGTTGATTCTACTTCTACTGCTTTTTTATTGTTGTCTCTATTTTGGTGATACTCCATTGCTAGTTTCGTTAATCTTGTCGTTGTTATTACCTTAGTTCATTTTTTTATTTTTTTTTTGGCCAGCTATGCTCGTTGTGTCCTTTTTTTTGTGTTTTGTTGTTGCTTAACTTTTGTTTTACTCCTTGGATTGATTTTCCTTCCTTTGGCTACTGCACGTTGTTACTATCAATATTCGGACTGATTTTACATTTTTTTTTTTAAATAAATATTGGCTTTATGCCCGAAAAAAAAGAAAAAAAAAGACTTTTAGCGGCCAATGCTAATGTTATCTTTTTATCGCATTTAGTTAAATTCATTTGGGCGAATACTAAACCCAAATGGCCGATGAAGAAATTTCCGTCGATTTCCAAGGCCTTTCATGTACAAAGACGGGTTTTTTTTATTTTAAGTTTATTCATTACTTTTTTTTAATTCATCCGATAATTATTTATTCTCTTACTAACATTTTTATTAAGTCTCATGCAGGCATCCGGAGTTACTTTTGAAGATGACACTCAAAAGAAGTTCAAATAGCTTTTTAAACTCTTTGTTTATATTTTTTTTTTTTTACCTTCTTAAATTATGCAAGCATAAAATATAGTGAAACTTTACTTTTTAGGGTGCAGGTTGGCGGTATTTATTTATGATCTGCTTATGTGATTTAAATTTTATGTGTTTTAGACAAATTAACATTAGACAGTTATTATTTTTCGTAGCTAATATTCTTATAGTTATCACGTTTCGCTAGAGTTTTAATTTAGTAGCTTAGCATACTTAAGTGAATAAATAGGGTGATTTGCCTCAATATTTAGGTTTTAGAATATACTCTCATAATTAATTGATTAGGTGTACATACTTAACTAGTTAAATTAGTTAACTCACTTCGAGTGCAAAAATAATTTCATGTCCATTTTTATACCTTTGTCACATACCCAATCTTCTAAGTTGCACATAACATTTTTTTTAATAATTATTATAACACATATGTATAAAATACGTATTGCATGATTATTTATGTGAATATTCATATTATTCTTTAGTCTAAATTCTATTAATTTTTGTAAATAATAAAGCCTTTTTACACATCCCTCGTATAGTTAAATTGGTCCAGCCGGGAACCACATTTGTGGATTCTGAAGGATGCCTAACACCTTCCCTTCGGAATAATTTGAACTCTTACCTAGAATCTCACTTATTTTTGTAGACCATGTTAAGCTGCATATATTAATAATTTATAGGTACCCTAGTATACCTTAAATGCTAGGTGGCGACTCTGTACATAATTAATTTTTTTCAGAGCTCCATAAGTTGTGCTTTGTTTAGCCTTGGTAAAAATAGGGTGCAACAACATGGCGACTCTGCTGGGGACACTTAGGTTCTAACCATATGGACTCAATTTGTTATTCGAGGTTGTCTTTATTTGAATTTTTCTTTATTTTACTTGCCTGTATTTATTCGTCATGTATATCCTTTCCCTTTGTTCCCTTATTTGTTTACGTACATATCTGCTTTTAATTTCATACACTGTATTATTTCCTTTTTTACTAGCAAGTTTTATTTACCATACTCATTTTTTACTTTATTGTAAATTATGCATCTTGCTTTTACTGTTTCTCTTTGATTGCTATCTTTTGGTGGTTTTATATTAATATTCATATGTGTTATCGGTTTATATAAAATGGCATGCCGTTCATATTTCCTCCACTTCTAGAAAACTCACACTATCACACGTACACGCGAGGTGTGTTTTGCGCACCCGCGAATTTTTTTCGTAGAATCCAAATTTTAGGAGAGTTGGCGTATGCGCGGGGTGCCCGAGTAACGGGGACCGCGTAGCCTTCTCACTCGAGTAGTCCGCTCGGGAGCCTTGTGTCATAGGAAAACCAACTCTTAGAATTCCTAGGTTACTGTACATTCCATTTTGCAGTTGTTTTTAGCTAGGTTGAATTTTATCCTTTATTTCGAACATTCTTTTCATTTTTCACATACTCTTTATTTGTTACATGTTTTGTTTTTAAATAAATATTGTTGTTATTTGCTTTGCACTATCTTAGCACTTTATCTAACTATTTTTTAGTTGACTTGCGTTGAACCCTGCATTTTGTAAAATATTTTTTCTTCAATCATGCATTTTATACCCTATCTGCAAGAACTACGCACACCTGATTCTCTTCTTTCATGAGATACGTAGGCAGCCCTTTTGGGTTCGGTATTCATTATTCATTATTAAAAAATTCAAAAAAAAAATCCTTTATTTTGAAAAATCACAAAAATATTTTATTTCTTTCTATCATATTGGCAAGAACTACGCACACCTTATTCTCTTCTTTGATGAGATACGTAGGCAGCCCTTTTGGGTTCGGTATTCATTATTCGTTATTCAAAAATTCAAAAAAAAAAAATCCTTTATTTTGAAAAATCACAAAAATATTTTATTTCTTTCTATCATATTAGCAAGAACTACGCACACCTGATTCTCTTCTTTGATGAGATACGTAGGCAGCCCTTTTGGGTTCGGTATTCATTATTCAAAAATCACAAAAAAAAAAAATCATTTATTTTGAAAAATCACAAAAATATTTTATTTCTTCTATCCTATTTGAACGAACTACGCGCACCTCATTCTCATCTAAGATGAGATACGTAGGCAACCCTTCTCGGGTTCGGTACTCCTTATTCAAAAATTTTAAAAAAATACAAAAATATTTTTTAGTTTCGTATCTTTGACTTGGTTGGTACTGACACAGTTAGAATGTGCATATGAAATAAACAAGTGATAATCAATATGATATAGAGGACTGACTTTGTGGTAAACCATAGATTCTTTTGGTACCTCTCATTCACACCTTAAGTGACACTTGAAAAATTCTATTGCATGCTTGTAAGACAAGAACAAAACCAACCTCATTGTTTCCTGTGCATTGTGTGGTGAGCTTTAGATAGCGTTCAATTGCATTGCATTGTGATCTAGAACTTGGCCTGAATGTCTGTTGAGGCGAAATTATGAGTAACACTCAGCATAGAAAAGGATCATAGACCTTCTTTGACCCGTTTGAGCCTTTCTAGCCTACCAAATGACATTATCCCTAGCATTCGCCCTTTGAGCCTAAAGCCTTTTATTTGACCACCACATCATAAGCCTATACCATTTCTGAGTGCTTACATGCACTATCTCTCTCTTGGCCCAACCTCCTTGAGCGTACTAAAAAAACGTGCAACTGCGGATAGAGATCTGAGCTGAAGCTTCAAAAAAAAAAAAAAAAAAAAAAAAAAAAAAAACTCAGTCATTAGGGATCTCGGACATCTAACCCGTTATTTATTTTTATTTTTTACACTCAGGCATACAATCTGGAATTACTATCAAGACCTCGGGCGTGCAACCCACGTCAATTCTCTTAATCCCCACAGAGTCTCGGGCATGCAACCCTAAACTCAAAAAAAAAAAAAAAAAAAAAAAAAGGGGACTTTAACTTGCAAAAGAGGTCGCACAAGTACAAAAGAAAGGGACAATAAAACAAAGTAGATCAGCGTCAGAGCACACAAATACTAAGCACAGACATAGTGCAACGCTTAGGGAAGGATTAGTCACTCCTTACCCAAATAATATCCTACCCTTTTCCCAAGCCTACATTACAACCCCATAACAAGCCCTACGTGATTCTATGCTAAGGTTTCTCTCATTAGTGGATACTTACATGACGGCCAAGCTTATGGTATCACAATTGCAAGCATTGAACATCTTTCTCAGTTTGAGTGTACTTCTCTAGACGTCCCAAAGTTCAAAAATACTGAATACGTGTGAAAAGAGACTTTCTTTCTGGTGAGGGCACTTGAAACATGAGGGTAGGTATAGTTCAGAGTCTTTGTTTGAAACAAAATGAACCGATCTTGTCGATCCTTAGGTATGTCTGAGGTACCACTTGAAGCTGTAGGAATTATCAATAAGTCGATCTTGGTTTGTTGGACGTTAAATAATGGTGAATTCTTATGCACAATACTAATTGTTGGTACCAACTGAAGTCGAGGCATGTTATATCAATCATTGTTATTATTTAAAAAAAAAAAAATTGCTGGATTTTGCTTTCCTGATTTTGCTATTTTTTCTTAATGTTTTATTTTTTATTGTTGCACAGTAAATATAGTTCAATGTTGTTGTGTTGTTACTAACTCTATGAGGTATCCACATCTGGTCTTACCATGAAAGATCCTTGTATTTCTCCGCTGAAGCATGAAATTGGGAGAACATTTTTTAGTAGCTTAAAAAAAAAAATTAAAAAAAAAAAAAAAATCCGCAAGTGCACATCGCATTTCGCGGGAAGTATGCAAATTTTTGTTTGTTTTCTAAACTGGGACAAAATTTTTGAGGGGGCCCTAAAAAATGCCACCAATGGTGCATTTCGAGAGAAAAGGCACGGGCTCGGCAGCCCCACAGTAGGACACTGCATTGGCTCGTCCAGCCCCACAGTAGGACACTGCATTGGCTCGTCCAGCCCCACAGTAGGACACCGAGGGCGTCATAGTCTAAAGTCATCATTCTCATCGCCTAAAGGCACCATTTCATGGCCCAAGGACCTTACCTTCTGCACTTCATTCGCGCCGAAACAAAGGCGTTACCCTCCACACCTGCATTGCTTTATTTATTTATTTTCCAATGCCCCGCGTATGCTCGCGGCCGCATTGCACTGCATCTGCATAAGGCTGCGCACCGACTTCAATGCTGCATGGGTTGTGCACCGCCCTTTTAAAATTTTTGCATAAGGCTGAGCACCGCCTTTCATATGTTACATGGGCCATGCACCGCCCTTTGTAATTTCTGCATAAGGCTGAGCACCGCTTTTCATATGATGCATGGGCTGCGCACCGCCCTTTGCATCGCTTTCATATGTTACATGGGCCATGCACCGCCCTTTGTAATTTCTGCATAATGCATGGGCTGCGCACCGCCCTTTGCATCGCTTTCGTATGTTACATGGGCCATGCACCGCCCTTTGTAATTTCTGCATAAGGCTGAGCACCGCCTTTCATGTTGCATGGGTTGCGCACCGCCCATTTAAATTTCTGCATAAGGTTGCTCACCGCCTTTCATGTGTTACATGGGCCATGCACCGCCCTTTGTAATTTCTGCATAAGGCTGAGCACCGCCTTTCATATGATGCATGGGCTGCGCACCGCCCTTTGCATCGCTTTCATATGTTACATGGGCCATGCACCGCCCTTTGTAATTTCTGCATAAGGCTGTGCACCGCCTTTCATATGATGCATGGGCTGCGCACCGCCCTTTGCATCGCTTTCATATATTACATGGGCCATGCACCGCCCTTTGTAATTTCTGCATAAGGCTGAGCACCGCCTTTCATACGATGCACGGGCTGCGCACCGCCCTTCGCATCGCTTTCATATGTTACATGGGCCATGCACCGCCCTTTGTAATTTCTGCATAAGGCTGAGCACCGCCTTTCATACGATGCACGGGCTGCGCACCGCCCTTCGCATCGCTTTCATATGTTACATGGGCCATGCACCGCCCTTTGTAATTTCTGCATAAGGCTGAGCACCGCCTTTCATACGATACACGGGCTGCGCACCGCCCTTCGCATCGCTTTCATATGTTACATGGGCCATGCACCGCCCTTTGTAATTTCTGCATAAGGCTGAGCACCGCCTTTCATACGATGCACGGGCTGCGCACCGCCCTTCGCATCGCTTTCATATGTTACATGGGCCATGCACCGCCCTTTGTAATTTCTGCATAAGGCTGAGCACCGCCTTTCATATGTTGCACGGGCCGCGCACCGCCCTTTGAAAATTTCTGCATAAGACATCGCACCGCATCTGCCTTGTTTTATTATTGTTTTCTTAATGCCCCTGCGTATGCTCGCAGCCGCATTGCACCGCACCTGCATTTCTTTATTGTTTTCAAATGCCCCTGCGTATGCTCGCAGCCGCATTGCACTGAACCTGCATGCTTCGCCGAAGCAAAGGCGTTACATAGCACGACCGTTCTTCATCCTACACTTGCTAGGACCATTCTAACAACACTGGGGCAAAATTTTGATTGGACGATCAAAATTTGCCACAACATCCATTAGTTATCACCTTTCGAACTACATTAACCTGATTCTCGTGATTGACGAGATATGTAGGAAGTTCTATGCAGAGTTCGGTCACATCGGGACGAGAATCATTCTTTCCCCAGCAAGTATGCAATCTTGCACCGTCCCAGTATCTCGTAGCTCGATACTGGGGGCAATTTTGGAAGCGACGACGAGGGTATGCGAACATTTTTTTTCGGCCCTGAACAATCCTTCCCGTTTTATCATTTATCTATTCATTGCAACCCTACCTACAGACTGAGAGTATTGTCAAAGCTCTACCAACGTCTGGCCTCTTTCTCCGTACATATTCTTTTAACAATTCTTTGTCGAGCCAAAATAGGCTACATGTCAACGTCTTCGTCCGAAAACTCTTTAATCGTCTCCGGTCGAAGAGGGACAAGTTGTTGACACCTAATTTTGGCTCGACGTGCTTAAAATTAACGTTTTGGGGGGCCCTGATTCGTTAAAGAGCACGAAATACATTTTTTTACACATTTTTACATTTCTTTCAACAATTTATTGATGATTATCCTTATTTTAGGAATTTTCTCAATTTATTGTCATTTTTTCAAGAATCATTATTTTGCACATGTACAGCGTAATATTATCATTTTTGTGCAATTAATAATTGTTTCTTAATTTTATAGCAATACATTTTCATATCATAGACATTAAGGTTTATATTTTATACTTGCGTTATTATTTATACATGTATTAATTAACTATATGTTAGTACAGTCTGACAGTGCAGAGAAAATCGGAGTAATTAATTTTTTCAACGCAGAGTAAAATCCGATCAAGTCAAGGTTTCATCATTTTTTTTTAAAAAAAAAGGGATTAAGGTAAGCATTGAGGAGACAAAAGGGTGCAATCTTCTATTCTTTGGACAAAACAGGGGCCATTTTTCATTATAAGAAAAGGAGGGGGTATTCATCTTCTACATAATACACACACACTTAATTTTTTCAGATTTTTAACTCTCTTCCAACAAAAAAAAACCTAAACATTTTCCTTCCTCCCTCACACACGCTATCACACACAGACACACTGATTTTTCAGATTTTTTGCTTCTCCCTCTCCACCCACAAACAGCCTCCCATCTCCACCTCCTTATTTCTCCAACCGGACAGCCCCCATAACCCCCCATTTCATCTCCCTCTCTCCCAAACATTGCTCCATCTCCACAACACCATTAACCAAACGACCCCCCCCCCCCCCCAAACAGCCCCCTCTTTTTTTTTTCTTGTTCACTGCTCCGGCGAGGAGCTTTATGCTCCGGTGAACCGGAGCAGCCAGCCGCGAACAACTACTATGAAACACTCAACTCCGCCTGCTTCTTGCTTCGGATCTGATCGGAAAATACCATTAAAACCAATATATTGGGCTTTGTTTTTCTATCATTTTAATTCTTGTTTTACTCTAAATATTTTAATTATTTCTCCCGCATATTATTTTCAAGACAGATTTGTTATGCTTTTTTTTATTAATTTTTTTTTGGCTTTGTTGTGTTGCTTTTAAAATTACTCTTGAATTGTTAGGTTGATTCTATTTCTACTGCTGTTTTATTGTTGTCTCTATTTTGGTGATACTCCATTGCTGGTTTCGTTAATTTTGTCGTTGTTATTACCTTAGTTCATTTTTTTATTTTTTTTTGGCCAGCTATGCTCGTTGTGTCCTTTTTTTTTGTGTTTTGCTGCTGCTTAACTTTTGTTTTACTCCTTGGATTGATTTTCCTTCCTTTGGCTACTGCACGTTGTTACTATCAATATTCGGATTGATTTTACATTTTTTTAAAAAATAAATATTGGCTTTATGCCCGAAAAAAAAGAAAAAAAAAGACTTTTAGCGGCCAATGCTACTGTTATCTTTTTATCGCATTTAGTTAAATTCATTTGGGCGAATACTAAACCCAAATGGCCGATGAAGAAATTTCCGTCGATTTCCAAGGCCTTTCATGTACAAAGACGGGTTTTTTTTTATTTTAAGTTTATTCATTACTTTTTTTTAATTCATCCGATAATTATTTATTCTCTTACTAACATTTTTATTAAGTCTCATGCAGGCATCCGGAGTTACTTTTGAAGATGACACTCAAAATAAGTTCAAATAGCTTTTTAAACTCTTTGTTTATATATTTTTTTTTTTACCTTCTTAAATTATGCAAGCATAAAATATAGTGAAACTTTACTTTTTAGGGTGCAGGTTGGCGGTATTTATTTATGATCTGCTTATGTGATTTAAATTTTATGTGTTTTAGACAAATTAACATTAGACAGTTATTATTTTTCGTAGCTAATATTCTTATATTTATCACGTTTCGCTAGAGTTTTAATTTAGTAGCTTAGCATACTTAAGTGAATAAATAGGGTGATTTGCCTCAATATTTAGGTTTTAGAATATACTCTCATAATTAATTGATTAGGTGTACATACTTAACTAGTTAAATTAGTTAACTCACTTCGAGTGCAAAAATAATTTCATGTCCATTTTTATACCTTTGTCACATACCCAAGCTTCTAAGTTGCACATAACATTTTTTTTAATAATTATTATAACACATATGTATAAAATACGTATTGCATGATTATTTATGTGAATATTCATATTATTCTTTAGTCTAAATTCTATTAATTTTTGTAAATAATAAAGCCTTTTTACACATCCCTCGTATAGTTAAATTGGTCCAGCCGGGAACCACATTTGTGGATTCTGAAGGATGCCTAACACCTTCCCTTCGGAATAATTTGAACTCTTACCTAGAATCTCACTTATTTTCGTAGACAATGTTAAGCTGCATATATTAATAATTTATAGGTACCCTAGTATACCTTAAATGCTAGGTGGCGACTCTGTACATAATTAATTTTTTTCAGAGCTCCATAAGTTGTGCTTTGTTTAGCCTTGGTAAAAATAGGGTGCAACAAGCACAACTCCAGAATGAGGTGGAACTTGCCAATCTCAACAGACGTCAGAGCATCCTAGCTATATACTTAACCTGCCAAGCAATCTGGGGCTGCGGGCATGAACGCAGCGTCCCCAGGCAAAAGGACGTCAGTACGGACAATGTACTGAGTATGTAAGGTGGTAACAAATCATAATCATAATTTGATTTAGGATAGAAGAAATAACAATTTAACTCAATACCTGCAGCCTTCGCTGGAAGAAACATAAATGTATACACGAAGTCTCAAAACAACATTTAAGTAAATAATGCAATCCAACACACATGCCGCTTCCGACATGTTAACAAAATGGTCCCTTCGGACTACCGCTTCCGGCTAGTATCACAATAGTCCCTTCGGACGGCCGCTTCCGGCATAATAATACTGGCCCCTTCGGGCAGCCGCTTCCGGCTTAGTAATGATGGCCCATTCGGGTAGCCGCTTCCGGCTTAATAATGATGGCCCCTTCGGGCAGCCGCTTCCGGCTTAATAATGATGGCCCCTTCGGGCAGTCGCTTCCGGCTTAATATCACAATTATGTCAACACAAATTTAATCCACAAATATCAATACAAGAAATGATGCTATGGAATGTAAACATAAATCGTAAATGAAATGAAATAGTAAAATCTCGCACCCCCTTCGGAGTGGTTTTGAAAATCGAACTTTATGTTCCCTTTAGTATAAAACTAATTTCCTCGAAATCATTAGTAAAACCATATACGCAACTCAACTGGCACCTTATGGATGTTCCCTTCGGAACAGAATAGGAGTACAATATCAATAAACCATCACGAGGAACATATAGACCTTACTCGTTTAAGAATGGAGTCATATGGAGTACATATAGAACGAATAGCACAAGAATCATGCCAAAGAAAGAAAGGTTTGCCTTACATACCTTTAGCGCTTATTTGTCACACAATATGTATACGCTGCCCAATAATACTTCAACCTATATTAAGACGCCAACAACTATGGTTAACCTACGGGGAGATTCAAAACGTATTCTAACGTTAGTAACTCCTTTCTAGATGTTTAGACGACGCTTTCTCTTGTAGTCAAACCAACTACATACAACCAATCCCACATCAATAAGTATACATTCAACACCAATCCGGACAGCCCACACAATATTCTAAACAGCCCACATTCATAACATGCAATAACGATTCACATACGGCTACAACATTCTCAAGTTACTTCTAATAGTTTGCAGCCTTAACGTTTGCATGTAACAACTTATAACAGCCCATCCAACATACAATATGATGTATACTCTTAACTTATAATTAGTCTTTCCAACTTAATGAAAATACAAGTCCAAAACAGTCCCTAACCAACAACACATCCAAAACAGTCCCTAACCGACAACATAACAATGTTCGGAATTCTTGCAAACGTTTACGAACATACTAAGCCAACCACATACGATTTTTACACATCATTTCATGTCTTCTTTTCATATAATTTCAGTAAGTTATGACCAGCTATCCACACGACAAGTACGACGTCAATTCATACGCAACTACGCTATATCGTCATTTCTATAATCCTTACAACAATTCTCAAACGACTTTAGTTTCAACTCCAATCATTAAACACCTTCATTTCCATCATAAATTTCATGATAATAACAATCAAAATATAAAGTAAAAACAGTTCACTAACTTCCTCACAAAACAGTCCACACACGGTTTCAACATGCTTCAACATCACTTCACATAAAATCATAGATTCACTTTATTTTCATACTAACACAACTTCACCTTTAACCTTCCAATTCTTTTCATTCTTTTTACCATGAGATCTATGATAGTAACATCCATATTTATTAAAGAAAATTAGTTCATTAATTCCACCAAAACAGTCCCCTCGGTCACAACAACATTCCAACACCAACATTCATGATTTTATGCATGTGATTCATGTTCTTCAAGTTACAACCATACTTTAACATCAACACATATAACCTCATGGTTACTATCATGTTCTAACATCATCACACCTTATTTCATACATACAACTTATATCTACTCATCTACATCACCCTTAATGCATGGAAAAGAAAGTTAGATCTTACCTTGACAACTTGACTTCTCTACTTGGCTAGAGTTGGTGACTTGAGATGAAAATGGTTCTTGTTGCTCCAAAGACTATCTTCACGTTTTAGGGACCTTCTAAAGGGTTGAAACACCTTGGAAAGTAATTTTTGGATCAAGACTCAAAGAGCTCAAAAATCAGCCCATTGGCCGAATGCTCTCTCTCGCTAGGCTTAGGTTTTCTTTCTTTGTGTTGTGTAGTTGAAATAAATTGTGATGGCTGATTTCTTGGTCATTATTTGGTTCAACTTTGATGCCTACAAGTTGGTCACATGCTCCACTTATGGCATGATTCATTCCATTAACTTTACACTTAAAATTTTCTAATTTTTTTTCTTTAACTTTCGGCTAAGTGTGTTGGCTGATTTTTCATCTTTGTTTCCTTTCTTCTTTCTTTTCAATTGTTTACAAGACAATCTCATGTGTGGTGAATGATTCACACACCACCCTTTGCCCATTGTAATCATTCCAAGATGAATGATCCATATTTAATGTGAAATGATCCCTCCACCATGTTATGTCTTCCTAAAATAATGTATACTTTTATAAAGTAATGCATGCTTCAATATTCAATTGCATGACTAACCTTTTCCTCCTCCAAATTTCAGCTCCTTGGCCGAATATACATGTATATTTCTTCCAATTTAATTGTCCACAATATAATGAAAGTGTAGTGGATGAATCAACAATTAATGCATATTTGTATGTCTTCCATAATAGCCTTATTTTAAATGACTTTGAGTCATCTTTTGGACATGGCATGTTAATGTTCATATTGACTCATTGTTGCCACTAATTTTTACTTAACACCATAATTAAATAGTTCCTAATTTCCAACAACATTCTTATACTAAGTAAATTTATAACTGATTAGTTCTAGTTTAGAAATTAAAATCTGAGGTTTCTATCTCACGTCGATTCTTTCGCAAATAACTCGACGTATAACAATACGGGGTCTAACATTCTCATGTAATATAGCACTAGTCCATAACTTCATTTTCCACACATAAATTATCATTCCCAATCACCGTCGTCACACTTTTTCGTCTTAAATAATTGTGGGACTTCATTCCTTGTACACACCAAGTTATTCATTTCATGCTTGAATATGATCAAATTCTCCGGGCTTGAGTAAATTTACTCATGTTGGACGGTCCAATTTCCTAGTCCAAAAATACGGGGTGTAACATATGTGGGCCCACAAACGGGCGACGAAAAAGTGCCCTACTATGTTCAAAACACGATTAATATAACATTGTAGTTTGTGCTCCGTATCTAAAACTTTATTATATTAGTGTTTGCTATGAATACAAAGTCTGCACTTTTTTTTTTTTGACATTGTTTATTTTTTTAATATGGGATTCACTTTTTTTTTATATTGCCTGATTTTGTTAATATGTGGTCCACTTTTTTTTCCCCGTGAGTTTGGAGATAGTGGGTTCCACTTTTTTTACTTTTTTTTTTTTAATGTTCAAAACATGATTAATATAACATTGTAGTTTGTGCTCCGTATATAAAACTTTATTATATTAGTGTTTGCTACGAATACAAAGTCTGCACGTTTTTTTTTTTTTGACATTGTTTGTTTTTTTAATATGGGATTCACTTTTTTTTATATTGCTTGATTTTGTTAATATGGGGTCCAATTTTTTTTTCCCCTTGAGTTTGGAGATGGTGGGTTCCACTTATTTTACTTTTTTTTTTTTTTTAATATTGGTTGGTTTGTGTTTAATATGGGGACCACACTTTTTTTTTTAATATTGGTTGGTTTGTGTTTAATATGTGGGCCCACAATTAACATTGTAGTTTGTGTTCCGTATCTAAAACTTTATTATATTAGTGTTTTCTACGAATACAAAGTCTGCACGTTTTTTTTTACATTGTTTGTTTTTTTAATATGGGATTCACTTTTTTTTATGTTGCTTGATTTTGTTAATATGGGGCCCACTTTTTTTTCCCCGTGAGTTTGGAGATGGCGGGTTCCACCTTTTTCTACTTTTTTTTTTTAATGTTCAAAACACGATTAATATAACATTATAGTTTGTGCTCCGTATCTAAAACTTTATTATATTAGTGTTTGCTACGAATACAAAGTTTGCACGTTTTTTTTTTACATTGTTTGTTTTTTTAATATGGAATTCAATTTTTTTTATATTGCTTGATTTTGTTAATATGGGGTCCACTTTTTTTTTCTCCGTGAATTTGGAGATGGTGGGTTCCACCTTTTTTACTTTGTTTTTTCTTTTTTTATATTGGTTGGTTTATGTTTAATATGGGGACCACACTTTTTTTTTAATATTGGATGGTTTGTGTTTAATATGTGGGCCCACAAACGGACGACGAAAAGTGCACCATCCGGTGCTTCTAATATAGTAGAAAAGTACAAACCCTATTTGTCATCTTTACAAGTTCCTTATTCCATGAAATTTCCTTCTTTCTCATCTTCCATAAAACTTACATATAAAAACTAGGAGTTTTATATTTTCACTTGCCTAATTATTTACAGGAGATGAAAAAAAAAGTAGGAAAATTTATGTGGTGTAGAGAACATATAAGAGGTATTTACATTTAGTAATTACACTTTACTTTAATTACATCTGATAGTTAAATGTTGTATTTCAATTACACACGGTAACTAATACAGCAGCATATGATTCCTTTCCCTACATCAAAATTCAAAACTCATCTTCCCCAATTCCTCCTCTCCTCTTCAATCGCCGCCGACGCTTCCGCCTTTTCCTCCACTACTTTCGCCTCTGCGCCACCGTAGCCGGTGGCGGTGTTGCCACTTCAGATCTGAGGGTATTTCTCAGATCTGAGTGTATTCTCCGGTGACGTGTTTGTCGGATGTCAAAAGTTTGGGAGTTGCCGGCTGGAGATTTATCATTGTTGTTGCTTGAGTTGTATTTGTGTTGAATATATAGAAAGAAATGGTTTTTGGTTGGATCCTTACCGGACGACGGCTAGCAGGGGCAGACACGATGACATAGCTGTAGCAGATTGTCGTCGTTGCCGGCAGTGTATTTTAGATCTGAGCGTATTTTATTTCTTGTATCTTAGATCTCAGCATATTTTATTTCTTATATCTCAGATCTGAGTGTGTCTTATTTCTTGTATCTCAGATCTGAATTAATTTGAGTGCAGTCGTTATTTTTTTAGTGTAAAATTCAGTGTTTCTTTATGTATTTTTCGCCTGTATTTCGAAGGAGATTTTTTTGTATACAAATAAATACAGTGAATTTGAATTAGCCCTATATTTTTTTGCACTTATGTTGTTTGAATACAACCGGATTTAAATACAATAAGTTGAATACAGTGTAAAAGTAGTTACGAATGAATACATTGAAATACAACCGAATTTGAATGCATATTACTGTAGCTACAAAATGTAATTAGCGAAAGTGTAACTATGCAAAAAAAAAAAAAAAAAAAGTTAAAATGTAGTCATTTGTGAAAATTTCCCAAAAAAGTATTTACAAAAAACGTGTCCTTTATCTCCGAAGCCCGGAGATCTGCCCCATTAACGTGACTTCGAATGTCAATGGTTTTGTTCTAACAATGTATGCCGATAATTGCGTTATAAAATTATCTCTAGATAATTAAGTTTTTATTTTCTTTCTTTTTTCTTTTCTTTGGATTAATGGTCAAGGGATTGACTATAGAGGCATTTTGACAGCTATAGTCCTGGATGGCCTTTGAGAATACGCCATGGGAAAAAAAAAAAAAATCAGTAAGCTGACGACTCACTCTTAATAAAATGTTTAGTATGTTTTTCTATGTCATAATTTTTACTTACCAACAGATCAAAGATAAACATTTTGGAAATTTCAGCCACCAATCCCTGACCCCATATTTCTTCTCCCCTAAAACCTTTAATAATCAAAGCACCAACTTGTCCAGAAGTGGTAATGGCCAACTTGTCCAGAAGTAGTAATGGCCGACCATCATTTCAGGCTAAAGATATTTAAGTCAAAATAACTGTTACTACATTGATTTCTTCTTTTTTAATCAAAGAGACTATTGTGATATTAGTTGATTTTTTTCTTATACAAAGACCAGCATAACTTTTAACATTTAAATGTGTTTTTTTTAATAAAGCAGCCAACGTTTAAAAAGCAAAGCCATTTCAAAAGAAAGAAAGGACATAGAAGAGCAAAAAGACAGAATAAAGCCTCTGAATTCATCATTTGCACACTCCAAAATGCCCTGCATAATTATGACCACGTAATACCTCTAATTAACACAAATCATATTGGATTTGAGCTATGATCAAAACCCAGAGAGTGACAAAAGATTCATGGATACTCAAGGCTTTTTTAATAAGAAATAGAATGCTTAGACTTCAAAAATTTAGCTCTCTTAACTTTTGTGCCAAGTCAGAAATCACATCAAGAGACAGTTCATAAGTAGCAGCAAAGTGAAAAGACGACGAAATGGCAACGAAAGACAATGAAATCGCGTAGAGTTGTCGGAGAAACACCAAAATATAAGATTTTTCCTAACTTAGTGATAACTAACAAGACATAAGGCAAGCTAAATGATCCCATATCAACGGGCTAGAGCCAGTTTTTAGTTTACACGAGCTTATTTCAGATTAACGACCTATCAATTCCCTAGATTCCTCCAAACTCCAGAAGCATCATGCATTATGTTATAGCCAAAATAATAACCACCACATAAACAATGTATCATCACCTGAATATAAAGGTGCAATGCTATTTCATAGTAACAGCTTTCAAATGTTCCAAAATACTAATTGGCTGCACTACATCAGTCGATTAGCAGGACAAAATTACAAAACTGACCATGAAAGAGTTTCGACAGTTACTGAACTGAATCAGCTGCGGGAGCTGCTGGAGCTGCGGCTGCTCCATGATGGTTTACAACCAAAGGAGGACGTAGAGCTTTGTGATTAGCTAGTTTCTCCTTACGTGCATTGTACATCTCTTCTGTCTCAATGACAACCAATCTTTTCACCTAAGATCAAAATGAGAGATACAAAAATATTAATCTTCATATGGTAACTACAAGAGTACATATACCAGACTAGACAATTAAAGGCAAGACAACTCATTAAATTAGTCCATGTCTATAGCACCACACTATTAAAACCTGCTGAAGCATTCCCCTAACAGTAGGTGTGTTCCATCGCATTACAGTCCGGTTGCATTTGCGAAGACGCAGTGCCTCAAGGGTACGCCTATGGAGCCTCCTAGTGCCTGGGATACCCCTTACGAGGGTTATGTATAGATTAGGGCTCCATGCGACTGGAGTACAAGCTTTAAAAGCGTTGTAAGCACTCATCTCTTCCTGCTTTGCTGCTTCTGCTTTCCTGTAGCAGAACAGAACTTTTCCTTCAAAAGCAGCACTTCAATAAAAAAGAGTAAGATTTGCAGGGATAGTTCCAAAAAGAAAAGGTAACGAACATCTTAGTAAAAAGAGTAGGTTAGCTGGAAATCGGAAATGAATTCTGAAAAAGGAAAAAAAAAAAAAGGAAATAAAATTCACAATCAACATATTATAGAAAAAGTGAGGCACTCAGAGAAATAAAATTCTCCGTCGTGGGAGAAAACTGCATTACAATTAACACAAGTAAAATCATAAGTTTGGGATGTATGCGATCTGCATAGTAGTTAGGTGAAATTCTGCCCCTCAGAGAAGAACTTCCATACAGTAGCTGACTAGAGATAAGAGGTCACCCCATGATTGAAAACAAATTGTAATGAAGAGCCCACCTCTCCCTAACAACATAAACTTATAGATGGGTCAATTCACACAATTCAACATGTCATCAGAGCAAGAGACATGCTGGAATCGAGTCTCACCACTAACCAAAATTATTTCACATACCTGACCCAAGAAAAAAGTCAAGTCCATACATGCAGGGACATACTGCAGACATATTCAAATAAATAAAGTATCCATTCTTTTGACAAAGAAAAAGTACCCATTCTTTAACAGCTGATCTTTTCAATGAGGCGATTCACACGATTAAACACACTCGTTATGAAAAGGGAATTGGAACAACTAAAAACATACTTTTTCCAGAACAATGTACAACAAATAAAGAAGAAAACTATGGAAACAAGAGAACTCAATGTTTTTGTGTGTTTTCGATAGAAGTAGAAGGGATGCTTACAGCAATAGACGAGAAGAAATGTGCATTCATGGTTTTAAGAAGCTGCTCTAGCTATGTTGCTCAGACTCTTCAAAAATTTCAACGGGTACGTGTCGGATTCTCCAAAAGTAGCGTATTTTTGGAGAATCCGACACGGGTGCGGCATCGAAAGTGAATAGTCCGCGCAACTTAGTGCTCTAGTTCTGAAACATGTAGTAGTCGAGCCAAAGCAAGACTTCATTGGCAGACTAAACTAAAATGGTTAAATAACTTAGACAAATCTGTAAAAAGGTGTAGCAAGTCCCAGCTAAACAGTAGTGAAAACAGATTCTATACAAGCACCCTTGAGACTCTTGAATTAGAATATTTGACAAACCCACATTTTACAATAATCACCAGTATTTGATCATTCAAACTTCAAAGGCAAGATAAAAGATGTGAAAACATAACATAATGCACCAAAACTGAGCCTTTCAGTGCTATGAACCAATGATGGGGGTAATCAAGCCTAAACCGTTGAGATTTTACTTATTATCACTGCAATTGTTTAAGTTTAAAAGAAAAAAGATTAGACATGATAAATAGCTTTTTCACTTTAGTCAATTTTGAACATCACTGGAAATGTTCAAGAACAAGTCATTGTAAACATCATTTTCTCAACAATAAAGAGTCTGTTTGGATGGGCTTAAAAAAAAAGCAGCTTATAAGCTAAAAGCTTATAAGCTGTTTTTAGCTTATAAGCCAAAAAAAAAAAGTTGGGCTACTTTTTTTTTGGCTTATAAGCTGCTTTTTTTAAGCTAAGCCAAACAGGCCAACTTATTTTTTTTTGGGCTTATTTTAAGTACAAAATGGCTTATAAGCTGGCCAGCCAAACACTCAAAAAAGCTGAAAACAGCTTATAAGCTGTTTTCAACAACTTATAAGCTAAGCCAAATGGGCTCAAACACAGCTTTTTCCTTTAAGTTTCCCTCTCATCCTCTGATATATAAATACCCATCTCAGCTTTTCATGAAACATCAATGATGATCTCTCATATTTCCCAATATTCTTTTACTATGGTCTCTTTGTATTATTTTTTAGAAGAGTAATTATTGGGACATTTCTGTGCCATTTAGAAATGCTAAGTATCTCCTCTAGTCAAATCAAAGAAAATTGCTTCCCTAGAAGCAAAGAGGATAGACAACAGCGAGAGGGTTACACATACCATTTATCTCTACATGAATATACATAGGCCCTCTTTCGAAATTGAGTGAATGAAACATAAAACAGCTTGAGACCTAACAAGACTTAGGGTCGTTCGAGAAAGTAAATGTATGAATCTTCCTATTGAGGGAGTTTTACCTTAGAAGCTTCAGTGACTCATCCGCGAGAAAAAGAAATATAAGGTCCTCTTGAAAGTGTGGTGAAATTTTTCTCAAGATCAAATTGGTTGGTTAGCCACTTATCACTAGCAGTGTTTTGGACGGCGCGCGGTGACAAAAGGCGACAAGGGCCTGCCTCGCCTTAAGGCGCGGCGAGGCGCTCGCCCTTTTGAAGTGCGGCGCCAATAAATACCAAAAAATTAAAATATTTAATTGCATATGTAAATAATCAAAATCTCACTAGCAATAACATATTAGCAAATATTTCAATTCAAAAAATAAAAGTAGATAGTAGATACTAAAAGTCTAGAACTTGAATGAGTCAATGACTCAATAATTCATAAGTGACAAGACAAGCAACACTAAAATTAAAGCAATAGTGCAATACTAAAAGTCTATTCAAATTCAAGATCTTCAAGATTTCCAAACAGAGAAAAAAAAAAAACAGAGGAGAAAAAAACAGAGGGTAAAAAAACAGAGGAGAAAAAACAGAAAAAGAAGAAGAGAATAGAAGAAGGAAAAAAAAAACAGAGGTGGCCGGAAATAGGGCAGTTGTCGCCGGAAAAAAAGAAGAAGAAAGAAGAAGAACAGAAGAAGAAGCAGAAGTCGAAAATACAGGAGGAAGAAAGAAGAAGTCGAAAATACAGGAGGAAGAAAGAAGAAGAAAGAAGAAGAACTGAAGAAAAAGAAGAAGGAGAAAGAGAGTACCTGAAACCTTGAAGGAGAAGAGAGGAGGAGGCAAACAGAAAACCCTAGCTGCTATTTTTATTTAAGTCCTCCACTTCTTTTTTTTTTTTTTTTTTTTTAAAAAAAAAGGTCTGCTCGCCTCGCCATAACTGGGCGCCTCGCCTTGGCGCCATTAGCGCCTTTCTCGCCATTGGCACGCCTTTTGAAGGTCTGCTCGCCATGGCCATAAAAGGCGCAGCAGCCTCGCCATGCCACGCCTCTCGCCAAAGGCGAGAAGGCGCTCGCCTTTAACAACACTGATCACTAGATACAAGTTTCTTGCATCCACAAATAATGCAGACAACTATAAAGATGTGCATTCCTCTGTTACCGCATAAAAAAACTGATATCACTCAAAGATGTAAAGTTAATCCTGAACAAACAGTTTGCTATAGGTAGCACAATCTCAAGCTCTGCTAAGTGCTCGTTTCAATGAGCTTCACTTTCACTACATCTAGGAGTTCCTTCCCTCCACCTCACTCACTTCTTATTCTTTTTGGTTCCCTTAGACCCTGTCTAACTAAATCGCAAAGCAAACTCACGGCGTAGCGGCCCCACACGAGTATATATACCCAAATACTAACATCCATAACTTCCAAAACGTAACCAAAATCAATTTTTCAAGACGATAAACTCATTGATCTCCTTATCTTAGACCTTAGGTTCTTTATTAGTAACTTTTAATCTTACTCTCCAAACTTCCATATATCTTGTCTAGGTGAGTTGAAGACTCTAATGGATGAGGTTGGACCTTTCTCTACCCCCAATAATAACCAAAAGCTGACTTTTTTTTTTTCTTTCTTTCTATTCTTGTAAAATTATTCATTTATCTAGCTAAAGTCTTGAAAGCAGTTTTAAATCAAATTCAGCAGAGAACCCATCAACGAATCACAGGTTTCCATTCCATTACAGCCTAAAATAAGCCATTTTTAGAGACACCCAAAACCATAAACAGAAGGTTTATTTACAAGGTGCAACAATAGGCATACACACAGAGTCCAAGATCAATTATATACTGGAAGAAAGATTAACAGCATGTCTATCTTGGGCTATATCCTTTATTCATCTTTTCGATTTATATGTGCAAACCAATCTAAAAAAAGTAATAGGCATGACATCCTGAAGCAAAATATAAACTCTCATAATATTAACAACAACAAAAGATTATTCTTTTTATAATTTCTCAATGGTGGATTGCTTCCCATCTTGCGTCCAATATAAAACCCCATTCTCCTGGAAGCTAAATAATAGTCAGAACAATATAAATTGCAGCATTGGAAGTTGAAAAAATAGGTAAACACAAGCCATGAATGGAAGCTCAGATAATAACTAGACGACATAGAGCAACTTTTAGCACCCCATTTCAAGAAAATGCTCAAAAATAAATATAAAAAAATAGAAATCTGTATTTAAACTCATTGAAGTAAATTACCGAAATTTTAAAGCTTCTTTTTTATATCTTTACTCTGTACATTATTTTAATTTGGTATTATCAGTTCTGCGAACAGAGTCCACAAGTTATACAAATTCTCTCATACAGAAAAAGAAAAAAATGTATAAAGTAATTCTTGGTGGAACCTAAGAAACTTACTGAAATTGGTGGAAAAAGGCACGCAGGGAGGGTTTGCTTTTTCGACCGGGAGTGAGAAAGGAAAAACGCACTAGTGTATTTTTTATATTAAGAGAAAAACCTCAAAACTATCCCTCTTCTTTGGATTTAGACTTAAAAGTAATCCCTCTATTTTTTCATGGAGCACTATAGTCCCACTATGTTTCAAGAATTAGAGGTTGTTTGGATTGAATTTTCAAAAACAGCTTATAAGCTAGAAGCTAAAAGTCTTTAGCTTTACTTTTGTAATTTTTTGGCCTAAAAGTAAGTGAGTAAAAATATTTTTTATCTTTCTCAAACGCCACAAAAAGTAAAAAACAACTTAAAATAAATCAATCCAGACACCCTCTTAGTGCACTTTTAATTTGGGGTGATTTCAATAATATATAGTCCAACATAAAATACTACATCCACGTAGCCTTATTTTTAATTTACATCCGCATAGTCAGTTTTTGTTTTTTGTTTTTGCAATAGTGTTTATACACACAATAGAAAACATTATACACTTACTGTAGATAATGTATCAACCTTGTATAAAAGTGTATAATAATGTATAAGAGGGTCATTTCGGGTAAGATTAGAAATATGAGCTATTTCGGGTAAATATTTTCTCCAAATAGACATAGAGTGTTATTTTCCCTTGCTCACTCGAACTGTCGTTTGTTTTTTAAATCGTGCATTGCTAATGCTCCACTCATATTTTAAATGCTCCTCCAAGAACTTCTAATCAGTGTTTTAAAAGGCATTTTTGGGCTAGCTCCGGGGCAAGGCGTACCAAAAACGCACCGAGGCATACAACCAGGGTGTAAGTATCCTGGGGCGTAAGCCCCAACCTTCGGGGCATTCGCCTATGCGAAAGCCCCGGGAACTTTTACAAATTTGAGACAAAATTACTTAATATTAAAAAAAAAAAAAGTTAAATATCCAGTAATTAACTCATAGTAAATTCTCAAACTAAATATCTCAAAAAGTCAAAAGTTTTTTCTAATCGTTTATCCTAATTTCATAAGCTTTTCTCATTATTGTTTACGGAGTAATATATACACTTTACACCTTTGTATGCAAAGTAAACTACAAAGCAAATAGTTTTGTCCTCCAATTCTTACTATCTTCCATGTTTGGATTTTTATTTTTTTTTTGGTTTTTTTAACCCCTCCCCCAAGAGCTCTCTCCTTTGCTCCTTTGGTGACTCGAACTCGCAACCTTCGGGTTGAAAGTGGAGGGCGCTTACCATCTGAGCAACCCCCTCTTGTCCATCTTCCATGTTTGCATTTTCCTTCTTTATGCTTTATTTTCTTTAAGATTTTCTTAGCATTCTTCAATTTATCTTTTTCAAGATAGTTTTTAGTTTTAGAATTTTTTTTGATATCACTCTAGTTTAGATAATGTTTTGAAGACTCTCATTATTGTTTACAGAGTAATATATACACTTTACACCTTTGTATGCAAAGTAAACTACAAAGCAAATAGTTTTGTCCTCCAATTCTTACTATCTTCCATGTTTGGTTTTTTTTTTTTTTTTGGTTTTTTTTAACCCCTCCCCCAAGAGCTCTCTCTTTTGCTCCTTTGGTGACTCGAACTCGCAACCTTCAGGTTGAAAGTGGAGGGCGCTTACCATCTGAGCAACCCCCTCTTGTCCATCTTCCATGTTTGCATTTTCCTTCTTTATGCTTTATTTTCTTTAAGATTTTCTTAGCATTCTTCAATTTATCTTTTTCAAGATAGTTTTTAGTTTTAGAATTTCTTTTGATATCACTCTAGTTTAGATAATGTTTTGAAGACTCTACTCTGACTATTTATATTATAATGAGTATTAATTTGTATCTAGTTTTAGGTTTTAAAATAATAACTTTTATTGTCAATTTTATCTTTGAATTATTAGGACAGAGTATCGTTTTGTCAACTCTAATTATGTTTCATCATAGTCATGTTATTGTATAATGCATCTTTACATTCACTTTTTCAAGATTTTTTTTATAGTTCATGCATATGTTTGTTTACCCCGGATTCGGTAATCAATTGAATTTGTGTGTGAGTATAGGATATGTGCTTGAGTCCCAATGTTTATTACAAACCGTGGATGAGAATGCTTATTGATAAGTGTGCAAGGAGCGCAAGTGACAGATGACTCCGCGTATGGCCAATTTGATTGAAGAAATATGATATAGATGACAAACTTACAATGGAAAATATCAATATTGAGATTGCAAGAACTGTATATATATATGTATTGTGTTACAAGTGTTCTTTTGAATAAAAGATCAACCAACCCCCAAAGGGAGGAGGGAATGCCCTATTTATAGTGATGAACCCATGGGCCCTCCTCAATATGAATTAATAAAATAATAATAAAAGGACAGCCCCTGTATGGGTGTGATGGGATCTGACTGACGGCGCCGTCTGACACACGCATAGTTGGTAGCCGACCATGATGTGACACCACTGCTGCGCCCCAGTAACGGTCATAACGGACCAACGGACTCACGGGTACCGGACCACCGGCGGTACCCCCCGGAAAGAGATCCGAACCTTCGGTGGCTTAAAAACCGGGACCGATGATGCTTCCGCTCGGCTTTGATCCGAATGCTTATCCGGAAACCCGATGCTTATACACGAACTTTCCCTCCTTTTCCTCCTCCGAGCCACGGTTACCCCGGATTGGCCCTCATCCGGTTTTCACCGTATACAGATAGCCCCACGCTTCCCGGATCAACGATCTATCGGAGTGATGGGAAGTGAATGAATCGTACATCCGGCCACCCGGTCGGCCAATTCTTATCACTTTATTTTGGCGGGAACGGCTGCGTTTCGTCTTCCTTTTTGTCGCCCACGTGTCCAATTCTGGTTTGTTCGTTCCTGTCAACCGCCTTTTACACGTCGTTTCGCATTAATGTCGCAACACGTGGCGATCCTCGATTGGCCGCCCTCGATAACCGTTCCTCCCTTACGTCTATATAAAGCCCCTCTTTTCCTCATTTTTCACTTTTCTGGTTTGCTCTCCCTTTTCTTCTTCCTTCTGTGCGTCAAAAACCATCCTTTCCGTTCACAAATTCGTTGCCAAACCTTCTCTTACCAATACAAAAAAAAAAAGAAAGGAAAGGGAATTAGCTTTGTCACTACTCTCGTCAATTGCTTCTTTGCTTCTTCAAATCGTCACTTCCTTCGTTTCCTTTACGCCATTCCCTACTTTTCTCCTTTTCTTTCAATCATGTCTGAAACCACTTCTACAGACGTTCCTTCAATCTCGTCCCCGAGGGCCGAGGCCGTATCCCCGGTCAAACAAAAGGGTAATCCCGAAACTGGGGCCTCGGATATTATACCGGCAAAATTTAACTTCAACAAAGACCTGGAGGTAGAAAAACCCTCCGTCGTTTCAGACCGGGGATACGACGTGAGGCGATATCCTTCCTCTATAACCGAGGACAGGCTCGACACAGTCCGGACAGACTGCGGGTGGGACACACGCCCGGTAAGGGTTTTCGCACCCGGGCCAGATGAATCCATAACCGACCACCGGGAGGGGTTTTTGTACGTGTACACTTACCCCTTCACCCTTAAGCTCGACCCCCCGGTTGATCCGGTCATACTGGATATGTGCCGGACTTATGGCGTAACTTTGGCTCAGATCGGCCCAACTGTTTGGAGGGTCGTTGCCTGCCTCCGGTTGCTGGCCATCAGGGCTGAGAAGGAATTCTCATTGGGCCACCTAATACGTTTGTATTCCCCGAGGATATTCCGGGGTGGTGTCATAAGATTAGCCAAGCGCAGCCGGAACCCGTTCTTCTCGAAGATGGACGAAGACCGGGACAGGGGGTGGTTGGAACGCTACGTCCGGGTAAAATCCGAGGACATAATCCCGGCCTCCTATCAACCTTTTCCGGAGAAATGGAACGACAAACGTAAGTTCGATCCTTTGAGTAATCGTCATCATATGTTTAGTTGCTTACGGTATTGTTTTCTCACCACCCTTTCGCTACTTTACAGCAAATGGATTTGTTCCCCCGGTTATTCGAGATCTGACTGAGTGGGTCACGGCGCTCCTCAACCAGCTTCCCTATGAGGACCGGACTTGGGCCCACTTATCACGCGGTCGATGGATCGCTCAAAATCATGGTAATATTTGACTTCCCTTTGATCTCGTTGCCTCTTTAGCCATTCGAGGCCGTCAATTTCCTTAACCTGCCTATGCTTTTGTCATTCAGGCTTGCCGAAGGGTTCGGTGGCATCTAGATCGGCGTCGGGGGCTGCTTCCCCTGCACCGGCGTCCGCGTTCGACATGGCGGGTTCCGCTCGCGTTCTCGCCGAAGCCGCCAAAAGGAAACGACCCCTTGAAAAGGGCCAACCGTCCAAACGGAAGAAAGCAAGGAGTGTTTCCCGGCCACCGAGGGAGGAGGTGGAGTCCGACATCATTGTTCGGAGGGTAGACCCGGCACCGTTAGCGGCCCCAGTACCCGAGGAGACTGCCTCCGAACCGCCCTTGCCTTCTATGAATGAAGGTATCTTAATTCCCGCTCTTCTTTCAAGCGCGGAAGAAATCCTTTCCCCGGCCCCTCTTCGGTCGATTGACTTCGTCGACATTTCAGGTGAAACTTCTTCGGAAGATACTCCCCTGCAAAGGAGAAAAGGAGCCGGGGAAACGGCTGTTGCTGCAACCGATCAAGGGACCGTTCCAGTTCCGGAGACCGAAGCCCCCACTCAGGCTCGTCCATCGCCCGGCCACGAACCGGTTTCTACTTCCGAGCCCCCGGCCCTCGCCAGGAATATTGAGTCTATACCGAGTTCGTCTACCCCTGCCCCGAGGGTTGCAGACTTCGAAGATATGTTTTCAGCCACTCCTCCGGCTACCGGTGAAGCTGCCGGTTTTGGCCATCTTCCAATTCCTCGGGTCACGAGGTCGGCCAACCGACAGTCAGAATCTGGCTCTAGGGATAACCTGGTGACCATCTTCCCAGCCCCGAGCGTTGAGCCGAGAAGGACCAGATCGGCCGTAGTCACCGTCCCCGAGGATTGTGGCTTTCTATCACGTCCGGTAGGAGTGGCAAGTTATTTGCGTCCTCTTGTTTCCGACTCGGATAAGTGCAAAATGACCGGGGTCACTTGGCAATGCCTCATGAACGAAGGCATGCACGCGGGCAACCGGGTAGAACTTACAGCCATCTTTGCATATCAATCAGATTTTGCGCTCATTTTGGTTTTGATTCCTTATGTTTGCTTTCCTTGCAGAGTGTAGTACTGGTGAACGAAGCCTTCATCCGTGCCCAACACGAGATGGATGATCTCCGAGGCCAACTAGACGCCCAGGGCCGAGAAACGGAGAAATACAAGCACCTCTTCCGAGAGAAAGAGGAAGAGTTGAGCCAGGCCGCCGTTCTCGCCAACCTTCGTCCCGAACTCGATGCGGCTAAGGACGAAAGTTGTCGTTTAAAAAATGAGTTGGCCGCCATGACTGATTATAACCGAAGCCTCGAGGCTGATAAGATTTGCCTCAGCCGAGACAAAGCTCAGTTTTCGTCAAGGCTGGATGAGTTGGAGACCACTGTCTCTCAACTCCGAGGGGAACTTGACTTGGTGAAAGCCGATGCGACTATCTTGGCCGAGAGGAATCGGCAACTGGAATCTGATACCGCCCTGTACGAAAAACGCATGAAAGTTTTCGAAGAGAAGGCCGAGGAGCGGTCTCGGATGAGTGAGGGCTTAAAAGCCGAGCTGGAGGAGGCGGTGAGTGCCAACGACGTTCTTAAGGCCGAGCTAGAAGCTGATGTCCACATGAGGACTATCGCTGTGGCAGGCCGAGCTGAGCTAGAGGCTAAGTTGGCTAAGGTTGAGGCTGACTTGGAAGAAGCCTGGAAAGGCGTGGAGACGGCCGAGGCCCATACTGTCATTGTTGCCGAGTATGAGAAGTGGAAGTCTCGGCGGCTCACCCTTGAAGAGGCCGATCGCGGATTATCCGATCTTCCGGCCCTGATTACCCAGGCCAAGGAGATGGAGGAGGAGGCCAACCGTGCCCTTGGGTCCGACTCGGATGACTCCGAACGAACCGAGTCCGATTATTCTGACTCTAGCCGTGCTGAGTAGCATAGGATCTTTTTTATTTTTTATGTAAATGTACTCTTTATAAAAGTATCCTTTGCGTATACGAAAGTTACACTTCTCTTGTGTCTTCGTTTGATTGCTTGTTTTTATTCTGCCTTGAACTATTGGTCCGAATTTCGGACAAGATGATCCGTGGTCGTTGATTAATTCTGCCCGTGGGACTTATCTTTAAGGCCGATTTGAGATGACCTCACTTCGCCCAGTTTTTTGGGCGTACAACTTGAGCACTGCCAAAATATTGGTTATTGTAATGACTTTTGTATTACAAGTGTTCGTACATATAGGAGAATTTTCATTCCTTGTATCTTTGCCATAGCAAACACTAAATGGGACACGATTCATTGCGATCGTTTGGCCCTTACATCGAAGTCGGAGGCCGGTGGCCGGCCTATGCTTTTGCCGTGGCAAATGTTGAATGGGACACGATTCATTATGATCGTTTGGTCCTTACATCGAAGTCGGAGGCCGGCGGCCGGCCTATGCTTTTGCCGTGGCAAATGTTGAATGGGACACGATTCATTATGATCGTTTAGTCCTTACATCGAAGGCGGTGGCCGGTGGCCGGCCTATGCGCTGAATTTCTTCCCTTGTTTCTCTTTATCGTGCCATGCCTCAATGTGGGTACTGTGGCCCCTTAACACTGATCCGAGCTTCGAGGTCGGGTGAGTGTTACCAAGCCCTCACTCGGAAGATGCAACCTCGGGTGTCCGAGTTCTGGCCCTTGGCCTTTATTGCGTAGCACGTTGTACTCGTTGCCTCATTAAAAACCTCGGCGGAAAACCCATTTTGGGACAAAACCGCACTTAAGGAAAAGAGTGCAACACGTGCTTTCAGTCCTAAGTTTCTATTTTTGTGTCGTGTTCGATTTCCTGCAAAAATACAATACGGTTAACAGAAGGTATATGAGAGGATCATACCTTAGCAGTAATATCTTTTCAGATGGGCTATGTTCCAGTTGTTGCGTAGGCATTGTCCATCCATGGACTCCAGCTGGTACGATCCTTTGCCTGTTACACCGGTCACCTTGTACGGCCCTTCCCAGTTTGGTCCTAGTTTTCCCTCGTTTGGGTTTTTTGTATGCAAAGTGACTTTTCGAAGTACCAAGTCCCCAACCCGGAAATGCCGAAAGTTGGCTCTCCGATTGTAGTACCTTTCCATCCTCTGCTTTTGAGCCGCAATTCGGACCAATGTTCTTTCGCGCATCTCATCTGCCAGGTCGAGCCTTACGACCATGGCCTCCCCGTTTAACTCCTCGGTTGCATACCTGAAACGGAGAGTCGGCTCGCCAACCTCGACGGGGATAAGGGCTTCGGTCCCGTATACCAACGAGAAAGGGGTCTCGCCCGTGCTGGACTTGGTCGTGGTTCGGTAAGCCCATAATACCTCGGGCAACACTTCTCTCCCACGGTGCTTCGATGCTTCCAGCCGCTTCCTTAGACTTTGGATTATTGTCTTGTTAGTGGATTCCGCCTGTCCGTTTGCACACGGGTGATATGGGGTCGACACAATCTTCTTGATCTTCAACCCCTCGAGGAAACTGTTGACCTTACTACCCATGAACTGAGGACCGTTATCACAAGTTATTTCGGCTGGAATGCCGAAACGGCAGACGATGTGGTCCCAAACGAAGTCGATAACCTCCTTTTCTCTGATTTTTTCAAAGGCCTGCGCTTCGACCCATTTAGAAAAGTAGTCAGTCATAAATAAAATAAAGCGTGCCTGATGTGCCGTGAATTTTGGCACATTTTATGCCTTTGTAACTAGAAATATTGCTTGATTTTAAGTGTTTTTATATTGTTTCTTATGTTATTTTTTGTGTTTTATAGGGTTGATTAACTAAGGATCGGAAATGAGAAGTAATGCTGGAAAAACGGACAAATTTGAGCTAAGAGACGGTCCGTAACTCATGTTACGGACCGTAACGGTGTCCGTAACTCATGTTACGGTTCGTACCTTTGAACCGTAACAAGGCCTGAATTTCCAGAAAGTTTCATTGAAACCATCAGTGTTACGGTGAAGTGTTACGGTCCGTAACTCATGTTACGGTCCGTAACATGTCACCGTAACATGAGTTAAATTTCCAGAGAGTTTCAATAAAATCTTCAGTGTTACGGTTTAGTGTTACGGTCCGTAACCCTTCACCGTAACATCATCCAAAATTCCAGAGAGTTGCCAAGTAATTGTCACCACTTACGCTTCAGAAGGACGGACCGTAACACAGGGTACGGTCCGTCGCATGGTGGCCGTAACGTCGAAGTGGTCAAATGACGAAATGAAGGACGGACCGTAACCTGAGTTACGGTCCGTAACAATGCGGCGTAAGGGCATTTTTGTCCAGAAACTTGGCGCGATTTTTGGCTCTATAAATACATAATGTAGGGTTTTAATTCATGATTCAGATTTTATTTTAGAGGCATAAACCCTAGATTTTTAATCTTGAAGTGATTGGAGCATTTAAGGCAACAACTTCACTCTCATTCCATCTTGTATTAGTATTGTAAGTGTATTATGTTAATCTTTAAGCTTTTTCTGTCAAGAAACATTATGAGTAGCTAATTTCAATTCTAAGGTTGTGAATCCCATGATGGGTATTATGTGAATGGGTTTCTATTATTGATATATGCATAATGGTTGTTGTTATTTATTCTATCTTTGTGTTGTAACGTTGGGTAATGATTGCAAGCATTAGCCGAAGCCATTATATTGACTTTTCTTGGGAAAGAGAGTCAATATTGGTAAGATTGAATAACAATGACTCGAGGCGTTAACCCTCGTTTAATAGACTAACTTAGGAATAAGAATAAGTCTAAATTGGCATTATTGGTCGCTCTTCGATTGTAACTCTTTTATATTCGGAAGAATCATAAAGAGGAAATACTGCTTAACTGTTGGGAAACATTAAGAAGTCTTTAAGAGATCAAGTGCATATTCTTAGAACAACCATTAGAAGTATATCACATTGAAATCCGAAGCATAATATCTAATCAAATTGGGAAACACAACCTTAGTCTCTCTCTCATATTAATTACATTCTAAGTCAAAGTATTCAATTACATTATTCAACAATCAATTCAAACTATCCGGAATAGGATTAAAGCATTTAAAGATTGGTATCGCATACGATTAGTACTCTTTTCTCTCCATATTCCCTGTGGGATTCGACCCCAACCTTGTTGGGTTACTATATTTGACAACGTCCGCTTTACGCCATTAATAGGTGTAATTTGAGCGTATCAAATTTTGGCGCCGCTGCCGGGGAATACGGTTCAGAAATTACTAATTGTTGTGTACTATTCTTTAAAACTTTTTCTATTCCATCACACCTCGTTTGATGTTTTAGTGAACCAGGTGAACATGGCTGGAAGACCCCATCGCAATCAAGGGAACCAAGGGGGGATCCAAGTGAACCATCCTGCACCAGAAGAAGAGGAGGATGAGAATGTATTTGCAGAATTCATCGACGAAGCTGATTATGCTTCTGCTGTAGTTCCCCCGAGAACAGGAAATGCTAATTTCAAAATTGATAGTTCTATCTATAGGCTATTGAAACTTGAAGGCTATTTCCGAAATTCTTCGGAAGACTGTCCACTTCGACACCTAAAGAATTTCGTGCATGTATGTTCCCAACAATCTCAAGGTGCTGTTCCTGCTGATGCACTGCGACTGCGGGTTTTCAAATATTCATTAGCTGGCCAAGCTAGGGAATGGTATGAAAAGCTCCCGAGCAATACTATTCATACCTGGAATGAGTTGGCCAATATCTTTCTAAAACAATGGTTCCCACCCAGCAAAAAGGCTGAGCTTCGGGATAAGATTTTTGGGTTTAAACAACTTCCAGGGGAACAACTATATGCTGCATAGGAGAGGTTCAAATATTAACTAGCTCAATCTCCGAATCATGGATTTCCAGATGCAATTCTCAGAGAGAAGTTCTACAAGGGGCTAGATACAATGAATCAAATAGCTGTCAACACTGCAGCTGGGGGATGCTTTATGGACAAAACCTTTGTCAACATCACCCGGTTGCTCGACAAGCTTACTACCCATAATCAAGCCTGGCATTCGACTGATAGCGAATTCCTATCATATGGTAGTCCCTCTGTGGCCGCGGTGGCCAAAGAAAATCATGAGCGAGATCATGCGTTCGCTCAACTGCAAACCACCGTGGATTTATTATCCAAAAGGCTTATGGAGAAAGAGGCCAAATGTGTAAACGTTATCGATGAGATGCCACCTCATGCTCCCGGAATGTATCAAGTTTCTGACGAAACTTATCTTGAGGGGCAGCCACAATATGAGGATGCGAATTATGTCAATAACTCGCAAGGGGGTTATCAACGGCAAAACTACCAAGGTTCCGGTAATCACCCATGGCAAAGGCCTCAACAAAATTACCAAGGACAGAATTATGGAAGAACTGATCAGGGTAATCCCAATCAAGGGAATTACAATAACAATAATTATGGCAACAAGAGCTCTAACCCCTACATTCCACCTAGGGGGCAAGCATCCAATTCCCAGCCATGGAAAGATAATTCAGCTACTAACTCTGCTGGTAACACGTCTAATGATTCTGCAGAACTGAAGAGTATGATGCAGAAAATGCTGATGAATCAAGACAGAACAGAGAGCACAATCAAGGGAATGTCCCAGGTCCAACTATCGCATTCAGCTTCCATTCAGAAGCTTGAAGCGCAATTCAGAGACCTTTCCCGAGAAGTGTATACTCCTCAACGGGGACAATTACCGAGTGATACAGTTCCTAATCCAAAAGGTAGTGGAGTGAACTCTGTGGAGAATTTACTTGCCATTAGCACCAGAAGTGGAAAAATACTTCAGGGTGACAATAAAAAGCCAATTGATCAGGAACCAATTGTTGAAAAAGAAGCGCAGCCTAGTGTATTGGATGATATTGTCGAGGAAGAAGCAGGGGAGGAAGTCCCCATTGTAGTTGAAGAAGAGCTGAATCTTAATAAACCAAAGGAACCGGTGGAAAACCAGGAAAAGGGGAAGGCAAAACTTTCCGGTGCTCTTCGCCCTTTGAGCCAATTGTTTAAATCTTCACCGCCTTTTCCTCAAAGGTTGGTGAGAAAAACAGAAGATGAGAAGTGCTTGAGATTTTATGATCAACTCAAGCAGTTGACGATGAACATTCCTTTCATGGATGCTGTTAAAGAAATGCCTGGCTTTGCTAAGTATTTGAAGGATCTTTTAACAAAGAAGAAAAAGCCATTGAAACACGACACTGTGGGTATCACTCACCGCGTTAGTGCCATTCTTTCCAAAACCACTGTGCAAAAGAGGGAAAATCCTGGAGCATTCACAATTCCATGCACCATAGGGCAGCAAAATTTTGCCAGGGCTTTGTGTGATAACGGGGCTAGCATAAATCTTATGCCCTTGGAAATTTTTAAGAGATCGGGGCTAGCTATGCCAAGGCCAACTACCATGAGGTTGCAGATGGCTGACAGATCGATAAAAAGGCCAGTTGGAGTAGTTGATGATGTGCTGGTTCAAATCGGGGAATTTCTACTGCCGGCAGATTTCGTGATTCTTGATTGTGCTATTGATCAAGAAATTCCTATTATTCTGGGAAGACCTTTCCTTGCCACAGGGAGGGCTCTTATGGACTCCGAAAAGCACGAAATAAAGTTCCGGGTGAACGATGAGGAGGTGACTTTTCACGCTAGCAAAGGCATGAAGTTACCTAGTCCTTATCAAAGCATTTCAGTCATAAACTCTGTTGACAAGGTGGATGAAGCAGTGGAATTTAAAATGGAGGAAGAATGCTTGAGCGAAGCATTGTTGGCCATCTTGGTGAATTTTGATGCCGACCAAATGGAGGGATATAATGAGACAGTGAATTCACTCACAGGTCTGGGGTCTTACTCTTATGAGCCCAAGAAATTGTCTCTTGATCTAGAGAAACGAACAACTCCTCCAGCAAAACCATCAATTATTGAGACACCGAAACTGGAACTCAAGAAACTGCCATCACATCTTAAATATGTATTTCTTGGAGAAAATGCTACTCTTCCAGTTATTGTGTCATCGCTTCTGAATGAGGGCCAAATTCAAAGACTCATCGTAGTCTTGAGAAAGCATTTAAGAGCTCTGGGTTGGACTATTGCGGACATCCGGGGGATTCCCGCCGGAATTTGTGAGCACCGAATACAGTTGGAGGAGGAAAGTTCGCCGAGTGTTGAACATCAGAGAAGATTAAATCCACCGATGCAAGAGGTGGTGAAGAAGGAGATCATTAAGTGGTTAGATGCTGGGGTGGTTTACCCGATTGCCAACAGCCCTTGGGTAAGCCCTGTTCAGTGTGTGCCAAAGAAAGGGGGCATCACTGTTGTCCCTAACTCGAAAAATGAGTTGATTCCAACAAGGACTGTCACCGGTTGGAGAGTGTGTATGGACTACCGGAAGCTGAATACCGCATCTTGCAAGGATCACTTCCCTATGCCTTTTATTGATCAAATGCTTGATCGGCTAGCCGGAAGATCTTATTACTGTTTCTTGGATGGGTACTCAGGATACAACCAGATCAACATTGCGTTGGAAGACCAAGAAAAGACTACTTTCACTTGTCCCTATGGGACATTCGCTTTCAGCCGGATGCCATTTGGTCTTTGCAATGCACCAACTACCTTCCAAAGATGCATGATGTCCATATTCTCTGATATGGTTGAAAACTTTCTTGAAGTTTTCATGGATGATTTCTCGGTGGTGGGAGATTCATTCGATGAATGTTTGGGTCATCTTGATCGGGTGCTGCAACGGTGTGAGGAAACCAACCTCGTGCTCAACTGGGAGAAGTGTCATTTTATGGTCTAGGAGGGCATTGTCCTTGGCCATAAGATATCAGAAAAAGGGATTGAGGTTGATCAAGCTAAAATCGATGTGATTTCACAACTCCCTCCGCCCGTTTCAGTAAAAGGAGTTCGGAGTTTCTTGGGGCACGCCGGATTCTATAGAAGGTTTATCAAAGACTTCTCAAAAATTGCAAATCCCATGTGCAAACTCTTAGAAAAAGAATCCAAATTCAATTTTGATGAAAAGTGCATCAAGGCGTTTGACGAGTTGAAGCTGAAATTAACCTCCGCACCGATTGTGGTGTCCCCAGATTGGTCACTTCCCTTTGAATTAATGTGTGACGCCAGTGGTCTTGCAATTGGTGCTGTGCTTGGTCAGCGGCTAAACAAAATCCTACACCCAATTTATTATGCCAGCAAAACATTGAATGGATCCCAGCTGAACTATACAGTAACGGAGCAAGAATTACTTGCTATTGTTTATGCTTTTGAAAAGTTCCGGGCTTATTTGTTGGGTGCCAAGGTAGTGGTTCACACTGACCATGCTGCATTGCGCTATTTGATGGCGAAAAAGGATGCTAAGCCTCGGTTGATAAGATGGGTGTTGTTGCTACAAGAATTTGACTTTGAAGTCAGAGACCGGAAAGGGTCAGAAAATCAAGTAGCTGACCATCTTTCCAGACTGGAAGCACCAGGGAGACCGAGTGATGTGCTAGATATTGATGACACTTTCCCGGATGAAAGAGTTTTGGTCATTTCCAATGATGTGGCACCATGGTATGCCGATATTGCCAATTATTTGGTAACTGGCATCGTTCCTGAAGAGTTGAAGACATATCAAAAGAAGAAGTTCTTGCGAGACTGCCGACAGTATTGTTGGGATGAGCCTTACTTATTCAGAACGTGTGCTGACAATATGATCCGGAGATGTGTGGCGGAATCTGAGGTGATGGACATCTTGAAAGCGTGCCATGATTCTCCAGTTGGTGGACATCACAGTGGAAATCGAACAGCAGCCAAGGTGCTAGAGTGTGGCTACTACTGGCCAGCCATTTATCGTGATGCAAATATGTTGGCACGCTCTTGTGATAAATGCCAACGCCAGGGCACAATAGGTCGGAGGCATGAAACTCCGATGAACTTTGTTCTTGAGGTGGAGCTATTTGATGTATGGGGAATTGATTTTATGGGGCCCTTCGTGAGCTCCTACGGCCTGAAATACATTCTTGTCGCAGTGGATTATGTCTCCAAATGGGTGGAGGCGGTGGCCTTGCCTAACAATGATGGTAGGAGAGTCAATGCGTTTCTCAAAAAGAACATCTTTACTAGATTTGGCACTCCTAGAGCTATTATTAGCGATGGTGGATCTCATTTCTGCAATAAACCATTTGCTGATCTTCTTGAAAAATATGGCGTGCATCACAGGGTTGCCACTCCATATCATCCTCAGACGAGTGGTCAGGTTGAGGTCTCAAACAGAGAAATAAAAAGCATCTTGGCAAAGACGGTCAATGTGAATCGCACTGACTGGTCTAAAAAGTTGGATGATGCTTTATGGGCATATCGCACGGCATTCAAAACGCCTATAGGGACTTCACCGTATAAGTTGGTATTTGGGAAGGCATGTCATTTGCCTATTGAGCTTGAGCATAAAGCCCTTTGGGCATTGAAAAAGCTGAATATGGATTGGCATGAAGCAACTAAGCTGCGGTTGTTTCAAATCAACGAGATGGATGAATTTAGGTACAATGCCTATGAAAGTGCAACACTGTACAAGGAAAAGATGAAATACTATCATGACTCGAAGATCCTAAAAAGGGATTTTCAGCCAAAAGACTTGGTCTTGTTGTACAATTCACGCCTGAAGTTCTTTCCAGGCAAGTTAAAGTCTCGTTGGTCTGGTCCTTTTGAAATTGTGAGTGTGTCCCCAAATGGAAGCGTCATTGAGGTGAAATCCGAGGATGGCACTCGGATTTTTAAGGTGAATGCACAAAGAGTGAAGCATTACCATTGGTGTATTGATGATGGTAAGGTCGTGGATAGGTATCGTTTGAAATATGGCTCCTGAACTCGAAAATGAGGTACCACGTCGAGCCGTGACGTTAAACCAAGCGCTGTGTGGGAGGCAACCCACATTTACCGCTTTGTAAGTAGTTTAAAGTTTGTATTTTCATTGTATTCTTTTGTGTTGTTGATGTGCTAATGTGGTGGGATTTTGAGAACTGAAGGGACCAAATAACTACCAAGTGATCCAAGGCGAGACGCTCCACGTTACGGCCCGTATCATGAAGCGTAACAGGCAAAAAGAAAAAAAGAAAAAATCACTGAAGGGTGAGGAAGAGTGTTACGGTAAGAGTTACGGTCCGTCGTACGTGTTACGGACCGTAACACTGTGTCGTAACTTTGATGCAAAATATGGGCTTCACTGGAAATTTTCAACATGTTACGCCAGGTGATACGAACCGTAACACGAGTTACGGTCCGTCGATTGGACTGCCAGGTCATTAATGAATAAACGAAACGGGGTCGTTTGATGAACCGTAACACAAGATACGGACCGTATCCTATGATACGGTCCGTAACAGGTAACGTAATTGTCGGAAATGTTTAAATACATTACCGACGGTTCCCATTCCAAATTATAACGATTCTTCACACGTTTTTCAACTCCCTCTCCCTCATAAATCCTCTCTTCTCTTCTTCACATCCTCCTCTCTTCATCCTCCTCCCATTCTCCCCCATATTTCTCTAAAATCTCATTACTATTTTCTTATCCACAATCACTGTTTTAAGTTGAGTTTCATCCTTACAATCGCCAACGATCAGGTATTACATGTCTTTACTCTTTTCTTTTAGCTATCAATGCGAGTTCTATGATGCTCATGAGTAATTTCGTAAAATATGTGTTGAAATTCGTGTTTTGGGCTGTGTGATTGAGTTTGCATTTAAATTGATAAGTTATGGGGGATTTGACATTGGTTGGGGGTTGGGATTGGTATTGGTGCTGTTTAAAAGATTCGTGGGTACAAGCAACTGCTTCCCACTGAATTGGAGGGCAAATCCGGTTGAAGGTTTCATTCGTGAAATTACTAAATCGGTTTGCCCACCAACTGTTCGATACAAGTCCCCAATGAAAACTTTAATAAAATCGGGTGAAGTCTGAGTAACCCGAGGCATGTGAGGGGATATAATATTGTTTCACAACATACCCATGGATCATTAAGTCGGAAATCTTGGCCTCGTGCTTAAAACGATAAAATTTGGCCAAGCCATTTGTTTGCTACTCTGTTGCCCGTCATTATGTGTTACGGACCGTAACGTACGTTACAGACCGTAACATCACACCGTAACATCGATGGATTCCATGAAAGCCTTCTGGAATTTTGAGAGACGTTACGGTGAGGTGTTACGGACCGTAACACGAGTGACGGACCGTAACATCATACCGTAACACCTCTCAAATTTCCAATAACTTTTCTGGAAATTTTGATCACGTTACGGTGCGACGTTACGAACCGTATACTATGATACGGACCGTCGACTGTGTTACGGTCCCTTTGCTTAATTGAACCATTTCAGTTACGGATGAAGATACGGCCCGTAACACCATCGACGGTCCGTCGACTGTGTTACGGTACCTGACCTAATTAAAGTCTTTGACTTAAATTCATAAGGTGTAAAATTTTTACAACTTCTCGTACATCATATCTAACTTTTCCTTCCACAGGTATGGGTAAACCACGACAATCAAAGAAGGCTTCACCTAAGGTCGCGCAAAAAGGAAAAGGTCGTGCTGCAAGCAAGGTAACCTCACGGCTGCGCGACGACGATCTGATCAAGGACGCCAGGCCTAAAAAGAGGCCGGTCGCACCCAGCAAGCCACCCCCACCAGTTGCACCCAGCCAACCAGACCCACAATCAGAAAGTTCCTCCTCGACTGAGGAGTTAAGAGAGTCGAGCTCGTCGAGTTCGTCGAGCCAAAGTGAACCCCAGCGGGCTATCACACCAACACACCGACCTCAACCACCCATTAGACAGTCTACTGCGGAGGAGCGCGAAAAAGAGCGCGAACAGGAAAGAAGGAAACTTGACATTCGGCTGCAAACTATGACTGAGAAGATCCTCCGGTTTAATGTGGAGGGATCTGAAGATTTGTATAACAAGGGGTGTGAGCGGGTAAAAGGTGAGGGAATGGACCCAAGGCGGAGTATTTTCGAGGAACGGAATGTCATCTTCGATGGAATCGAAGGATATCCCGGCATTAGTGATACTATCCGATTCCACAAGTTGGAGTTTTTGAAAAACCCCGTTGGGTCCTACATATCAGTTTTTGTTAGGGAATTCTACGCTTCATATGGGGCAGCTGTATTCAAAGTAGTGAAGAAAGGGCAGCGAGCAACTCAAGTACCGGCAATGAATGAGGTTGTATTCCGGACAAAGAAGATAGATGTCTCTCCATCGGCTATAAATAAAACACTATTCGGGGAAGATTATATAGAGCCTACAGCAGCGGAAGAAGGGGAGTTTGCCTACAAAATTGAACAGAAGGATACAATCCCCGTCCGAAAATGGGTAGCTTCTGTTATTGCACGGACAACAGATCCTGAATGGGCCATAGTGCCAAAGTTGACAGCCACCACGCGGATTTGGAAAAACACCCTAACGCCAGAGGCAAAGTTTTGGTGGCAAATTGTTCTGTTCCGAATCCGTCCTACCCAATCAGATAATTATTTGACTCCAGACAGGGTTGTTCTTGTGGCTTCCATAATGTCGCGATATAAGATCAAATTCGGGCGACTGATAGCCGAAGACCTCCGAGAGAGAGCCACCCAGCCGGCCACTTCCCTCATTCATCCATGCCTGCTTACGCTACTATGCTTGCGTACAGAACCAGAACCCCTACCCCATATTGACCACAGTGTGATTGCCAGCCATATTTATGACATCACAAAAGGGAAAGATGAGGTGTTCAGCCCGGGTTCGTTGCCCTCTGCATCGGTTTCTGAGGTGCCGGAGGGGCCTACGGGATCAGATGTTATACCCTTGGCTATCATGGGTGAAGAGGGAGCTGCTGCGGATCAGCACACAGATTCTGAGGCTCCACCGGCTGATCATGCTACACAGCCTATGCCACCTCCAGCCGCACCTACTTCGGGTGGTCCTACCTCTTCCACTGGAGCAAGCCCAGCACCACCGCAGGCAACACCAGGAGTCCCACCCGAGCTTGCGAGAAAAATGATGTTCAACCGGGACAATTTTGGGGCGGTGGTCTTACAAGCGGATCGCACAGATAGGCAGGTCAAGCAGATCATGACTGAGCTAAAATTATACACAAAAAGGGCTATTGATGCAGCGCTGCGACCGATAAAAGAACAGATAAAAGAACAGATGGCTGCGGACCACCTACAATCATTACAAATCCACTCCCGGATAGATGGTATTGAGCGCAGGATGACTGAGCTGACTAGGACACACCCTACTATGGAATTGGGCGCTATTCGGAGTGAGTTGCGGTCTGTCAAGGATGATGTGCAGAAATTGAAGGCCCAGGAAGTGGCTGTGGCGACAGACCAGCTTCCTAAAGTACACACGGAGTTGGTACAGACCCTATACCAGCCGATTCAGAGCTTACTAGGGGATGATGACAACGATGACACGGTTGAGGAACAGCACGACGAGGAGTTGGAGGAGGATATCCCCTCTTTGGACAAAGGGAAGCGAAGCAGAGCCTCGCCAGATCTCGAGCCCATTCTCCAAAGTCTTGATCCATATGCTGAGTTACGCCCACAGAATGAGGAAGAGGAGCGGCGTACTTTGAAAAGAATCCGCCAGGAGTCCCGGTTAAGTTCCGACACCGCAGGAGCTACTTCTAGCTCAACTCAGCCTACAGAGCCGGCTCACCGTATTTCTCCCCCATCCACTGCTCCACCCCATGATGCTGCGACAGATCCGAGTGCCTAGTGCGCTCCAGGGAGGCCCTCCAAATTTTTTACTGCGTTATATTGATGCTTTGAGGGCAATGCATGCTTTTAAGTTGGGGGTGTGGTATTTGCTGATTGGTTGTTGGGATTGCTGTTTTAGTATATTGGATATTGTTTTTATTGTTTTGTTTTGGTAAATATCTTATCAAAATTGTGATAGTAAGCATGTGTTTAAGACAATTGTTATTGTTTTGTTTTGTTGGTATTGTTTTTATTAACAAGTATGTGTTAGGACGTTCTTCGGCTGTTCTTTGCTATGTGTTTCTATTCCCGAAGAATGCTGTGTGTATGTTGAACCTAGCATGTTTAGAATGTTTAATATAGAAGTAAAGTAATGCTGACTTAAGTGGTGGTGGTCCGTGTTTCTAGCATAGATAAAAATGGTTTTTACAAGTTCAATGATATCCCTCCGAAAAATAATTTGTGATGTACATCAAAACTAAGTTGTTGATATTGACATGTATGGTTCTTTTAATGACATTGCAAAGAAAGGGTGTTTATGTATGTGAAATCTTCAAACGGAAATGAAGTCGGAGTATTTAAACAATCCTTATGCCATTGTGTTGTGAGTTTTTAGCTTCTATTTGCATATGATGCCTGCAATCTAGAACTTGCCCGGTTGGTCGTGCGTGAATTCTAAGGAGAATTAGATTGTGAAGTGATCTTAGGCTTTCTTTGTATTAACCCCAAAGTATCTTAAATGAGCTTGGCCCGTACAGAAAATGATCCCTAGTCTCCCATTTTTGAGCCTATAGACTTTTTCTTCGAATAAACCCATTTGGCACCAAGTCCCTCCTTGACACGGAAGATTGACAAATGAGGCTAAAAGCCTAAGTTGGGGGTGACAAGTCAAAAATGCGGAAAATGAGGCTAAAAGCCTAAGTTGGGGGTGATAAGTCAAAGATGAGGAAAATGAGGTCAAAGGTCAAAGGCCTGTTGGGGGTAATCACGAATATAAAGGGACATAATTCAGCGTGGATATATATATATAAAAAAAAAAAAAAAAATTGTTCAAAGTTCTAAATAAATCCACGCTAAAAATGGAGGGTCGGAAATGATAGGAAGAATGGTGAATGAAGTCAAAAAGAAGTGTCGAGGAGAGTGAGTCACCGATACCCAAATATTCATCCTACCCGTCCCTAAGCCAATGTTACAAGCCCAAAAAGTCCTAATGTGATCACGATCAAATTGTTCAAAGTTGAATGCATGGAAAATAAAGGCAAGCCTATGGTATGTGCACGCATGGTATGCAAATTTCTTTGTGAGTATGAGTGTTCTTCTGTCTCTTTAGTCTTCTGTCCCTCTTATGTCGTAAATGTGTGTTGGAACATTCTTTGGTCTATGTGAGGGCATAAGGATTGTAGGTTTCAAAGTAACTGGCTTTCCGGAAGTTGAAATTCATGTGCATAGAGGCCCCCGTACTATGATTATGTCATTAATTGAGGTTGCATAGTGAATTGACATTTTTCCGAAATGTGCATCTTGTGTCACAAATAGGAGATGGATAAGAGCCTAAATATTTTTCTTGAATTGAAGAGTCCGTGCTAGGAACACATGCCAAAACCACCGTAGTCATTCTTATTTTGCTAAGATGTCGTGTGTTAGTAGTGAGTATTGTTGTAGTTGCTTGAGGACAAGCAAAAGCTTAAGTTGGGGGTGTTGATGTGCCGTGAATTTTGGCACATTTTATGCCTTTGTAACTAGAAATATTGCTTGATTTTAAGTGTTTTTATATTGTTTCTTATGTTATTTTTTGTGTTTTATAGGGTTGATTAACTAAGGATCGGAAATGAGAAGTAATGCTGGAAAAACGGACAAATTTGAGCTAAGCGACGGTCCGTAACTCATGTTACGGACCGTAACGGTGTCCGTAACTCATGTTACGGTTCGTACCTTTGAACCGTAACAAGGCCTGAATTTCCAGAAAGTTTCATTGAAACCATCAGTGTTACGGTGAAGTGTTACGGTCCGTAACTCATGTTACGGTCCGTAACATGTCACCGTAACATGAGTTAAATTTCCAGAGAGTTTCAATAAAATCTTCAGTGTTACGGTTTAGTGTTACGGTCCGTAACCCTTCACCGTAACATCATCCAAAATTCCAGAGAGTTGCCAAGTAATTGTCACCACTTACGCTTCAGAAGGACGGACCGTAACACAGGGTACGGTCCGTCGCATGGTGGCCGTAACGTCGAAGTGGTCAAATGACGAAATGAAGGACGGACCGTAACCTGAGTTACGGTCCGTAACAATGCGGCGTAAGGGCATTTTTGTCCAGAAACTTGGCGCGATTTTTGGCTCTATAAATACATAATGTAGGGTTTTAATTCATGATTCAGATTTTATTTTAGAGGCATAAACCCTAGATTTTTAATCTTGAAGTGATTGGAGCATTTAAGGCAACAACTTCACTCTCATTCCATCTTGTATTAGTATTGTAAGTGTATTATGTTAATCTTTAAGCTTTTTCTGTCAAGAAACATTATGAGTAGCTAATTTCAATTCTAAGGTTGTGAATCCCATGATGGGTATTATGTGAATGGGTTTCTATTATTGATATATGCATAATGGTTGTTGTTATTTATTCTATCTTTGTGTTGTAACGTTGGGTAATGATTGCAAGCATTAGCCGAAGCCATTATATTGACTTTTCTTGGGAAAGAGAGTCAATATTGGTAAGATTGAATAACAATGACTCGAGGCGTTAACCCTCGTTTAATAGACTAACTTAGGAATAAGAATAAGTCTAAATTGGCATTATTGGTCGCTCTTCGATTGTAACTCTTTTATATTCGGAAGAATCATAAAGAGGAAATACTGCTTAACTGTTGGGAAACATTAAGAAGTCTTTAAGAGATCAAGTGCATATTCTTAGAACAACCATTAGAAGTATATCACATTGAAATCCGAAGCATAATATCTAATCAAATTGGGAAACACAACCTTAGTCTCTCTCTCATATTAATTACATTCTAAGTCAAAGTATTCAATTACATTATTCAACAATCAATTCAAACTATCCGGAATAGGATTAAAGCATTTAAAGATTGGTATCGCATACGATTAGTACTCTTTTCTCTCCATATTCCCTGTGGGATTCGACCCCAACCTTGTTGGGTTACTATATTTGACAACGTCCGCTTTACGCCATTAATAGGTGTAATTTGAGCGTATCAGTGCCTTACCTGGTGCCCGGGGTAACGGACCCACGATGTCCATTCCCCATTTCATGAACGGCCATGGTGAGACCACTGAATGCAACGACTCCCCGGGCTGGTGAACCATCGGGGCATGCCTCTGACACCCGTCACATTTTCGGACGAAGTTTCTCGTGTCTTCATCCATCTGATTCCAGTAATACCCGGCCCTGATCAGCTTCCGGACCAGAGCTTCCGCACCAGAGTGATTGCCACAGGTCCCTTCATGTACTTCCCTCATCACATACTCCGTTTCCCCAGGGCCCAAACATTTAGCCAAGGGTCCGTGGAAAGAGCGTCGGTATAATTGGCCGTCCACTAAGCAAAATCGGGCTGCCTTTGTTCGTAACGAACGCGACTCCTTCGGGTCGCTTGGAAGCTTATCATCACGCAAGTAGTCAATGTATTTGTTGCGCCAATCCCAAGTCAGACCTGTCGAGTATATTTCAGCGTGTCCGCTTTCTATGGTCGTTCTTGTCAGTAGCACCGTTTCTCCGGAGTTGATTTCGACCCCTTCGACCGCAGATCCCAAATTTGCCAATGCATCGGCCTCACAGTTCTGTTCTCTCGGTATATGCTGCAAGGTCCATTTTTTAAATCGGTGAAGTATCACTCTGGTTTTCTCGAGATACCTCTGCATCCGTTCATCCTTGACTTCAAACGTGCCATTCACCTGGTTTGCGACCAAAAGCGAGTCGCACTTTGCCTCGATAGTTTCTGCCCCCATACTCCGGGCCAATTCTAATCCTGCAATCATAGCCTCATACTCGGCTTCATTGTTAGTTAGCTTGATAGTTTTGATGGAATGTCGAATGACATCACCGGCCGGGGCCCTAAGGACAATACCAAGCCCGGAACCTCTAAGGTTCGAAGCCCCGTCCGTATACAGAGACCAAATGCCCGTGGCCTTTCCCGAGGTCAGCAGGAACTCTTTTTCGACCTCGGGGACCACGGCTGGGGCGAAGTCTGCTATGAAATCGGCTAAGATTTGGGATTTGATGGCCGTTCGGGGTTTGTATTCGAGGTCGTAGCCGCTGACCTCTACAGCCCACTTCGTTAGCCTACCCGACAACTCGGGTTTATGCATGATGTTTTTCAAAGGATAAGTAGTTACTACACATATGGGATGGCTTTGAAAGTAAGGCTTAAGCTTTCGGGAGGCGCTTACTAGTGCCAACGCCAACTTTTCCAGATGGGGGTAACGGGTCTCCGCATCCCCCAATGTTCTACTCACGTAATAGATAGGGAATTGCGTACCTGATTCTTCTCGGACCAAAACGCCGCTTACCGCAACTTTGGAGACCGCTAGGTACAGAAATAGTGTCTCACCTGCCTTCGGCGTGTGCAGTAGAGGGGGGTTAGACAAGTACTTCTTCAGATCCTGCAGAGCTTCTTGGCACTCCGGTGTCCAGATAAAATCATTCTTCTTTCTGAGCAAGGAGAAGAACCGGTGACTCCTGTCCGAGGATCTCGATATGAAGCGACTTAGTGATGCGATTCTCCCGGTGAGTTTCTGAACCCCCTTTATGTTGTTCACTACCTCGATATCTTCGATGGCTTTGATCTTGTCCGGGTTGATTTCGATCCCTCGGTTTGACACCATGAAACCTAGGAATCTGCCAGATCTTACACCGAATGCACACTTCTCCGGGTTAAGCTTCATGTTGTATTTGCGAAGCACATTGAAGGTTTCCTGCAAATGCTTTAAATGGTCCTCTGTTTCCAGGGACTTAACAACCATATCGTCAACGTAAACCTCCATTGTTTTCCCTATCTGTTCTTCGAACATTTCATTAACTAGGCGTTGGTAAGTTGCACCGGCATTTTTTAGTCCGAAAGGCATGACGTTATAACAGTAGGTCCCGTACCGGGTGATGAAGGATGTTTTCTCTTGATCCTCCGGGTACATCCGGATCTGGTTATACCCGGAGTAAGCGTCGAGAAAACTCAACATCTCATGCCCGGCCGTCGCATCGATCATTCTGTCGATATGAGGCAACGGAAACGAGTCCTTCGGGCATGCCTTGTTTAAATCTTTGAAGTCGACACACATTCGAAGTTTGTTACCTTTTTTGGGTACTACCACAACGTTGGCCAGCCAATCCGGGTACTTTACCTCTCGGATGGATCCTATCTTCAAAATTTTTGTTACCTCGTCCTTCACAAATGCGTGTTTAGCCTCCGCCATGGGTCTCCTTTTCTGTTTCACCGGAGTAAACTTCCCATCCAGGCTGAGCTTGTGAGTTGCTATTTCTGGTGATATACCTGTCATATCTATATGCGACCATGCAAAGCAATCGGCGTTAGCACGAAGAAATTCAATTAATCGACGCCTGAGCTCCGGGGTGAGCCCCGTGCCCAGGTATACCTTTCTGTCTGGGAGATATTCGAACAGGATGATCTGCTCCAATTCCTCCACAGTTGACTGAGTTGCATCCGAGTCATCTGGCATGACGAACGATCTGGGTACCTCGTAATCTTCCTCCTTATGTACCGGGTTCAACCCGGCGCACTTTGATTGCTATTTGGGAATCTCTCCTCCGGTTGCACTTTTCCATTCCGGCCCCTCGGGCCGAGGTGCCGCTTCTTCTACTGCAAACATTTCCCTTGTAGCGGGCTGCTCGCCCCGGACGGTTTTCACTCCTTCCGGCGTGGGGAATTTCAATAGTTGATGTAGTGTTGAGGGCACCGCCCTCATGCTATGTATCCAAGGTCTGCCCAATAATGCATTATATTTCATGTCCCCCTCGATCACATAGAACATCGTTTGCTGAATGGTGCCACCCACATTTACAGGCAATGAGATTTCCCCCTTTGTGGTTTCGCTCGCCATATTGAACCCGCTTAGCACCCGGGCCACTGGTGCGATCTGGCCGAGCAGTCCTAGCTGTTCAACCACCCTCCATCGGATGATGTTGGCCGAGCTACCTGGGTCAATCAGAATACGTTTAACCTTAGTTTTAAAGACTAGTATAGAGATTACCAATGCGTCATTGTGGGGTTGAACGATGTCCTCTGCGTCTTCGTCATTAAAGAAGATGGATCCCTCGGCCGAATGGCCTCGGGTGCGCTTTTCACGAACAATAGAGATCTTCGTCCGTTTCATTACCGGCCCTCGAGGGGCGTCTGTCCCGCCCACTATCATGTTGATCGTATGCTGGGGTTCAACAGGCTCGGACCTTTGAAAAGATTCCCTTTCCTTATAGTGATTTTTGGCCCGGTCGCTCAGCAGATCTCGGAGGTGACCATTTTTCAATAACCGGGCTACCTCGTCTCTCAATTGACGGTAATCTTCGGTTCGATGCCTGTGGGTCCCGTGATACTCGCACACTACACCCGGATCTCGCTGACCCGGATCCGACCTCAATGGTTTAGGCCACCTTACATCGGGGACACGTCCAATAGCCGAGACAAGTCCTGAAGTACTAACGTTGAAGTTGTATTCTGAAATTTTTGGAGGAACTTTATTGCCGGCGGAACTTTCGGCATCGCTCCTAAACGAGAGTCCCCGACTGTTCGATGGCCGCTCCACTCATTTGCTGCCCCGTCCTGAGAAATGGCTCGGGCTCTCTATTGCCTTTTCCGACCTGAAACTTTGCTTATCCGGATAGGGATATGGCCGAAACCTTTCTTTCGATGATTCAGACATGGCCTCGTATCCCTTCCTTGGCGGCTCGAAACCTCTACTTATTTTGGTCCTTACCGGAGAGAACTCGAATTGATCATCCTCCACCCGAATCTTTGACTCATACCGATTGTGGACGTCAGCCCATGTTACGGCCTCGTATTCCAGCGAGCTCTCTTTCAATTTTGCCGAGGCCACCGAACTTAGCATGTTGAGGCCCTTTGTGAAGGCCTGTGCGGCCCACTCTTCCGGCACCGGGGGTAGCTCCATTCGTTCCCTCTGGAACCGGGTGACGAATTCCCGTAATAACTCGCCGTCCCTTTGGGTTATCCGGAAAATGTCAGCCTTACGGGCCTGCACCTTTATTGCACCGGCATGGGCTTTCACAAAGGCATCGGCGAGCATCTCAAAAGAAGTGATCGAATGCTCGGGCAGATGGTCGTACCACGTCAACGCCCCCTTTGACAGAGTCTCCCCGAATTTTTTCAACAGTACTGACTCTATCTCATCTTCTTCCATATCATTACCCTTGATAGCACAGGTGTACGAGGTCACGTGCTCATGCGGGTCCGTGGTGCCGTCGTATTTCTGAATGTCCGGCATCTTGAATCTTTTCGGGATCAACTTGGGTGCTGCACTCGGGGGAAAAGGCCTTTGAATATATTTTTTCGAGTTAGCCCCCTTCAGCAAAGGGGGAGCCCCCGGTATCTGATCTACCCGAGAATTGTAAGTCTCTACCCTTTAATCCGTAGAGTCCACTCGTTTCGCCAAGGTTTCAAGCATCTTTAGTACCTCGGTGGAAGAACCGGCTCCGGAATCATTGCTCTCGACTGTCAGCGGCCTGCTTCTCTCGATTTCCGCTGTTCCCTTGGCCTTTTCCGGCCCAGGCTCCCCCTGCCCGCTCTGCAACCGGGCAATCGCCATCCCTTGCTCGGCGATTGCCGCTCTTTGTTCCTGCAACATTTCGAAAATCAAACGCAAATTAATGCCGTCATTTGATGCCTCCGGCTCCTTCTGGCTTTGGGTCCGAGACAATGTGACGGAGTTGCGAGTTCTTAGGGGATCAGTTGCCGGTAGGGCGGCGTTAATTTGATCCACCGTGTTTTGTCGGTTGAGGCCCTCCCTCGAGTCGACGCGGTTCGGGTCAGCGGGGTTCGGTAGTCCCCGTAATTCGCTTTCCTCATTTTCTGCCACAATCTCGGTATTATTGACATGGCCGGACTGCTTAACATCAGCCATGAGTCAGTTTTTGTCGAGACAAACGGGGCGGAAGTGTTACGGTTTGGAGGTGAGAACGACAAGAATCAGGACCAAGAACTATTATCCTTGCCCCACGATGGGCGCCAAACTGTTTACCCCGGATTCGGTAATCAATTGAATTTGTGTGTGAGTATAGGATATGTGCTTGAGTCCCAATGTTTATTACAAACCGTGGATGAGAATGCTTATTGATAAGTGTGCAAGGAGCGCAAGTGACAGATGACTCCGCGTATGGCCAATTTGATTGAAGAAATATGATATAGATGACAAACTTACAATGGAAAATATCAATATTGAGATTGCAAGAACTGTATATATATAAGTATTGTGTTACAAGTGTTCTTTTGAATAAAAGATCAACCAACCCCCAAAGGGAGGAGGGAATGCCCTATTTATAGTGATGAACCCATGGGCCCTCCTCAATATGAATTAATAAAATAATAATAAAAGGACAGCCCCTGTATGGATGTGATGGGATCTGACTGACGGCGCCGTCTGACACACGCATAGTTGGTAGCCGACCATGATGTGACACCACTGCTGCGCCCCAGTAACGGTCATAACGGACCAACGGACTCACGGGTACCGGACCACCGGCGGTAACCCCCCGGAAAGAGATCCGAACCTTCGGTGGCTTAAAAACCGGGACCGATGATGCTTCCGCTCGGCTTTGATCCGAATGCTTATCCGGAAACCCGATGCTTATACACGAACTTTCCCTCCTTTTCCTCCTCCGAGCCACGGTTACCCCGGATTGGCCCTCATCCGGTTTTCACCGTATACAATGTTAGCATGTTAATAATAAATATATACATTTTTATACTAATTTTTATTTATTTATATAATTTTAATATATTTTTTACTTATATTTTTATTTTATTAATTTAGAAAATATTAAAAACTAAGTACCCATGGGGCTTACGTCCCGTGTCTCGGGGCTTACGCCTGGGCGAGGCATATGTAAATCGCCTCGCCTTACGCCCGCGCCTTTTAAAACACCGGATGCAATTGAGCTATTGAAATGGACCCAAAAGAAAAAATAAAAAACTTAATGCTCTCATACTAAATAGAGAAAGGGATAAAAATGATAAGAGCAAGAATTTGTTGAAGATAAAAAAAATAGGGACTTACTTGGTGGAATGCTCTCTGAAGTGAGAAAGTGTGCTCCTCTAGGTTTTACCAAGCAACGTGTCTGAGGTTTTAGGAATTGAGTGAGACTCTTTGCCTTTTCTTGGGCTGGGCTGCAAATATTGGTGGGTTACTTCAAAAAGACAATGAGTCATTCGCTTTTTAATTTTCATTTTTTTGTCTTCAAATGCACTGGCGAATTGGCCGCCTTTTGGGGTGGTCTTTAAATTTTGGCTCTTATATTTGTGGTCTTTAAATTTTATCTTTCGGCTAAAATTTATGAATTCCAGGTTCAAACCTCACTCAGTCAAAAAAATTTAAAAAAATTGCAAGGCAGAGTTTGAATTTCACTATGCCCCCTCCGGCAGACTTTGCCTTGAGGCATATATATATATATATATATATATATATATATATATATATATATATATATATATATATATATATATATATATATTTTACTTTTCAAAGTAAACTTTTAGTTATGTCTTGACTAAAAGTGTGCCCCATAAGACATAACTAAAAATATGCCCGGAACTTTTCCTTAAGGCATAACTAAAAGTTTGCTTTATAAGGCGAAGAAATCTATGTCTTAAGCAAAAGTTCTTGCCTTATGGGGCATACTTTTGGTTATGCGTTAACTAAAAGTCTGCCCCATAAGGCATAACTAAACTATGTCTTAAGGAAAGTTCTATCTTATGGGGCATAACTAAAAGTCTGCCCCTAAGGCATAAGTAAGCCGGGTCCGACATAACTTTAGTTATTCCTTAAGAAGTGTATGCCGGATCCGGCATACACTCCCCCCAGCCCTACCTTGCAAAATTATTTTTTTATTTTATGCTTGAGCGGGGGTTTGAACCCAGAACCTCAGGTATTCGCGCACCTTTCCAAGCGAAGGGCAAAACTTAAAGACCACAAATATGAGGGGCAAGATTTAAAGACCACAAATACGAGGGGCAAGATTCAAAGACCACAAATATGAGGGGAAAAATTTAAAGATCACCCCAAAAGAAGGGCAATCCGCGCAAAAAAAAATGAATGCACTGGTCTTTAATTTTTTGCCCTCCAATTGGCGGTCTTTAATTTTTGTACATTTCGCCTAGTACCATGAGGTTTGGGGTTCGAATCCCCGCTCAGTAAAAAAAAAGACAATTTTGCAAGGTAGAGTTTTGTAGCAAAGTTAGGCCTGTTCGGGCCAAAGTTAGGCTTTAAGGCATAATTTTGCCTTCAGGTATAAGACGAAATTTGGCATGCCTAAAAGGTAGAGTTTCAAACTCTGCCTGAAGGTTGAGGCAGAGTTTTGCAGGCAAATCTTTGCATGCAGGCAGAGTTGCGAATCCAAACTCTATCTTGCATTTTTTTTTTTAAATTTTGACTGAACGGGGTTTCGAACCTGAAACCAAAAGGTTCTAGCGAAGGCTAAAAATTAAAGACCACCTCAAAATAAGGACATTCGTGTCAATTGCCCTTTGATTTTTGTCCATCCAATCCATTTTTTTTTTGTGCAGATTCCCTTCAAACGCACTGGTCTTTAATTTTTGCCCCTTAAATTGGTGGTCTTTAACTTTTTCCCTTCGTCTAATACCCTGAGGCTCTGGGTTCGAACCTCAGCTCAGTAAAAAAAAAAAGGAATTTTGCAAGGCAGAGGTTTGGATTCGCAAGAGTGAGGCAGAGTTTTGCATTTGAAACTCTGCTTGAGGCCTAACTTTGGCCCGAATAGGCCTAACTTTGCTACGAAACTCTGCCTTGCATTTTTTTTTACCGAGTCGAGGTTCGAACCCCAAACCTCATGGTATTAGGTAAAGGGCAAAAATTAAAGACCACCAATTTGAGGGACAACAATTAAAGACCAGTGCCTTTGAACGGTAATCGTGCAAATGACCCCCTCCAATCTGTGGTTTTAATTTTTGACCCTCGGCATTTTAAGTAACAAAAATAATGGTCGAAAATACCCTGATATCGAAAAAACAAAAAAAAATCGGTCTACCCTTATCTATGACCTACTTTCGCAAGGCCTAAGCTTATAGAACTTTTGCCTTGTCCGACATAAGTTTTCTAGGAATTAAGTTATCTGGCATAAATCGTGTAGTATTTCTTTCGGACGGCATAAGTTTATATTTTCGCATCATAATATAACACAAGTTATGTCTATAAGGCACAACTTAGTTCCTACGGAAAAGTTCTCTAAACTTATGCCGGATAATTTAATTCCTACAGAGCTTTTGTCGGACAAGACAAAAGTTATAAACTTATGCCTCGCATAATTAGGTCATAGATAAGGGTACTTTGACCCATAAATTTTCATTAAATGAGAAGCAAGAGCAAAAATTAAAAATCAGCAATAAAAATCAGGTATTTAAGGGACAAAAATTAAATACCACCCCGAAATAGGGACAATCCGCCCAAATATATGAAGACAATTGCTTGTTACTTTTCGAATTTGGGCTAAGTTACGAATCTTGATCTAATTTGGCTCACCCAAGAAGACTCATTTGATCTAGTTTTGTGGAATTCTAAATTTCTATTTCCCCTTCCCTTCCCCTATATATATATATTTAAAGGAATTAAAAAAGTTTATCTGCTATGTTATAATTCATTTTATTTTGTTGGTCGAGTCTGTTATGTCATACACTTTTTACGTTATATCAACACTTCTTAACGTGAGATAAAGTACTAGCTTCTTGAGACTGTACTAAACTACATCATGCATCAAACATAATTTATCTTGAGAATTTTTATTACGTGCCTCACACAATTGATGAGACTTGTTTTTGCCACACAAATTGGTAACCCCAAATATGACACTTTCATCCACTAGAAAAGAAAAAAAAAAGTCTCACACGAATAATGTCAAATATATAAGGCGCATATTAAAAAAATATTAATTTATCTTGGGACATGTATTCTTTAGGAGGCAGTGTTGAAGGTATAGTTCGGCTGAACCAATAATTATGATTGAGAATTTGTACTAGTTTATCTCAAAGAAAATAATTCAAATAATATAAATTGTTACTTTAGAATCAGTTAATATAAAAACAATAAAATTGGACTCATAAATTTCCAATTTTGCATCTGCCTCTAAGACACTGTGTCCGTGTGGAGTGAGAGAAGGGGAATTTAAGATGATGGTTGGCCATCGTGTGTTTGTCTGCATGCGTAGTAGAGTAGATATTTTACGAGGTACCCAATATTATCTTTGTAATTTGTACACCAAAAACAGAGCGTTGGTTTTACAGAAGAAGTGAAGGCTTTATCTTCATATACATTCATGTAACCCTTTTAACTTCTCTTCTTGTGCATATCATGCTTTTGCAGTCAATCTTTCACTTACCAACTCCAAGTTATTGTTTTCTTGAATTTTTAACTGTCATTCATTCATTTATACTTTCTTGAGCTCTGCAGCAGAAAAATATTACATTTTTGTCTTTGAACTCTCTTAGCTGGACTGAGATTATGTAAACATGAAACTAAGGAGTAAGAGAAAATAAGATTTAAGAAACATAGATTGAGTAATGAAGTCACATACAGTGAAATTTTAATTGGAATTGTTTGCCTGTTATGTAGTAGTACCACTTTTGTCATTCACCTCATGTACTACATGTGTTTGTGAGATGAACTCTTAATGCAACTTTTAGTGTTGTTCTGCCTGACTTCAACATTTCCACCATCTAACAACTTTCTTTCCTTCTTCATCTTCAAGAACCCTGCCCAATGACCAATTCGACCGGATTAGAGCTTTAGAAGTTAGGACTTGTAAGAAATACAACTGAAAAAATGTATAATTACTAAGTACAGTACTTGTTTTAGCCTTTTAATTAGATTGTGCCTTGGTACTGAATCGTAGCCCCTTCTTTTTGAGTATCTCCTTCACAGCTAGAATACTTCTTCAAGGTTAAAGATACTAGAAACCAACAATGAGATTATGTAATGCTGATTGAATCGTGTGGGTTTTGTGTCATATGCCCTATTTGGACCAGTTTATTATGCATAGAGCCACATTTGAGATTTTAATGTGTTTGACAACCTTATAGGCACTTGCTCGGAATTAGTTTATGTCTGATGTGGAGCCATTGCAAACAAAATCAGTCAGCTCAATGTGCTATCTTGTTTCTGATATCAATCTGTGTTACCTTGTTCTGATAAATTCTAACATTCTCCATGGTCTATTCATGTGTCGGGTGATGCATTAGGAGCATAAGACTAACCAAGTAGTTTTTCGTTTTCTGAAACTATTGTAGGTTGGTCTCTAAATGTCCATTGAATCATATCCTTTTTGAACCAAGAATCAGTAAAGGCGGATTTAGATGGAAAGCAAATGCCTCCAATGATGTTCCCGTTGAGAAGTGGAAGCAAGATAGCATTTTCATAGATAGACGCGGCAGATTTCAACACTTTGATCACAAAAAAGTTTCAAGGAAAAAATGTAGGTTGATGTATAAAGGCAGTAATTTCACACATGTGTTTTTCCCTCCTGATGCCAAATTCATGACTATTGCTCAGGTGGTTCTTTAAGGGGCAGAGGATGGAAATATGGATCTGGATTTGTTGATGGTATATTCCCAGTGCTAAGCCCAATTGCTCAGCAAATTTTAACTTTCGTAAAGAAGGAAAGAGATCCAGAGAGGATTTGGTCTTCCCTGGACACTCTACGTCCCACCAATCACACTTGGGATGATTTAATTAATGTAGCAGTTCAACTTCGAATCAACAAACAATGGGATCTGATCATACTGGTAAAGATCTTGTATATATTGCTCCATTTGTTCATATTCTGGCTTCATTCAATTGTCTGTTTGCCTACGTATTTATCTCTTAGAAGGGGTGTTTGGTTTTTCAAAACCGTACAACTACTGAATTGTCATACGATAAGTGTCCTATCACTATCCACCCATGAGGAGCTGTCTTCAACTCAAAATTTCACTCGAAAGCCAAAAATTTGAATAAACCATCGATGATGTGAGTTAGTTTCAACATATGCTGATTAAGTGGAGTAATGGAATCATCAAGCAACATTTCTTATCCTTGGGATTTTTTTTGTGCTTTGAACTTTCCGTTACACTTTAGGCTTAACTCCTCTACTAAAATGTGCAAGGCCATTTGACGCTGACAGACAGTAGAATCACATTGTTTATAATGGTTTTTCTATTATGTATCATGTGTAAATATCTTCCATAGAATTTTGAGACAGCTCATGTTTGAATAATCAAGTGGAAAAGCATGTACACCTGTCAGCAGATCATTTTTCCAAGGAAGTTGCTTCAGACTTGGCAAGATACAATACAATCTAGGTCTAACATGTTTCTGAATGGCTTCAATATTTCCCATTCCAGCCTACAAGATGGAGCCTCATATAAATGATTAATAATTATTAACGCCAGAAATAACTTGCAGATGTGTGAATGGATAGTGTGTAGGAGTTCCTTTCAGGCAGATGTGATTTGCTACAATTTGCTTATAGAAGCTTATGGGCAGAGTTCACTAGTTAAGAAGGCAGAATCTACTTATCTGGCACTTCTTGATGCTCGATGTGTCCCGACTGAAGATACTTATGCACTTCTTCTGAAATCTTATTCCAAATGTGGGATGCTAGAGAAGGCTGAAGCTGTCTTCTCTGAGATGCGGAAGAATGGCCTTCCTCCAAGTATGTTTTCTTGTTTTATGTTTTATGTTGTACATACTATATGATCAAATGGTATCGTAGTCTCAATCCATGCTAGTAGAAATTTGTAACTACTTCCTCTTTTCTAGTAATGAAACCTCATCCTCCTTTTTTTTGGATGATTTTATGAGCTCCTCAAAAGTAGAACCAATTCGGTGCAAATTATGTACACTGTACAAAAACAAGCCTATTGCTCTAGAAGAAAATCAGTTAACATGTCTTATAATTTTCACCAAAAAACTAAAAACTATGAACATTTATATTCCCAATCATTTGTTGGTGACTGTAGGTATTCTTTTTTGCCAGATTTGTGAGCTGCTCTTGCAGTTTTCATTGTGTGAGTGAAGAAAGCTTCAAATTCTGCTCACATAAAGGGAAACAGATGACTAAATATTATTTCCATTGGCCTTATAGGCAGTCCATATAATTTTAAGACTCAGCAGAATATGATCTTTCAGCCATCTGCAGGTGCTCTTGTGTATAATGCTTATATTGATGGGTTAATGAAGGGAAGGAATTCACAAAAAGCATTGGTGATCTTCGATAGGATGAAGAGTGAAAGCTGTGAACCATCTACGGATACTTATACTATGCTGATCAACTTATATGGGAAGGTAAAACAAAGTAGTTAATTTGTACCTGTTTCTGACTCTTTATTTGCTGATACTTAAAAATTCCTGGTGGAATCAACCTGATAAATTTGATTTATATACAGTTCCGTGGCTCTTGTTCTTGTGCTAATTCAACACTTCTCTGCTGATGCTGCTCTATCTGTCTGTCTTTGCGTCTCATTGATTGAATGACTTATTCATTATGCAGGAAAATAAGTCCTACATGGCGCTAAAGATGTTCAATGAGATGAAAACTCAGAAATGTAAACCTAATATTTGTACCTACACAGCTCTTGTGAATGCATTTGCGAGGAGTGGCCTATGTGAAAAGGCAGAAGAAGTCTTCGAAGAGCTACAAGAAGCTGGGTTTGAGCCTGACGTTTACACCTATAATGCCTTGATGGAAGCTTACAGGTGAACACCGTCAATGTTTCAGTACTGGACTCCTTTTTTACTGCAATAATGTTAACATAATCACATGAGGCCCATCCTCCATTTCCAGTTATTTAGACCATAATAGAAGAGCCGATGTTATTTTGCATGGCCATCTTTGTAGGACTCAATCATGACTCCCTTCATAGTGCGGGGTCTTAGTGTTGATTATTTGAGACATCATGATGTAAAAAAGAAGGAATAGTCCTGTTAGGATTTGCAAATATCTATCAAGGGACTTCATTTAGCTGAGTATAAACATGACCACTTAACTATTTTCTGCAGAATCATGCCTTATGCATATTTAGAAATGTCATTCTGCAATCTATAGCTTATCATGAACATTCTTAACGACGCAAATCAATAAATGTCCACAATTTTTTCCGAACATGTACATTCTTCTGTAGGTATGTTCAGAGTTATGTTTCCCCTTCCACTAGTTCTTTTCTTAAGAATTTACTTATCTAAAGGAACTAAATTGTTGTATTTGTCCAATAGTCGTGCAGGCTATCCTCAGGGTGCTGCTGAGATCTTTTCTCTCATGCAGCATATGGGCTGTGAACCAGACAGAGCTTCATATAATATCATGGTGGATGCCTATGGAAGAGCTGGTCTTCATGAAGGTATCTTTTCTTATGTTAAAAAGGCACTTCTCTCATTGCAGAGCGAAATAAATGCAACATTTAACGCATATTCATATAATATCCTGGAATGAGATCAAAATAAGAAGGTAGAAAAGAAAAGGAAAAGTTCTCAACATGAAACTGATGCCAAGTGAAAATGAGAAGTTGAAGAAACAAAGTGCTCTCCAGTCTTAAGCTATCTGTTTCTGTAGATAACAAGTTTAGTACCTTTGTTTCTGACTGATGCAGTTTTTCATTCTTCCGAAAAATATGTTTTAGATGCACAAACTGTATTTGATGAGATGAAGCTGCTAGGAATAGCTCCTACGATGAAATCTTACATGTTACTCATATCAGCCTACTCAAGAAACAGTAACGTGACAAAATGTGAGGAAATAGTGAAGCAGATGCAGAAATCAGGGATGAAACTAGATACTTTTCTTCTTAACAGCATGCTCAACTTGTATGGTCGTCTTGGCCAGTTTGCAAAAATGGAAGAACTCTTGACTGTCATTGAAGCAGCACCTTACATAGCCGATATCAGCACCTACAACATCTTGATCAATGCATATGGACGTTCAGGATTTATCGCGAAAATGGAAGATGTTTTTAAATCGCTTCCTTCTAAGAACTTGAAGCCAGATGTAGTTACTTGGACTTCCCGACTTGGAGCATACTCCAAAAAGAAACAGTACCAAAGATGCTTAGAGATCTTCGAGGAAATGATCGATGAAGGTTGCTATCCAGATGGTGGAACAGCCAAAGTGCTCCTTTCGTCTTGTTCAAGTGAAGATCAGATTGAACAAGTTACAACTGTAATTAGATCAATGCACAAGAATGTGAAGGCAGTAGAGTTGGTTTGAAATGGATTATGCAGACAGTTCTCATCTGTAGTCTTTCACAAGTGAGGATGCCTCTGATTTTGTACTTTGGCTTCATATCCATGTGGAAATTAGATGTAAATAGTGTTAGTTTTTGCATTCTTGTCCTAAGATGTTGTTGCTGGCTTTATTCTTTGACAAATAGTAACTAGAATTTGGCTGATACATTAGATAAGGTCAGAACACTTTTCATGGTTTGACACTGAATGAGGAAGAAGAAACACTTAATGAAGAAGAAATTAATAAGAAATGAGCATTTAGGCCTCATTGTTTGAACGTAATAAGGTCTTAATTTTAAGTATTCAGATTTCAGTCATTAAAAATGTTTGTTTTTTAGGTGTGAACATACATTTAGATCTTAACCATTAAGTGCGCATGTTTCATTTTTTTCTTTTTCTAAGAAAATTTTACAACCACTTAATGAATTTGATTAGTTATGAATGATTAAGATACATAACAAAATTTTAAATATCATATTAATGTATATTAAAGGATTCTACAAAGATGACAGTTAGCTGCTACTCCATCTACTTTTGCCACTAACCGCTGCATTGTTGTTGCCTCCCATCATTATCAACTACCACCACCCACAACCACTATTCTCAGCCACAACTACCGCCAAAAATCACAACAGTCAGCCATCAGCACCATAAGAACCATTTACAATCATCACTACCAACCACCATTACAATCACTAATCACTACAGGCAATCAACACCATTAGCTACCATCATATTTTGTCACATTTGCCACCAACATTAGCTATTGTTGTCGTTTACAACAATTGTCAGCTGCCGCCACCAACTACCACCATTAACAATCATTGTTACTCACTATTGCTCACAACCACTACCATCAATCTAACATCAACCTGACGAGGCCAAAGTGCATAGGAAATTTCGCTCGTACTCTATCAAATTCTAATATAGTTTAAGATATCGTCTCACAGAGATTGGAAAATCTATGCTACAGACTTGTAGTATTTTTACTGCTATTTGAGAGAATCAGATTGATGAAAGGAGAGTAGTAACTTAAATTTGTAAAATACATTAACAAAAGAAACAACTTTCAAAAAATTATTTTAAAAGAGAGAGTTGGGTGTCGTTGAATCCACTTAGTGTATATATGACAATAAAACCTTTTTTTTAGTAAATTCCACAAAACAGTAGAAATAGTTCCTAGATTTGATTTGTGTTATGAGGAATAAAGACCTCTTGCGATTAGTCCTTAAATCAATAAACTTATTTGAAACAATCCCTCCGCGAAATTAGAATTGAAAGAAATAAGATAGAGATCCCTCAAATCAATAAACTTATTTGAGACTGTCCCTTCGTGAGATTAGGCGGAAAGAAATAAGATAAAGATTTAAACCTAAGACTTAACTTGAAATAATCCCTCCGTGAGAATTAGGATTAAAAGAAGCAAATTCAAAGATTTGGAATAATAGATGACTAAAAATTATTATTAAATATATATTTTATGTGATTATTATAGTATATTAATTTCCCTCCTTGTTAGAAGTACAAATTAATATAACTATAATCATAACACAAAATATACTAAGTAACGATAATGATTAGTAGAACATATCATTCCAACACAAAATATGACACTTAAATAATATCAAGACGAGGAATAACTAAAGTAAGATAATATTATAACATTACACCAACTATCTTCAACTATCCCAACAAAAAGAGATTACTCCATTATGGAGTTAGAAAAGAGAAAATATGAATTTAAGAAACTAGAAATATTGAAAGACTTGGAGAAATATTTTTACTACAAGGGAAAGAAAAGAGAATAGAACAAGATTAACACTTTGTCTTGTAATTTATTGGATGATTTGTAAGCAAAGTAATGCTTCTATTTATAGGAAAATGTAGTGTCTCCCCCTACGGGTGCATTCCTTGAAGTAGTGCTCACATCCGTGACCTTACTTGACGGGTGAGAGTATAATAATAGTTGACGGGTGAAAGACTTGCAACTTCTTTCTTGATGCCCATAGTTGACGGGTGTGAGTATAACAATAGTTGACAGGTGAAAGATTTGCAACTTCTTTCTTGATGCCCATAGTTGATCGGTGTGAGCGTGAAAGTGGCGGTGACACCCGTGAATTTCAACACTTAATGGATGTGGGAGTATGCAACTTCTTTCTTGATGCCCATATGTAAAACTCCACGGTTATGACTTATGAATTCGTGGTTGCACCTATTGAATTCTTTGCTTACTTCTTTGACAATTTGTTTCTTCTCTATTCTTCTAGAGTACTCTTCTTCCTGTAGAATTTATCAGAAAATATGCGAGAATAGGATATATTTATTCATGTTTTATTTAAAAACTTATTTTTATATACAAAATATCATGAATAATTTATATCCATCACAACCCCAATTGACACCCACAACCACCACTACCACCTATTACTACATCAACCACCATATAATTTCTTGAGATTTTTTTTTTTTGATATAGTATTCGATTAATTTAGTATTTTATTTAATTTTTCTATTTATCTATTTCAAAATAAAGACAAGTTTTATACATTCATAGGTTAACAAACAATCTTAATTATTTTAGTGTTCAGTTATTAATACAACATCTAAATATGAAGGCATCATAATCTTCTTCTTCTTTACTAAGTAAATAAGAAATGATTTAACAAATAAAATATTGACTGATTTCAAGGTCCTAAACTTTAGGAAGATAATATGGAAGTAATTATAATAATGTTACATAGTTTAAATGAACAAAAGATTTATATAAGGTAAATTCTCAATTGGTTTTGAAGTCTTATAGATTTCTTATATTACTATATATAATAAGGGTCAATCTAACTTTTTTGTAGTATTTAGTTAGAGTCCTTTTACATTACAACTAAGATTGCCAACTAAATATTTCCTCTTCCAAATTTACCCCTATATTTGTCTTTTATTGTTTCCTCTACTATGGGGTGTTTTAAAAATATTAAGGCACTTCTAAACTTTTTTTATCATAGAAAATCCCTTAGACTAACTTTTTGAAGGTGATGACATGTACTATAACTTTTTCATATGACTTAATTTTACTCCTACTTTATTTCTTTATTAATTAAGGTGTCACACCCAATTTTGGTAAATTTAGAAAATTTTAAGATTCTCTTAAAACGCTGAAGAAATTGTGAATTGTGATGGGGTCAATTAAAAAAAAACGTCACTATGCATAATTTGAATGAGACAATACACCGCAACGCTTCCAAAATTTTCCGTTCTAAGTAAAAAATTAGTAGGTTCACTACCAATTATAATGTTTAGTATTGCATTCAAAAATACATATTTAATGTGCCACTAGATCATATTAATTATGTGCTAAGAAAATTTGATACAGGTTATACTTTCTCTAATTAAAATATTATTAATTTTATATTTTGAATTTGGGTCCGGGCTTAGCACGGGCCTGCCGTAACTAGTAGTTCAAATAAGAAAAGATTTAAGAAAAACTTTTTATTTAATTTAAAATTCTCAAACATTAGAAAAACAGTTAAATGATCGTTTTTTCAATGTAAAATCTATTTTTTAAAGGATTAAAAAGTTGACCAACATTTGTCCAGGAGGTTCGCGCTTTATAATAGTTTTTTTTTGTTTGTTCACGAGACGTCTGATTAAGGGATGAGCAGTCCCGTCCAGTGCACGAAATCCTTTGATGCTCAATTTATAATAGTTAGATATAGATAGACATAAGTTATTGTTCAGTTTGAAATGTTATTTTGCATTTATAATTAAATGCTAGTACTCCCTTTGTCCCATTATAAAGTGTCATCTTAGCCAAAAAAATTATCTCATAATAAGTGTCACCTTAGAAAACCAAGACATAAATTAACTAGTTTCTTCCCACTCTACCCTTAGACAAAAAATGACAAGTTAAAGTAACATATACATGATGATTGGAAAGCCACATAGTAATTTGGTATTGTTGGATTCCCAATGTCAAAAGCATTACTAATCATGGATGTCTGAAGAGGAAAAAGTAATTTACTTTTATTATATAGGGGCAATTTAATATACTTCACATTGCATTATTGATTTCTTAATATTCATATTTTTGGCTAAGCTGACACTTATTATAGGACGGAGGGAGTATTAAATACTACTCCCTCCATTTCATAATAAGTGGGGTTTTTAAGTTTATGCCAACCCTTTAAGAAAGTGCTTACTTCTAGAAAATTATGATCGTTTTTACTAACTTACCCCTAATTAAATGCCTAGAAAAAAAAACTAATTTATGATTCTTGATTATGTAAATAAGGTAATTTTGGAAGAATAATAGTACCAATTTTTTCTTTAAAATCCTAAAACACCACTTATTTTGAAATAAAATAAAAAGCAAAACACCATTTATTTAGAAACGGATAGAGTAATTCAATGCTTAACTAAAACCCTAAAATTGTCAAAAGAAAATGTGAAAAATAAAGCTAGGAAACAGGACATGTTCCATGAGACCTTCCACATGGAATATCCTACCATCAAATGTTACAAGTGACACCTACAAAGTGACTGACACTCACCAACTTCTGCTGAATGAGTTTGTTGACACCTCGACCCACCAGCCACCTCTGTCTTTCCTATTATTATTGCTTCTATATTTATTTCTCCCCTTGAAAACCTTTTTACCTAATACATACAAGTGTGTCACAAATCCATATTGAAAGCAAACATTGAAAAAAAAATGGCAGCAATGTTGTGGGCTTCAAGAGCTGCTTCATATCTCAGGATCTCAACATTTCACAGAGCTTTTGCCACTGGTAATATGGTTATGGAGTTATACTCCTTTTTCTTTCATGTTTAAATGTTTTTTTTTAATTGCTTTGAGTTGTGTGAATCTTTTTTATGTATTTTTTGTGTATACAAGAATTTGCTTGATCTGTCATTTTCTTGATTAAAGATCTGATTTTTGGAAGTGGGTTGTGGCTTTTGTGTGGTTCCTTAGATCACAGAAGGATTGTTGAGAGATTTGTATTTCATTTCGTTGAATTTGTACTCTTGTCACCTTTTTTTTTTTATTATGGTGTGTATCCAGATTTTAGCAGTGTGTTTCTTTTGTATGGAGATGCTGATTGGGAAATGTTGTTGTGGTTTGCTTTATGCATTTTTTTTTTAATTTTATATAATCAGTGGAAGAATCTGTGTTAGGGGTTTATTCTAGGTTATGCAATATGTCACTTTTGGTAGTCTTAAAGTGTTTCAAGGTTGTAGTAGAGTATTGTGTGTGTATTGTTTTTCTATTTTTAATAAATCTGTAGGCTATTTTTTTTGTGTGTGTGTGAGTGTTTTTTTTTTTTTTTTAGCAGATGTTGATTGAGAGTTGATATTTTGTTGTTTGCTATGTGAATCTGTCCCTTAGATGCATATGTAATTTTTATGATGGAGACTTGATAATAACTTGTACTTATTTCTGATATCATCAGCGATATAGTATTGGAAGATGGTAATGGAATTAGGACTAGTGCTCCTTTTTAAATTTAATGGCAGAGTGCTAAATTTTTGTAAAATGCATCCATGTTTGTACTTGTTTTGTTTGCATTTATGTATTTCGAATAAAAGAGGTTCTAAAGCGGGGTCTATGAAGATGCTTAATTGGAATCCTGTCCTATCATAGCTGTTATTCTCTTCCTTCAAGTGCCGGCCTCTTTAGTAGCTGGTTGTGAACTGCAGATTCTGTAGGTTTTCACGGATAGTTGAATAATTTTCTGTAACTATGTGAAAAATTCCAGCCCGCATGCCTTTTCTTTTCCTCTGTCCTCTATATTTGCACTGCAAAACTGAAGGCATCTTGTAGTACTCTAAGACTTCTGTTCATATGTATATGTAGAGAACATACCATTTTGTTTAAAAAAAGTATGTTTAGAGAACATGCTAAATTCCTATTCAGGTGCATTTGCTTAGCGAACAATCTGGATAGAGTTGGCAGGCTAAATATGTTCTTATAAGTTTAGTGTTGAGTTTAATTCTACAAGTGTTGTATGACGTTTTAAAGTCGGTCTCCATATTATAATGATTTGGTCATGTTTGACCTTGTAGATGCAATTCATTCCCTAAACCTTAGAAATAAAAAGGCGCCTAGAAAAATGAATTTAATGGTAGCGTATTCCATTTGCTTTTTGTTGACATTGTTGTAATAAAGGGCAGCCCGGTGCACTAAGCTCCCGCTATGCGCGGGGTCCGGGGAAGGGCCGGACCACAAGGGTCTATTGTACGCAGCCTTACCTTGCATTTCTGCAAGAGTTGACATTGTTGTAATAGTCAAATTAAAATCCAATTAAGTTGTACACGAAAATGTTAATTTAATATTTATTTAATGTGCCACTAGATCATATTAATTATGTGCTAAGAAAATTTGATACAGGTTATACTTTCTCTAATTAAAATATTATTAATTTTATATTTTGAATTTGGGTCCGGGCTTAGCACGGGCCTGCCGTAACTAGTAGTTCAAATAAGAAAAGATTTAAGAAAAACTTTTTATTTAATTTAAAATTCTCAAACATTAGAAAAACAGTTAAATGATCGTTTTTTCAATGTAAAATCTATTTTTTAAAGGATTAAAAAGTTGACCAACATTTGTCCAGGAGGTTCGCGCTTTATAATAGTTTTTTTTTGTTTGTTCACGAGACGTCTGATTAAGGGATGAGCAGTCCCGTCCAGTGCACGAAATCCTTTGATGCTCAATTTATAATAGTTAGATATAGATAGACATAAGTTATTGTTCAGTTTGAAATGTTATTTTGCATTTATAATTAAATGCTAGTACTCCCTTTGTCCCATTATAAAGTGTCATCTTAGCCAAAAAAATTATCTCATAATAAGTGTCACCTTAGAAAACCAAGACATAAATTAACTAGTTTCTTCCCACTCTACCCTTAGACAAAAAATGACAAGTTAAAGTAACATATACATGATGATTGGAAAGCCACATAGTAATTTGGTATGGTTGGATTCCCAATGTCAAAAGTATTACTAATCATGGATGTCTGAAGAGGAAAAAGTAATTTACTTTTATTATATAGGGGCAATTTAATAGACTTCACATTGCATTATTGATTTCTTAATATTCATGTTTTTGGCTAAGCTGACACTTATTATAGGACGGAGGGAATATTAAATACTACTCCCTCCATTTCATAATAAGTGGGGTTTTTACGTTTATGCACACCCTTTAAGAAAGTGCTTACTTCTAGAAAATTATGATCGTTTTTACTAACTTACCCCTAATTAAATGTCTAGAAAAAGAAAAACTAATTTATAATTCTTGATTATGTAAATAAGATAATTTTGGAAGAATAATAGTACCAATTTTTCTTTAAAATCCTAAAACACCACTTATTTTGAAATAAAATAAAAAGCAAAACACCATTTATTTAGAAACGGATAGAGTAATTCAATGCTTAACTAAAACCCTAAAATTGTCAAAAGAAAATGTGAAAAATAAAGCTAGGAAACAGGACATGTTCCATGAGACCTTCCACATGGAATATCCCACCATCAAATGTTACAAGTGACACCTACAAAGTGACTGACACTTACCAACTTCTGCTGAATGAGTTTGTTGACACCTCGACCCACCAGCCACCTCTGTCTTTCCTATTATTATTGCTTCTATATTTATTTTTCCACTTGAAAACCTTTTTACCTAATACATACAAGTGTGCCACTAATCTAAATTGAAAGCAAACATTGAAAAAAAAAATGGCAGCAATGTTGTGGGCTTCAAGGGCTGCTTCATATCTCAGGATCTCAACATTTCACAGAGCTTTTGCCACTGGTAATATGGTTATGGAGTTATACTCCTTTTTCTTTCATGTTTAAATGTTTTTTTTTTATTTGCTTTGAGTTGTGTGAATCTTTTTATGTATTTTTTGTGTATACAAGAATTTGCTTGATCTGTCATTTTCTTGATTAAAGATCTGATTTTTGGAAGTGGGTTGTGGCTTTTGTGTGGTTCCTTAGATCACAGAAGGATTGTTGAGAGATTTGTATTTCATTTCGTTGAATTTGTACTCTTGTCACCTTTTTTTTTTATTATGGTGTGTATCCAGATTTTAGCAGTGTGTTTCTTTTGTATGGAGATGCTGATTGGGAAATGTTGTTGTGGTTTGCTTTATGCATTTTTTTTTTTTTAATTTTATATAATCAGTGGAAGAATCTGTGTTAGGGGTTTATTCTAGGTTATACAATATGTCACCTTTGGTAGTCTTAAAGTGTTTCAAGGTTGTAGTAGAGTATTGTGTGTGTATTGTTTTTCTTTTTTTAATAAATCTGTAGGCTATTTTTTTTTTTTGTGTGTGTGTGTGTGTTTTTTGTTTGCAGATGTTGATTGAGAGTTGATATTTTGTTGTTTGCTATGTGAATCTGTCCCTTAGATGCATATGTAATTTTTATGATGGAGACTTGATAATAACTTGTACTTATTTCTGATATCATCAGCGATATAGTATTGGAAGATGGTAATGGAATTAGGACTAGTGCTCCTTTTTAAATTTAATGGCAGAGTGCTAAATTTTTGTAAAATGCATCCATGTTTGTACTTGTTTTGTTTGCATTTATGTATTTCGAATAAAAGAGGTTCTAAAGCGGGGTCTATGAAGATGCTTAATTGGAATCCTGTCCTATCATAGCTGTTATTCTCTTCCTTCAAGTGCCGGCCTCTTTAGTAGCTGGTTGTGAACTGCAGATTCTGTAGGTTTTCAAAAATTCCAGTCCGCATGCCTTTTCTTTTTCCTCTGTCCTCTATATTTGCACTGCAAAACTGAAGGCATCTTGTAGTACTCTAAGACTTCTGTTCATATGTATATGTAGAGAACATACCATTTTGTTTTAAAAAAGTATGTTTAGAGAACATGCTAAATTCCTATTCAGGTGCATTTGCTTAGCGAACAATCTGGATAGAGTTGGCAGGCTAAATATGTTCTTATAAGTTTAGTGTTGAGTTTGATTCTACAAGTGTTGTATGACGTTTTAAAGTCGGTCTCCATATTATAATGATTTGATCATGTTGACCTTGTAGATGCAATTCATTCCCTAAACCTTAGAAATAAAAAGGCGCCTAGAAAAATGAATTTAATGGTAGCATATTCCATTTGCTTTTTGTTGACATTGTTGTAATAAAGGGCAGCCCGGTGCACTAAGCTCCCGCTATGCGCGGGGTCCGGGGAAGGGCCGGACCACAAGAGTCTATTGTACGCAGCCTTACCTTGCATTTCTGCAAGAGTTGACATTGTTGTAATAGTCAAATTAAAATCCAATTAAGTTGTACACGAAAATGTTAATTTAATATTTATTTATTTTGGGTAAATTGGGCTCAAAATTTTATTATTCTAAATAATCATGATGGGTTATTTCCTTGTGCAACATATGTCCATAGATGTTGTCAATATCCTGAATTATGGATATGCAAATTTTAGAGTGAATTTGCTTCCTATCGTGTTGCTATCCATACGTTTGACTTCCATGTTTTGTCTGAATCCACTGATTATAAAGGGTATAGTTTTATACAAAACCATAGAAACATTTGACCCGCAAAGTCTCCCCTTTGAATAATGTAGCAACGAACTACGGATATGCAGACACATATGACCAGCATCCTCTCTCCTTTCTGAGGTCAAAAGGAAAAAAAAAAACTAAAGAACCTCTAAAGCAATTTTTTTTTTTTTTTAAAAAAAACAGACTGAAAGTAGCAAACAAAATTTGAAGCTTTGTTTGAATGACGTGATATGACTATGGTTTTGTGTTCAATTCTTTTGCAGTGGCCAAGGATTTAAAGTATGCAGAGTCTCATGAATGGGTTAAAGTTGACGGTAAATCTGCAACAATTGGCATTACTGATCACGCTCAGGATCATTTAGGTGATGTTGTCTATGTTGAGTTACCTGAAGTTGGGGCTTCTGTTGAACAATTTGGCAGTTTTGGTGCTGTTGAAAGTGTCAAGGCCACCAGCGATATCAATTCTCCTGTTTCAGGGAAGGTGGTGGAAGTTAATGAGAAGCTCGACTCCTCTCCTGCTCTGGTGAGTATCATATGTCTGTTAACTACATGCATATAGGTTAGAATATAATGCTGAAGCTAGCATTCTTGCAGATGATATGGCAATGTCCCATTTGAATGTGTCTTTAGTGTTAATTCTAGGATATGTGCTTCAAGTTAGAATAAGGAGAATATTTTCCATTATTCTACACCTGAGATCAAGTAGGTTTATCTTCAGTCTTCTTTAGTGAAATGGATAATGAGGATTCATATCTCTCCGCAACTAGTCTGATATGAGGCGTGCTAAGTTGTTGTACACTTGTACTACTATCATAAAATTTTAAGAGCCGTTTTGCTAGTCTGCAGAGACTTACTATTAGGATTTAGGTCTGAGCTCTATTAACCTATAAAATCTATTACTAAGTCAATATTTTATCATCTTAATCAATCATGTATGCCATGAAAAAGATGATATATGAACCTAATACTTAGTCATAAACTGTTTCGGCTTTGCAGCTCCAAGTGTTTAATTCTGTACCTCTTGGGAGTTAATAATGTAACTTAGGAATGTGCTTACAGGTTTATATAATCAGACAAATGTTTCTTTGAGAATATGTGGCTAACTAGAATCTGGCACATCAAAACTTTTCCACTTCTCTCAACATATCATCAAAATGTTGATTTTTGTAGCTCAACTCACCGATGCATATACTCCACAAGACTTGTATCAATCATCGAGTGTTCTTTATTTCAGTTCCAGCTGTATGATACTGTTTCACGTTTCATCATTACTTGTTTGTGTATGGTATGTGATCTAATGTGCAATGTGTTAAATTTAGATCAATGGAAGCCCATATCAAGAAGGATGGATTATTAAGGTGGAGATGAACAACCCCGACGAGGTCAAATCGTTGATGGACTCTGACCACTATTCAAAGTTTTGTGATGAAGAAGACGCCAAGCACTGATTGAAACCCCACAAAGTTGAGCAAGAACACACTTTCCAGCAGGATTTTTTCATAGTGCATAAAGAGGCCTTTCTCCTAAGCCCCAGAAGGTGGAGAGTACTAGTAGTGTTATTTGGTCTTTGATACAACATTTGTTACCATGACAGTTCTTTTTCTTTGCAAATAATTCAGTACTTTGATGTTGAATGTCATCTAGTTTAATTCTAGTAGTTATTTTCCTCTTCTGCATTTAGCCCTTTTCTAATTTTCAGTGATGAATTGATGTATTAAGCTCATTAATTAAAATGTCAAACCTACATTTAACCCTTCCATCTGTTTTGCATAACCGATCAACTCTTACCTTTCCCGACACCCTTCACTATATTTTTAAGGCAAAGTTAATGTGGTAAATTGTTTTTCCTCAATATGGCATTACTGTTGAATGGTGCTTTTTAACGAGGGAAAAAAGTCAAATATACCCCCTCTACTTTATTTTATTAACCAACTATTAACCAACTTTATGAAAGTGAACAAATATAGCCTTGTCGTCAATAAAGTTTACACTTGCACCCCTATTTGGATGGAAAAATCCAAACTTTGCACCTGTACTCCTATTTGGATGGAAAAATCCAAACCAAATTAAATTATCCGATTTTAAAAAAACGGAGAAGGGTCAAACGCCCCTGAATCATCAGAAATGGATCACATATACCCTTCATTTGCATTTGGTATCAAATATATCCTCGCTGTTACCAAAGTAGGTCACTAATACCCTTCCACTTAACGGCTGACCATTTAAGTTGACGTGGCAATGCCACGTGGAAAAAATTATCCACGTGGACGGCCATGACAGCCTCTCTCCCTCTTCTTCTTTAGTTCAAGGGTATTTTTGATCCTTTTTTTTGTAATTTTAAAATTTTTTTTTCTAGATTTTCTGCACCACCACATAACCCCCATCCACACCCCCACACCCCTATTTATTTTGTAGTTTTTAATTTTTTTCTAGATTTTCTACACCACCACATATCCCTCATCCCCTCCACACCCCCACCCACCAAAAAACAACTTTTTTTTTTGAAGTTTTTAATTTTTTTTTTCTGGATTTTCTACACCACCACATACCCCCGACCCCCCACCCCCGAGTGGACACCCCCCCCCCCCGCCAAAAAAAAATTCTTAAAAAAAGTTTTAAAAGTTTTTTTATTTTTGGATTTTTACACCACCCACCCCCACTCCACCATCCCCTCCAAAAATTTTAATTTTTAACCACGCAAACTTTCAATTTTTATAAATTTTTTTATAAAAGATAAATTAAATATGAAGTAGAATCAAAAAAGTTTTTATTTTTCACCCCACCACCCCCACGACCGCCGCCACCCCCCTCCCCCAGGAACGACACCCCACCACCCCTCCAAAAAAAGTTTTGAAAAGTTTTCTTTTTTGATTCTCTACACCCAACCCCCGCACACACCCGAATTTTCTACTTCATATTTAAAAATTTTGAAAGGGGTGGTGGGGTGTGGGGGGTCATGGGGGTGGGTATGTGATGGTGTAGAAAATCTAGAAAAAAATTAAAAACTTTAAAAAAATAAAGTTTTTTTTTGGGGGCGAGGGGTGTGGAGGTTGGGGGGGGGGGGGGGGGTTATGTGGTGGTGTAGAAAATCCAGAAAAAAATTAAAAACTACAAAAAAAAATTGGGGTGTAGGGGTGTGGGGGGGGGGGGTATGCGATGGTGTAGAAAATCTAGAATTTTTTTTTAAAAACTACAAAAAAAGGGTCAACAATACCCCTGAACTAAAGAGGAAGAGGGAGAGAGGCTGACGTGGTCGTCCACGTGGATAATTTTTTCCACGTGGCACTGCCACGTCAGCTTAAATGGCCAGCCATTAAGTGGAGGGGTATTAGTGGCCTCCTTTGGTAACGGTGAGGGTATATTTGATATTAAATGCAAACAGAGAGTATATGTGATCCATTTCTGATAGTTCAGGGGTATTTTTGATCCTTTTCCGTTAAAAAAATTACTCAATTCCTTCCACGACCCGACCCCCGCCGACTCAACCTCGAAGAATTCTAAAAAAAATTGTGCCAATCTCCTTCAATTCTCAATCAAATGAGCTCAAATTTGAGATGCAACTTCCTCAAAATTCAGTGAACAAATCTCAACTTCAAACAAAACATTGATTCAACAATGAAAAAAAAATTGGATGGCTTGATTTGCTGGCAGTTCAAGTAAAGCAGTGAAATAACTTCCACCATTTTCCGTTGGCTTTGACGTTATGCTATCCCCTAATTGATGAAACTCAGTTTCCATTTCACTATTCTTGCTATTAACGTAGTCAGTCATTGATAAAATGTCAAGATGTGGGGAAGCTTGCTAGATAAATACCATAGTGGTCCAGTAACACCAAAATAATAACTAATACAGCAGCCCAAACGCTTCAGCTGTGCTCCAGTCTGTTGATTGGTTCGTGCATCAATCACACTTCAAATTTGATTGTTATGCTTATAAAATTGATTGTTTTACTTGGCCAACACTCTTGTGCATAATTAGACCGAGTACTTGAGAGCTGAGGCTAATTTGTGAGAAAATCTCTCTTGTTTTAGTGAGAGCCACAGATCAGATATTCATTTATTCATCCAATGAACAAATCCCAACCACCAATGTTTGTTCGAAGAAATTGGTGGTTGGGATTTGTTCACCGAATTTTGAGGAAATTGTATCTCAAATTTGAATTGAGAATCGAAGGAGATCGGCTCAATTTTTTTGAGCATTCTTCTTGAAGAAGAAGATGAAATTGGGGCTGAGTCGGGTTTGTGGAAGAAATTGAGTAATTTTTTTAACAATGTCCCTTAAGGCCACCTTTAAACAAGTCTTTACTGATTCAGTTCTCCTAGAATCAAATGTTCTATCTTCTAATTCCAATCTCCCTTTTCTGGGAATGGGTAAAGGTGTATAAGAATTAGGAAGCCAAAGGTTCAAAAGGAAAAGTTCACAGTGGATTTGCAATCTTGCCAACAGGTCATGTCGGGACGTGGGATTTCAGTAAAATACACTTTTTTTTTCTTTTTCAAAAAGGTAACTGGACGTCTGGACCAACAAAGCTAGTTTTAGAAAGTCAAGTATTTTTCGATTCTTCTTTGAATATACATCTCAACAGTTTTGATCTTTTAATAAATTCCTTAAAAAGTCACTTATATATTGAGAATTGTCAATAAATATCACTTTTGCTTTATTTAGGATTAGAATATCATCGAACTATCACTGTTTTTCTCAAAATATACTATCACACAAAATCCTTCTTCTCTCCTAGTTAACATGCTATGTCACATAAAATTTTATTTTTTAATAATAAATTTATTTAACTAATTAAATCCATTTACCTTATTAAGAGGAAATACGATCTCTTGGCCTCTTTAGAAAAAATATGATGTAATTCAAAGGAATTGTTTTAGTAAAAACACGGTATGCTTACATATGCAATTTTTTTTTCCTTCATGTTTTACTATTTTACGTTTTTATAAAGGAAAAAGGGTCAAATATATCTCTCTACTTCAGTTTATTGGCTAACTTTGTCCTCTGTTAGCCAAAGTAGTCAAATATACCCTCCCGTTTTAAGATGGACCCAAATATACCCCTACCGTTAGCAAAGTTTCAAAAATACCCTCATTTCTAACATATTCCTACATAAGCAAGTCTAGTCATTGGAATTGGGTGACATGGACGCCACATGACATTTAACTTAGTCTATGTGGTGCCTACGTGGCAATTTAAAAAAAAAAACAATCTAGAAAATTGTTTTTTTAAAACAAATCTGAAAAAAATGACTTTTATTAAAAATCTGAAACTTTTTTATTTTAATAAACCCGTTTTTTAAAATATATTCTCGAAAATTGGATATTTTAACTAAAAATCTGGATTTTTTTTTTAAATCTGGAAAACTGTAAAGTATTTTTTTTTTTAGAAAAAGTGTCCTAATTATTTTTTAAATCTGGATTAATTTTAAAAAATATGTAAAACTAATTTTTTAAAAAAATCATTTTCCAGATTTTTTAATAAAATAATTCAATTTTCCGGAATATGTTTTTTAAGAAGCGGGTTTTATAAAATAAAAAAAATCAAATTTTTAACAAAATCCATTTTTAACAGATTTGTTTTTAGAAAAATCAATTTTCCAGATTATTTTAAAAAAAATTGTCACGTAAGCATCACATAGAATAAGTTAAATGCCATGTGGTGTCCATGTCACCTAATTCCAATGACTAGACTTGTTTATGTGAAAATATGTTAGAAATAAGGGATATTTTTGAAATTTTGCTAACGGTAGGGGTATATTTGGCCCAACTTGTAATGGGAGGGATATATTTGACTACTTTGGCTAACGAAGGGTAAAATTAGCCAATAAACTAAAGTAAAGGGATATATTTGACCCTTTTCCCTTTTATAAATTTGCAATAATTGTTTAGTGGCTACTAATTACTTCCTTTTAACTAATCTGACTCCAATAAGAAAAGAAAAAAAGGTCAAGAAGAATAACACCAATAATTATGATGAGATACATGGGATCTCTCCATCGTTAACTAGAAATCTCGAGTTCAAATCAAAAAATGAAAAAAAAAAATGGTAGGAAGAGTTTTTCCCTTTAATGGGTATTATATGGTGCCCCCGGATTAGTCGTTGGCTCAAATTGGATATTGGACACTGATATGCTAATTATCTAACATTTCCTTTTTCTTTTCTTTTTTTGGTTGAAACTTGAGTTAAATTTGACATCCCTAGTTATATAGCCGAGGTAGTCCAAAATTTCCACCCCTCAATATGAACAGTAGATTATGCATTTCTCGTTTTGTTAATTCACTGCTAGTAATTGGAGCTAAAATGAGCAGGTGAATCACGCCCTTCTACCATCACAATTTACCCATGGTAATTTGAATCAAAAAATTTTAATCGGGTTAAATGGGTATAAGATATGATTTGATTGGTTAAATAAGTTTGTGTTGAGTTGAGTTAAATGGATTTGATAAGTTAAATAAATTTATTATTAAAAAATAGAATTTTATGTGACATGGCATGCCAACTAGGAGAAGATGAGGGTTTGTGTGTTGAGTATATTTTGTGAAAAATAGTGATAATTGGATGATATTCTAATCCTAAAAGAAACAAGAATGATATTTGTAAGCAATTCTCAAAATTTGGATGACCTTTTAAGGAATTTACTCTTAAACAGTTTGTCAAACATATAACCTCCATAAAATATTCAACAAACTCTGATGGATAGATTTAACAAAAGGGAAAAAGACACAAATGGTCATCCGGCCCAAACTATTGACAACCGGATGACCCAAGAAGTTTAAAAGACATTTTTTAGCCTTTTTGAAATAATTTCATTTCGTAGTTTTTTCAACTAATTTTAGCACATGTATAGAAATTGTATCATTGTTGTATAGAAAATGTATCATACATATATAGAAACTGTATCATTATTGTATAGAAAATGTATCCCTACAATATGTGTTTAGAAAATATATCATTGTTGTATAATTTGTATTTAATAACCGTATAATCAACATATACTTACTAATTATACACATATGATATAATTATTATACATGTTTTGGGATATTTTTTTAACGTTCAATATGTTTTTTTTGTCGATCTTTAGTGACAACTTTTTGATCTTGTGACGGCTTTTAGTCACCACAAAAATGTCTGATCATTTTGTAATGAACGGGATGCTGGGCTAGTGTTTGGCAAAAGTTTGGGCCGAACGGCTAACTCGCGGCATTAAGCCCAAACACGTGTCAAACAAATTTTTGATGGCCATTTAGTGTCCTTGTCCTTTTTTTAAAAGATAAATGTCGTTAAAAAAGAAATTTTAACAGAACTTACATTTAGAGGTGTAATTTTTTCCCATTTTATCACTTTCTTTTTTGTTTGGTGTAGTTTCTCACAGAGTAATTTCTATAGTATTATCTTTTGATGTATTACTCGTATTTGGTGCAGTTTTTGATGTTGAAATTGCAAAAATCCTCATTAAATCTAACCACTAAAATTAAATAAAAATATATTCACTTTTGAAAAATATGGAGGATGTAAACTGATTAAAAGTATACATAAAGGACTATTGTAAATCTATGCAAACATAAGGTACCATTTTTGTCATTTTCTCAGAGCTGACCAGTGTAAGGTTTAGCACTGACATAACCCCTCTTCCTCTTCATCCCTAAAACCTCTTGAACAGTCTGCAAAACCATTACAAAGATGTCTTTATCAATCTTATCACCTTTTTATTCCCCTTTAAAGCTTTCTTTCTCGGTATGTAACTCTCACAATACTATCAAGTCTTGCCCCTTTGATAAAATGCAAAGTTGTTGTTTTTAGCTGATTCTTGAATTTTTTTTTTCTTTGACTTGGACTTTTCAGGAAGATAAAAGAAGGGGTAATTCTTGGGCATTGAGGCAAAGCTTAGGGAAGAAGAAGAAGAAGAAGTTAATGGTGGTGAGAGCTGGCCCAAAAAAAATAGCTTTTGATAAAGAATGCAGAGAAGCTTTACTTTCTGGTATTAATAAGCTTGCTGATGCTGTTTCTGTCACTTTAGGACCTAGAGGTATAATGGGTTTCCTCTTTCTTTAAACATTCTTACACTTGCTTGTACTCGCCTTCTGTTCAATTTGTTTGTCTGGTTTTAACTTCGACACAGAGTTTAAGAAAGTAAATAAAGACTTTTGAATCTTGTGGTCTTAAACTAAAGATATGTAGAATGTACCAAAATGCTCTTTAATCTTGTGGTGTTAAAACTGTTATGTGGAAAGTTGGTCTATGGGTGTGTTCTTAGACTTTGAGGTATAATGGGTTTCCTGCTTCTTTAAAATTCTTAGACTTGGTTATTTCATTTATATATATATGTTGGCCTATGGGCTTGTTCGGTACGAAGGAAAATGTTTTTTCAGGATAATAAGTGGGTTTCTTACTTATTTTCTTGTATTCAGTACGTAAGCAAAAAATATTAACCTAAAATCATTTGTATATACTCCCTCCGTTTCGTTTTGTTTTGTCTGTTTTTGACTTGACACAAAGTTTAAGAAAGTAAAGAATACTTTTGAATCTTGTGGTTTTTAGCTAAAGATATGGAGAATGTACAAAATGTCCTTTAATCTTGTGGTCTTAAACATGCCACGTGGAAAGTTGGAATTAAAGAGTTGCCAAAAAAGGAAGAGACATTCTTTTTTAAACAAACTAAAAAGGAAAGTAAGGCAAAACAAACTGAATCAGAGGGAGTATCATTTACATATGTTGGTCTATATTTGGCAAATGAAAGAAAGGAGAACAAAGTTGTTGGTTAATTTTGATTTGAGTCAAAATTGTGAGCTCAGGTGAGCTGACCCGAACTAATTAGGAGAGGTTAAGAAAGAAATTTAAATAAAAGGAGAACCACTTTTTTGTTGTTGTGATGGGTAACAAAAATTAAAGAATGACTTCTTCTCTTGTTTTCTAAAAAGAAGAGGAACTCCATTTCAATGTTATGAGTACAGAAACATATTCTAGAAAAAAAAAATAGCTTTATCCAATTCTCCTCATAGAACACACAGTTTATTGAGAGACATTTAATTTGTGAAACAAAAGTCAGTTTTCCATGGAAACAAAGTAGGATATGAAGCAATTTCTTGTTCAATGTTATGTCTATGCTTTCAGTATGCTTTTCCTAATATTGATATTAGGGCGATCTTTAGATTAGCCCATGAAATTGCAAAAAAAAAAAAAAAAAAGTTTTCCCAAAAGCTGTGTTCTGTAGATTGATTTTTGAATATTACCTGCTTAGAATTATGATAAGTGTCCTTCAAACACATGATTGGAAGAAATAAGTTGGTCTGTACTTTTGCTTATTAATCAAATATGTATGAGGAACTTGTTTTTAGACATAGCATATATGATGTTTTCTGCCTGCTTGTTTTGGGCTGCACTTATTGCGTGACTAAATTATGCAGGGCGCAATGTAGTGCTCTCAGAATCTGGGGGACTAAAAGTAATTAATGATGGTGTTACCATAGCTCAAGCCATAGAACTTCCAGATACAATTGAAAATGCAGGAGCGACACTTATCCAGGAGGTTATTAGTTTGAACCTGACACTGTAGCATGATTTGGGTTGTCGAATATTTGAGGAACTCCTAATCTTGGCAATATGTTGTCTATTGCAGGTCGCAACTAAGACCAACCGTTTAGCTGGCGATGGTACAACTACTGCAATTGTTTTGGCTCGTGAGATGATCAAAGCTGGATTGCTAGCTGTCACTTTTGGGGCTAACCCTGTGTCTATGAAGAAAGGAATGGAGCAGACAGTAAGAGAGCTAGTCAAAACTTTGAAGAAGAAAAGCTATCTTGTTAGAGGAAATGATGATATAAAAGGTAACTTGCTTTATTCTTTATATTTATTTAACTCTGAAAATTTCTCACTCACTTTCAAATATTAAAGTATTGATCTCTGTCTTCTTACTATTTGCAGCCGTAGCTTCAATATCAGCTGGTAATGATGAGTTCATTGGCAGTTTGATCGCTGAGGCAATTAAGAAGATTGGTCCTGATGGAGTGATATGTATCGAGTCTTCCTCATCAGCTGAAACCTCAGTCACGGTCGAAGAAGGAATGAAGGTAATATCTGGTCTTTGAAGTGTTACTTTTTGACTTCAAATTCACAGAAATTTAATTAATCATACTGCACCGAAAAATAAGATATTAGGTTTGGTTAAACATGATCCCTCCTGTACTTTTCCATGTCTTTCAGGTTCGAAGCAAATTTCAAAGCTCAAACACAGTGCCATAAGAACCTTAGCTGTTTGATTCACAGTTCTACTAAGAAATTGAATTAAACTCTTTGTTATCCATTTATGTTCTTTAGCTAATTTCACGATTTCATATGTAAAATTCTTTTTCTTCCATTTGTTTTCATTATTTTCTTGATTTGTATTCAGGCATTCTTTTCCTACAGATTGACAAGGGGTACATGTCACCCCATTTCATCAACAATCCTGATAAATCTATAGTAGAGTTTGAAAATGCCAAGGTTCTGGTGACTGATCAAAAGATTTCTAGTGTCAAAGAAATTGTTCCTTTGCTAGAGAAGGCCACTCAACTGGGTGTGCCCTTGCTGATTTTTGCTGAGGACATTTCAACCCAAGTGCTAGAAACACTAGTCATTAACAAGATGCAAGGAATGCTCAATGTTGCTGTTGTGAAATGTCCAGGATTTGGAGAAGGAAAGAAAGCGGTATTGCAAGACATTGCCTTGTTGACAGGTGAACCAAACACTTCATTCTGAATTATCGGAATAGCTTAATACATGTGATCACACCCAAAAAAAGTGTCAAAATGGATTAGTGTATAGGTTGGTCCGGCTTTCCAGCACCACCAAGAGAGAGTTAATCACGTGAATTAAGAGGAAGCTTGTAAAGTCTTGATATTCTGTGAACTCTCCAGTGAGTGAACGTAACATTTTGAAGGTAGATAATATCCACAATGCATCTGTAAATTTTCTGGAATGCTTCAGCACAAATGCATTGGTTTTACAGTTCGCCAAAATCAGCATTTTCTGTAATGTACATTTACTCTAGCAATGCTCATAAAAGAGGTTTGCCTTAACCATTAATAGTTGTCGGATGCTATATGGTCTTCTCAAGACATAGTGTTGCCCCAAGTGAAAAGTATCTGCCAAGATCTCCTTTACCATCACATCTAACGGCATTATATTGCAATTAGGTGCTGATTTTCTATCTGGAGACTTAGGCCTGAATCTTGAAGGTGCAACCTCTGATCAGCTTGGTATTGCTCGGAAAATAACAATAACAAGCAATTCTACGACAATTGTGGCTGACCCCTCCACTAAAGCTGAAATACAAGCCAGAATAATGCAGATAAAGAAGGATCTTGCAGAAACAGATAATAAATATTTGTCAGAGAAGCTTTCACAAAGAATAGCTAAACTTTCAGGTGGTGTGGCCATATTGAAGGTCTGTATTAATTAAGGCGTGATGTTTCAGATCAAACATTCCTATACAACCATCTTCAGTATATTTGAACCTTATCCTGCTTGCTTGTTGTATCTGTTATATTCTAACATATATTCACGTTTATGTTCAGATTGCTGCAATTTTAGAAGTGAATAAATTTTAAATGTATAATTGATTTCTAAAGCAGTTAAAATGGTTCAAATTGCTAGGTATGACCTCCCTTTAATTATTAAACAAGAATACCTCATTCAGCCAGTAGCTGTCACCTTTTGATGTGTTTGCTCTGGGGTGATACATGAAAATGTTAACCTGGGAGCTAGCATACTGATTACGTTGAGGTGGAAATCTAATCCAACAGAAATTGATTACCCTTCGTATTCAAACAGTACAAGATGTTAACTCTTCCGAGAGTGCCAATTTCACACTTGTTATCTTTATATTTCCAAATAAAATATTCCATCATTTTTAAGAAGTATGTATCCTTGCTCTTATATATTTGTTTCTCTCTTAAAAAAAGATCTCCTATGATAAGATCCTGTATGGATTCAGGTGGGAGCACATACTGAAACAGAACTGGAAGACCGAAAGCTGAGAATTGAGGATGCAAAAAGTGCCACGTTTGCTGCCATGGATGAAGGAATTGTGCCTGGTGGTGGTGCCACCTTTATTCATCTTTCTGAACAAGTACCACTCATAAAAGAATCTTTTCAAGATCCAGATGAGCGGATTGGTGCTGACATAATAGGAATGGTATGGCATATTGGGTTCCTTTTTTTTAAATGCATATAAAGTTCCTCAATTTGTACATGGTTACGCATTTAGTTGGATAGTTCTCTGATGGAGAAGAGGGTAAGGAAGGATCAAACATTGGGAGCCTAACATTTTACAAGTTGGAAAAAGAAACATCTATGCATTTGTTTTTGTTGTGTACATGTTTATTTGCTCTCCGACTACTATCTTTTGCTTCTTTTCTCCTATTTGTTTTCCCTCAAAAAAGAATCTAACTTAAGTCACTATAGACAAGTGAATTTTGAAGACTCTTTCTGGACTGATGAACAGCCTTTCTAACTTCCAGAATTCAATGGTCTACAACTTTTTCAGGCACTTCTTGCACCAGCAAAGCTAATAGCTGCAAATGCAGGAGTGGATGGAGATATAGCTGTGGAAAAAGTTAGAGGTTGTGACTGGAAAATCGGGTATAATGCCATGACTGGAAAATATGAAGACCTTCTTGCTTCTGGGATTATTGACCCTTGCCGTGTTCCAAGATGTGCTCTTCAGAATGCTGTCTCTGTTGCTGGTATGGTCCTAACTACTCAAGCAATAATGGTAGAGAAAACCAAGGAGCCCAAACCGCTTGTTCCTCAGATTCCTGGTATAAGTCCTTAAAAGGATAAAAGATAAAATCCCGGTTGAAGCTCTTGACAAGGAGGTTCAAATTCATGATGTTGTCATCGTAAAAGGCAAGCTCTACTCTGCTGCTTTGAATTAGCCGAGACATTAGAAAGAGTTGAGAATTTTGGTTCCGGCTGATACTACAGATTGTGTCATTGTAGATAAAACTGTAGCCAAGCACACAAATTTTCGAGCCTCGATTCTTTTGTTGGTTCGCGGTAGGAAAATGTAGATATCCTCGATCATACAGGAGCACAGTCTGCTTGTTTCAGGGGTACATGTTCCTGCAGGCAGAGGATCGTCATTTTCAGTTTTCTATAAGTAGTTGGGGTCAGTGGGATACGGATACCAAATGCATGAAGCAAAGAAGAATAGTTTCTATTAGTGGTAAACAGCTGCATGTTGCTGTAGTTTGTACCCCCCCAACCTCGCCTATTTTTTTCATTTTTGTTCTATGTTCTGTTTCATTTTGCATGTTTTGGGTTCATCTGGACTTCATGGTGTAACAATAACTTTATAGCCCACACTGATGGAAGTTTGATAACAGTTAGTGAGCTGGGATAATGTCTATGTTTGGTAAAGCTAAGAAGACCTTTATCATTTAAATCAAATTGAACTCATGCCCGTATAATCTAAACTCATTTTGTCTGTAGATGTTCTTGTTGCATGCCTTCCATTTTAACTTTTTAACAGTCCTAGTGGCACCAACAAGGCATTTCAAATAGGGAAAAAACATCTATGGCGTGTTTGGTAATTCCAAAAGTTTTCATGTTATTGGTCAAAATGTTTTGGTATAATATTTTCTGTGTACTTTTCAAACACTAGAAAATAAGTAAGTTTTCAGGAAAATATTTTCCTAAATACCCCCCCCCCCCCCCCCCCCTTAGATTTAATTAGCTCTCAACAATACATTTGCTCTTAAGTTATCCTCCTTCACATGTGGATTCTTTTTACGACACAAAATGACTTTTTTAATATTTTTTTTTTAATTACAAAGGAGGTTGGGGAAGGGGAAATGGGATTACAACGTGTGATTCGAACCCTTCCAACAAGGTAAAAGTTTAGGTAGCCAACCAATTGAGCTACTAGATCCCTACTAACACAAAATGACTAACAATTACGTTTAAAGTTTATTTTAAATAGTTCAACTTGATGAATCTTGTTACTAGCGAATACTTATCGTCTTTATTTTTCTCAATAAAAAAGATTTGCTCTGGGCTCAAATACTTGCATAAAATGAGCAAATAATTTAATGTGGATTCTGTAATAGCTAAAAAAGTTTAAGTCAACCTTCCGTAATTATAAAATTTCAATCCTTTCTAAGTAGTATAATTATTTGATATTTCATAGTACAAATTCCTTTGAAATATTAGCATTGGATAATAACTTTATATATATTCAACATCATATCTAGTATATGGAGGAAATATTTTGGGTGATTTAAGTATGTTTAACCATAAAATAATGTTCTCATAATCTCATCTACTATAGGATCATTACAATATGTATATTTTCTCCCCAAGAACTAATTTTTTTTTGGTTTCTCACCGATGTCCGATATCTGCATTGGAGCCCGATTATATTCGGATTCGCGCCGCGTAAGCCCCATTCGGGAAAACACTCCTTACCAAGGATTTTTCCATACCCAGACTCAAATCCGAGACCTTTGATTAAGAGAGGAGCAGATCCACTGCACCACATCATTTGATGGTAGAACTAACTTCTTATTCGCTAGTGTGTGATGGAAAATAAGTAGAAGTATAGTTAATTGTTTAAAAAGTTTCATACATTTGGTAATTCTGTCAATTTAATAATTAACCTTGTTAATTATTAATTTTGTTGGCCATCAAGAATGATAAAAAAGTTGGAGTCTATTGTAACTCAACCAACCAAGCAAGGAAAGTAAATGATAAACATCTTTAATATAGAAATTTGAAATTCACACATTTTTGTTTTGTTTTGCTGTCGATTGATAATAAATTTTGCATTTGTCTGGAACGCTGTGGGAAAAAGATTCCAAAATAGTTGAGATTAAATCAGATAAACAAAAATTCGAATGCACATATCCTCCTCAGAGGTAAATTTTTTATTTGATGAAGGTTTGATAAACAATTACTACGATATCCTAAAATTTACTAACAAGTTGAAAGAAATGTACTTTGATTTTTCGAACTATATTTCATCTTTTACTTATCTCTTTGATACTAGCTTAGGAAGAAAATTAATTTTGATTTTGTGCACAAAATTAGCACTGTTGTGTTGACAGTACTAAAATTTAGAACGGCAGGTAAGCATTTTAACCCCTAAATTTTTAGAAACTAAAATCATTATCCTATGAGATTTTAAATGTTGTAAAGTCAAAATTGAACCTAACCCAACTTTACATATGAGACAAATCTTTGGAAGGCGGAATGGTGCAAGGGTTCAATTGAAACATCTTCATCGAAAATTATACTATATCATAGGGCAAAAATGATCTGGCTCCGTCAGTAACTACATCTGCTCCTGCATGACATGGATTACTTATTTGACAACTTCTCAAGTAAGGATTTGTCTATAATTAGCTATCAGCCAACTAAGGAGTCTATGACCATTATTATACCTATTACATTATGACATATTTATTAACTCTATGACCTCTCTTAGGTAGTATCATTGTTCTTTGACATCATATGGCACTATTATTACGTACGATTTACATCACACTTCAAATTGTATTTTTCACACTGTGTAAAATATATAGACAGGCGAAAGAATAGAGAAAATATTGTTCGTTCATGTTTTTATTGTTAATGTTTGAAAATATACAATAGAAAATCCAGTTATAACCATATGGCTATAGTGGGAACCACAGTAAAAGGGAAAAAAAGAAGGAAAAAGGAAAGAAAATGGTAATGATGCAAGCTTAATGTCAAAGGTAAGTATGTCTTCCACAATAGATTTATGAAAACTAATCTTCTAAAATACGCAGAGATATGCTGCACCCCACTTTTCTATCCATTTTCCAATATATTTCCTTTGTTTATTAATGTAATAATTTGCTTTATGTTCCTTTTTTCGTTTCCGTTCTCTTTTTTAATTATCAAAAGTGAAGGATGATAATCACTTTTGCTCTTAATTTATTAGATAAAAAATAGAATAAAGTATCCAATTTCGTAGATTTTAATGTAATGACTTTATTTACTTATCACAGCATGCCTTCACTTTTCATCTTGTCAAAACATAATAATGTCATTAGAGTTTTCTTTGAGCTAAATTGCATACAAACAAGTCAGACTTGGTACAACCCCAATATTCTATGGTAAAAATATAATTTCATTAGATATTTCTCAGTAATAATTGGTACTCTTACATCGTTTTATCTGGTTTTTAATATTCTAATACTATATATTTTTTGAAATAAGAAAAAAAGATAGAATTGTGAAAGTTGTGATTTTTCCCTTGACGTATAAATATTGTATATTAACAAGAAATACATGGTGATAATTAATAAATGTGATTTTTCCCTTGACCTATAAATACTTTATATTAAGAAGAAATACATGGTGATAATTAATAAGTATTTATATTGTATTACATCTTAAAGTAGAATTTGCTTGATCAAACAATTCTAGGTGAAGAAGAGAGCATTTGTTGCTTTTAGCACATGGTTTTATCAAAACTTTCTACGAAATGTGTAAGAAATACAATAGCCATTAATCATAGTGCTCTGGATTATGAAATTATAACTACCATTATGTTGTTAGATTGATTAGATAATTATGTAGGGAACATAATGAGAACCACCTTTAATAGTTATAACTGCTTGCTCATAAAATATAATATTTGGTTAGTTATGTAACTCTTAAATATCACATCCCCCTCCATCCCCCCCCCCCCCCAACAAAAAAAAAAAACAAAAAAAACTGCTATATGTGTGAAGTTGTAGATGTTACGTACAAGCCTAAATCAACACAAATAAATGACTACAAAAGATTATGATGCGAGGATTGGATACGAATTACGATCCTTCTGGCCTTCACCAAAATTATATTCTTAGCTAGGTTGTTGTTCCGTAAATAAAAAAAATCTGGTTAGGAGTGCACTTTTTTAATAGGTCTTAATTCGTAGGTGACTTGAATTCAAATAAGACAGAATCTCAAAAATGGATATCTAACGTCAGGTGAAAGAAAAAGAAGATAATTGTATTTGTTTGTTAACAAACTAAGTTCTTATATGAGCTAGTCACACAATTCAATATATATTGAGCAAACAAAATCTTCGATTCTTCTCATTAGGATTAAAAGTTTTCATAAAAAAATGAAATAAAAATAAGATGTTCTTGACAGTTGCACAATTCAATGCCGCCAAGATATGAGTATAACCTCATTTGTTTCCACATCTATGCTTTATCCTAAATATAATATTGAAAGAGTTGAAAATACACAGGGGGTGGAAAAAACAAAGCGTTGTTTTTAAATACATATTACTACATTTTATAACGATATTTAGAACGCGAAAATATTATAGTAATACATATGATAGCGCAAAAGACTTAATTTACAAGAACAACTACCATATTTGGTCACTTTTTTTTTTTCAATACCAGAATAAAATAAAGTATTCTACTAAAAAAGAATTTATGTTTCCATAAAATTAGCATTTTTCATTTCGAAGGATACTTACTAATACTTAGTGCATGCATGTACCAAAATATAATGTGTGACTGACAATAGTATTTTTACATAAGGTTTACCGTGGTGAGTTAATATAAATTCCTACCACAATTTATCACTTAACCAAGTGAATTAATCAACATACTTGGTGCATATGGTGGATCCATCCTTTCCCTCCATTCCTATTTCCTCACATTACATCTTTATTTCGCATGTGTCTTTTTGCAGATTTATCACTTATCTATAATTAATTAATATACATTCTTATATTAGTTTATTATTCAAACATGATAATAACGGTAACATATTTGGAGCATACACCGCTCCACATTTTTTTTTTTTTTTTAAATATACTTAGTTAACTCTCTCATGACATTATATTTGTGCCATCTCCATAGAACATAATCAAACTACAACGGGTTGCTCCTTCCAAAAAGTGGAATGTATTATCTCAAAAAAAAGAAAAAATAAACAAGTGGGAACGTATTAAGAGAAATATTTAAAATATAGAAAGAAGCATTATCTTACTATTTTCGAAATTCTCTAAATTTTAGCTTGTAAAATAAAATTAATATACATCCAAATTATTTAAGAAAATAATAAAACCTTACACTGAAAAGCAAAATGTTTGATAATTATAATTATCCTTTCTATACAATTAGTACTTAAATAACATATATTTATTATCTAGAGATATAAGTACGACTAGAGCCGTCAAAATGGGCTTGGCCGTTGAGGCCAGCCCAACCCAACCCGCTACTGGGGTAGGGTTAGGTTAGGATTTTTTAAGCCCATTTAAATTGAGGCTTATAAGCCCAGCCCAAGTCAGCTCGCTAGCCCTTGAGGCCTGACCGAGGCTGGGCCGAGGCCGGCCCGTGGGCTAAAAGGCTATTTACATTAATTAAAAAATTAAAAGAAGATTGTGAAAAAATAAGTAAAAACTAGAAATAGTGATTACCAAATAAGTCTTAGTATCTTACACAATATTTTACTCATTTAGCGTTAAATCCTAATTACCAAGTATATAAGTTGTATTCATGATTGAAATTTAAAAGAAAATTGTGAAAAAAGAAGTAAAAAAATTGGAATAGTTATTATCGAATTAGTCTTAGTATCTTACATATTTTTCTCATTTAGCGTTAAATCCCTAATACTAAATTCCTAATCGCCAAGTACGCCTACTAAAATTTCTAATCACCAAGCATAAAAGTTCCATCATGAAATTGTCAAAAACTTGTTGTTACTCGAAATTAGTTGCAGAGCTTTAATAAATTCAAAATGGTAATAATTTAAGCGAATTTAAATATTAAGTATTAGTTTCTAAAATCTAGTTATTTGATAATGCTTAACTAATTAAATTTGCATATGAATGTAGACGAAGATGGAGATGCTAATGAAGGCACATTTATCACAAACGGATTCAAGTGTGCTTAACGATGTATATGTGTTTATTTTATATAATAAGTTGTCGTAAAATTATGTACTTCCATATAATTGTATGTTAAACAAATTGGTATACTTAGAGGTTCGAATTTAGATTGAAAACAAAATTTCTTATAAAAAAAATGGAAAAAAAAATGAAGGGCTGGCCCGCCCCAGCCCACGGCCCTTGTAGGGCTGGGTTGGGTTGTCCATTTTAAGGCCCTTACAAGTGAAGGGCCAGCCCGCCCCAGCCCATCAAATTCCTTGGCTCGCGAGGCTTGGGCTGGGTTGTGCTGGCCCGTTTTGATAGCTCTAAGTACAGCCAGACCTCTCTATAACGGCTTCGCATATAATAACAACTCTCTATAACAACTAACTATTTTCAAAACCGATTTTTATGCTATATTTTACTTCTTTATAATAACATTTCACCTATAACAGCAACAACCAACTTTATCGCAGTACGCTCTTTGTAAAATTACCCCTCATATAATAGCTATCTTTTTTTTGGTAATATAATAATTAACTATCTTTAAAAAAATAGAATATCTATAATTATTAATAATAAGTGTAGAGATTTTGATAAAATATTTGATCATTTAATACACTATTACAACAAAAAAATATTATATGAATATATATATTTTCATCATTAAATGATTTTCCTTTGTTATACAAAATGTGATTCAGCTTAGAATTTGACAATTAAAAATAAAAATTAGATTTTATACATTCTTTTTGCCTATAACAGCGAAATATTATTTAAATGTCAATATCGTTATAGGTATATAAATAGCCATTTTCTGTAACAGTTAAAAAATTTCGAACTCAACGATGCTGTTATAGAGAGATTTGACTGTATTTCTATCCGAAAACAAACCCTAAAAAAAAAAAAAAAAAAAAAAAAAAGACAACAAAATAAAGATCGTGCGAAGCTGGTCTATTTTTTTTTTTTTTTTCCCTACTTGTATTCCTCTCCTTTTTTGAACGTCTTGCAAACGTAAAAACAGCAAGAAAATTGACTTAAAAAGGCCAAACAAGAAGAGGCCCCCCTTTTTTTTTTCTTTCTTTGTTTGTCTTAATATAACCACCAAATTCAGCTAACTCTATTCTAGTCTCCATTACTATAATTAATTGCTGTTTCTCTTAAACCCCATTTTCAACTTTTTTCAAGACTTAAAAATTCTTCTTTCTTTTTGTTTTTTGTTGAATAACTACCTCACACATTACTAGTCTAGTAACCCCTTTTTGTTTATGTTGTTTTTAGATCTGAATTTGTGAGTTCTTGAATCTTGTGCACCATTTTCAGCTACTCTATGGTTTCTTGCTAACTCAAATCCCCCTTGATTCTGGTACTATTTGTAATCCTTTCTTGTCTTTTTGTTGACCCTTTCAGTTTTTGTAGTACTTAAGTTGGTGTTTTTTTTTTCTTTTTTCTTTTGTGGGAAAAAAATTGTTATGGTGATTCATGTTTATGATCAGAATTAAGTTGACAATTACAGACATTTAGCTTTACTTGGTGCATTTATGTAGAACTGCTTTGCTGCCATTATTCTTACTTTGATGCTTAATGTCCTTGATTTCTTGTTGGAACATTTCAGTTTTTTGAAGTTCTAGGTTTGGTTTTGTACTTAAGTTGATGTATTTTCTTGAAGTAAGTTGATCATTATAGACATTTAGCTGTATATGTTGCATTGGAGGAGAAATGTTGATGTTGGGAAGAATTTGTTTTTTTTCCCTTGCTGATTCAAGTGGTTATCATGAGGGATTCTTGAACTAATTGGTAGTGGTTTAAGTTAGAATTTGGAGTTTCAGGTGAGACTTTATGAAATGTACTGTGGCTTTGAAAACTTCTGTCTTGTATGCAGTAAAAGGAGCTATATTTAGGTTGAGGGTTTCTTTTAGGTGCTCACAATGGCTAAATCGAGGCACCAGTATCAAGCAGAAGATGTATTGTCGACATCGCCAACTGGAGTGCGGTCAAGGGAATGGGAAGGACCAGCTAGGTGGACTGAGTACTTAGGTCTTGATATATCTCCAACAATAGGTTCTAAGGCTTCTAGAAATGGTAGCTCTGATGGTAGTGCGCATAGCTCTAGCGGGTCAACTAATAAAGTCTTGAACATGCAATGGGTAAACCAACTCACTCAAGTAGCTGAAGGGCTGATGGCAAAAATGTATAGATTTAATCAGATATTAGATTACCCTGATGTCATTGGGCATGCATTCTCTGAAGCATTTTGGAAGTCTGGTGTGTTTCCAAATCATCCAAAAATCTGTATTTTACTATCAAAGAAGTTTCCGGAGCACCACAGCAAGTTACAGCTAGAAAGGGTAAGAAAATATGGCCCCCCCCCCCCCCCCCCCCCCCCTTTTTTTTTTATAGATTGTGGTTTTGTTTTCCCTGATGGAAAGTATATTCTTTTGTTTGTGTGATATATACTGCGAATATTGCTGTAGATTGACAAATTTGCTTTGGATGCGATGAATGACGGTGCTGAAGTCCATTTGCAAAGCTTGGAACCATGGATTCAAGTAAGTTGGCTCTGCTCTGTTTTCGTCTTCTTTCTTTCCCTTCCATATTCGAGTACTTCACATGATACTTTTAGATGCAGTATAACTTCATTTTTTTTTTTATGATTCTAAAACTTCAAAAGTATTAACGTATTTCTGAAGCATCAAATTTACTTGGCTGGGACTGAATTGTAAGGTATATTTTGAGTTAAAGGCCCATAACTTGTCCAGAAATTGATTAGATTCACCACCAGCGATATGGTATCATAGGGCAAATGAGAAGTAATGCAAGCATGACAAACTAAATTCTAAAGCAAGAGAATGTTCAGGCTGTATGTATTCTTTTTTTTTTTTTTTTTTTTTGATGACATGGGAACCCGCAGCCGCTACCCTTCGGGTGCGCACAGGGTAAACCCAGCTCCTGTGCAATAGCTTGCAAACCACACAGAAGAGGTAACCCGCACTAGGCAAGCCTTGTGCGACGAGCTCGACCCAGAAGGCAAATCCCCTGCTGTCGTAGGTAGGGGGTTTCGAACCTGAAACCTCCATTATGAAAGCCCCATGCTCAAACAACCGAGCCACCCTTGCGGGTGCAGGCTGTATGTATTTTGGAAATTGGGTTTCACTTATGGAGTATGTTATTATCTGATAGAAGTTAAGAACGACATTCAACTTTGGCTATATAACAAGGACAGTTTTATATATATATATATATATATAATGTTTGTATATTTAGTCCATGTATTTTCTTCCTGAAGGCCAAGTAATAAAATGACAGTAAATGTTAGGCCCTTTCTACCAAATAGTTTTTGAGCAGCATTAGAGGTCCTATTTGTTTTTTAATAAGTATTGATTAGACATTGAAAGGAACGCTTAGTGACCAGCATTTCTTAGGTGAAAAGAGTTGGTTTCAACAGGATTACTTATCAAGTGGATGACAGACTTAAAGCCCCTGTTCATCTTGCATAGTTCATTATAAGCTTATAATTGATTCTTGTAAGCTTATAATTGATTCTTGCACGAAATATAATAGGGTAAATAGGGAGTGGGAGAGGTATATTGGTGTATCAATTTATCAGTAGTAAGATATCTTGCTCTTCTACTTCTAAAATTGGTTAAATGATGAAAGGCTGGGATGCATCATGACTATGAAGCCAAAAGAGAGTAGAAATCAAATGCAGGAAAAGATAGTGTTAACGGTCAAATTAGCTATTGGAAACAGCCTCTCTACCCTGCAAAGGTAGAGGTAAGGTCTGCATACATCCTACCCTCTCCAGACCCCACTTCTAGGATTACACTTGGTATGTTGTTGTTGTGCACAAATTTTCCAGCATATCACCTGTTGGGTGTTTTCTTCTATCATAGTTTTGATACTTGCTTATTGAAAAAAGGATTATTTAGTTATCAAAAGTTGCTATAAATAGTATATGCACTTATCAAACTTTGTTGTCTTGATCAGCTGCTTCTTGATCTGATGGCATTTCGCGAACATGCCTTGCGTCTTATATTGGATCTAAGCAGTACAGTGATTACCTTGTTGGTGAGTGATGATATCAACTTTTTATCTTCAACTAAAGTTTTTGTTAACACAAATACACTGGTCTTTGATTCAGCACAAGAGAGGAACCTTATAGATTAACTTACTCCTTTTAAATATAAAAGGACTGTTATAGTCTAAATGGTTTCCGTCTTGACTGATAGGTAATGCTGAATCTTGTTATAATGATATTGTATGTGATATAGTTTACATGTTTCTTTTGCTGCAGCCTCACCAGAACTCTCTCATATTGCATGCATTTATGGACCTTTTTTGTGCTTTTGTTCGTGTAAATATATTTTCAGAAAAGGCAAGTACACAAACAATTCTGTCTCTGTTATTTTCTGCTCTGTATGTTGTTGAGTTGAAATTTTTATGCCGCATTATATATAGTGTATTAATGCCTTCGTAAACTGTTCTTCTCTTTATCTTCCACCACAGATACCAAGGAAAATGATGTTGCAAACATACAATTTGCTTCATGCCATGGCAAGAAATGATAGGGACTGCGATTTTTATCACAGGCGAGACTTCTTATGGATCTAGACTCATTCTCATTTCTCTTAGATTTTCTTTTGGGGGAAACATTAAAGTTTCTGTTTCTTTGACCCCTAAAAGTAATTTGTGTTACATGAATCTAATATATGGTTTGCATTTCGATATACTACTTGTTCGTTTTAAAGTCACCCTGTTTACCACATAATGAACAACATGTCGTTGGTTGGACAAGTTGTCATGGTAACTAGAAATTGAAGGAACCGTGTGATCAAGTTACGCTAAAGTCTTCCGTGACAAAACGTTGGGTCTTTGCTTACTCATCAATATCATCTATGGGGTTCTTTTAGGTTAGGGCATCAAGCATGTGAAGAAAATGACTTATACTTGTCACATTGTATTTATGGTTGTAACTTAATGTTGTAAATGACATAGAAAACCCGATAAATTGTGTCAGTTCCCTACAGTCAATTATGATAAGACGTTCTGTATTCTCTTTTGTATGCTGACTACTGGACTCTGAATGAAAGTGATTATATATAAAAAAGTAAGTACAAGAAGTTCCCCTGAATTTCTTTCTTGTTTCTCTGTTCCAGGTTAATCCAGTTTGTCGATTCCTACGATCCACCCTTGAAGGGTCTGCATGAAGACCTGAATTTTGTCAGCCCTCGTATTGGAGAGGTATTTTCTCCTGAAAACCGCAATCTTGTAGATTAGTTAAATTGTTCATTTACAATGTCGAAAGAAGTTCTTTTGTCTAACTTGCCGTGACTACTGAATTAAATTGTGGTTTCAATTTACGAGTAGATTGAAGTCTCCACATTGAACTTCATTTGCCTAAAGCATGAATAGTAGTACTACTTTATGTGAGATCTTGCTCTAAAGGTCCTTTTGTTCATTTCAGGTTCTAGAGGCTGTAGGTCCTATTATATTCTTATCAACTGATACAAGGAAGCTGAGAAATGAAGGGTTTTTAAGTCCTTTCCATCCTCGATACCCGGATATACTTACAAATTCAGCTCATCCAATGGTAGGTGTCTTCTATTGCTTTATATTCAGACACTGCAACTTGTCCTCTCATCTCTCATGGACATATGTCAATCAGAGTGAGTTCTTTCCCAAAAAAAAAAAAAATATGACAAACAGAGCAAGAGTTACTCTCCAAACAAATACCTTTGTTAGAAATGATATACAGATTTCACAGTTTAGCTCACAGTTTATGATCCTTCTTTTATTTGCAGAGAGCCCAAGACCTAGCAAACGTTACATCTTATCGGGAATGGGTGTTATTTGGTTATCTTATCTGCCCTGATGAGCTTCTAAGGGTCACTAGCATCGATATTGCTTCGGTACCTTCCACAGACAATTGTTTTAATAATTATGTACCTGTTGAAGCTCAGACTGCTGGTAATATCAAAGAACATGATAAAGAAAGAGTCATTTTTCTAGCTAAGATACAGCGGACATGTTGCATCTCTTGAAGAATATAACCATATAGTTAGAACTGGTAATGTATTTTAAATAAAGAATGAAGAACTTGAATGGTGCATTAATATACTGCACAGTTGCAAAATGACTTTGGCTTTTGGACAAATGCTGTCCCATATGTACTGGCCAATGTTACGAGCTGGTAGATATATTTTTGCAGTATTAGGTCTTATCTCCTTAGTCCTTACCTTAGTTATGCATATGAGCAACTAGCTTTCTGCTTCTGGCCAGTGTGGTCTATTTTTAACATGTTGAAGTCGGTTGCATGTTACCCATAATTAAACCCAGATCGTAAATATCTTGACCTTTATTTTGTTTAATTCCTTGCAGATTGTACTCAAGGAAAATCTAGTCCTTCCTCTGTTCAGGGATGAGGTGGGTTATTTGCATAGTTGCTGGTTATCTATGTCAGTAGTGTAAACATGCGTTCACCTGGGCTGGTTAACATAATTGTATTTTTTGCACAGTATATATTGCTGCATGAGGATTATCAGTTATACGTCTTACCACGGATATTGGAGTCGAAAAAGATGGCAAAATCTGGAAGGACGAAACAAAAAGAAGCGGATCTAGAGTATAGTGTAGCCAAACAGGTTGAGAAAATGATAAGGTACTGACTTGAGATTGGACAGTAAAAACAATAGATTTATCTATGCTTTTTTTATTGTTTAAGTAAATTGTATAATATTGCTTTAGTAGTGAATATGCCTGAACTTTGTAAGCAAGCGATATAACTTTGATTATCTGGATTAAGCAAAACAGTGGAATAGGTATGTGAAAAAGCAAGGATAAGTGATGTTATAGGAAAGATGAGGTAGGGATAGGCTAGTGGGAAAGTCCTCTACCTCTGACCATGAGGTTGCTGGTTCGAGTTACCAAGGGAGCAAATTGGAAAATTCCATTGTTGGGGTTTTTGGTTTAAGTGATCTTATAGGAAAATAAAGGCTTTAACTTCCTATAACTGTAAAAAGAGTCGTGATTGAGAGGGCTTCATGACACTGATATTGAAGAAAGGCTAGTCAAAATAGAAAAAAAAGAAGTTAGTAATTAATGCGGCTTCTGTATATCAGCAGTGATGTAAATCTCCCCATGGCATTGAAATCTGTATATGGATTTGGAGTTTGAAAAATTCTCAGGTAGTCAATCTTTTATTTGACTTGTCAATTGTGATATACCTATAAAAAAATCCCTAAAGGAAGGGACAATTTTAAGTGAGGTGCTATGGTACTTTCAACATGTACTTTTACTGTCGGAGCTCCAATCTATTGAAGCATTCTACTTGCATGACTATGCAGATTAGAAAGTAGACGTTACTGCATCTCCGAGTCTGCAATTATTCTAAAATTAAGTTCAAGGGAACTTTGAAATGGAAATTAAGATCAGTTATACACTTACAGAAGGCAATCAAAGTTCAGACTTTCTGGCAAGACCTTTTAGTTTTTCTTTTTGCAGGAACCACTCTGATATATAAATCGTACATAAAGCAATCGACTTTTTCCAGTCCTCTGGTAAAATATTATTTAGGTAATTGTAGGCGTTGGGGCCTAAAATCACACCAAGAAATAAGGTTAGAATCCACATGTATAGTGAATACATCAATTGACAATCACCGTCATCTTTTTCATTTAACTTGGTTTCATGGATGACTTTTTATCTTTGCTTGTTTGATGTGCTCTTTTACTTTTCTTTATGCTTATCTAAGATCAGTGTACCTTGGTTTCATTGATAACTTTTCCCTTTACTTCCCTTCTTATTTTGTGGATTAACCTAAAGCGTACCTCAGTTACTGCCTTAAAAAGATTAACAGATTGTTACATTGTTTCCTTCATGTTTTTCGAGGCAGAGCCATTGTATTTACTCCGTAACTTCTTTAATTGATTGCAGTGAAGTGCATGACCAAGCATTATTTTCCTGTGATGCCATACACCGTGAAAGAAGGATATTCTTAAAACAAGAGATTGGAAGAATGGCACTTTTTTTCTCCGACCAGCCCAGCTTGTTGGCACCTAATATTCAGGTATGTTGTGCCATGAATCACACTTTTCTTCGTGTTACAAATTCAGTTTGCTGGAATGGGCGTTCCCTTTGCCTGTCCACCCACCACCACCCCAACCCGCTCTTTATCAGTCTTACTTTTCTTTATTCAAGGCCAAATTCGAGATCACCTGCCACCAACCATGCTCCATCTTCTACACAGTTTACTAACACGGAACCTTATAGAACCTGGATCATCTTATTGGTTCAGTAATTGCTTAGGTCATGCAGATAGTCAGCCATATGTTTGTGCTTATACCGTATGCATGTCTTGTAACTGAGAATTGTGTTTTTGACTAAATCACTGCCTCTTTATCCTTTGATGCTGTGCTTGAATGACAATTGCATGAGTTGCACATTTATAATGTGCTTATGTCGCCAAATATGTTCCTCTCTACAATCATTTCTGAATGCTTCTGCAGATGGTATTTTCGGCCTTGGCCTTCGCTCAAAGTGAGGTGCTTTGGTATTTCCAACATTTAGGAATAGCTTCATCGAAGTCAAGAGCTGCTAGAACGGTTCCAGTAGAAATAGTAAGAGATCTTCATCATGTCGGCTTTTTGTGCATAAAACTGATATGATGCTATTATGCTGTGTCTTATTTAACTGTTGGCTCTTGTTGGGTGTTTGATTAGCCTTCTTTTATGCGATGCAGGATCCAAGTGATCCAACCATTGGCTTCTTGTTGGATGGAATGGATCGCCTTTGTTGCCTAGTTCGCAAGTATATTGCAGGTTAGGCTTATATACTTTTTAAATTTTATAATCATCGATAAGTGATATTGTTTGGATTCACTTCAATGAAAATAATGCAGCGGAATACTCCCTGCTATAGTTTTTAAAAAAGTGAGAAATGAGACAATGAACTTCATGTAGCTTATCTGCTCCTTAAAGATGTACAGCAGTGGTTTGGAAGTTGACTAAATCGTGAAGGTTTTCTATAGAACTGTGGACAATGGAACTGAATGAAAGATGTGCATCAGAGATATTCCCTCATTGTTATCTAGGTCAGAATCCACCAATGGAGTTAGATTGTATAGTTAAGGCAGTCTGAACGTGAGCTCATGCTAATACGTGCATGTCAGACTTACCTATCTAGGTAGTGTATATAGGCAAGTGACATATTTTATTGCTAAAACATGGTTTAATCATTGCTGCTGCATTAAGCTATCCTTTCTTTCTGTAATATTAACATTTCAAAATTAAATATCCTTTATAGTTTATTAATGTTTGTTGTCTTTTCTAGTACTCCCTCTGTTTCAATTTGTTTGCCTTACTTCTCTTTTTAGTCCGTTTCAAAAAGAATGCCTCTTTACTTTTCTGGCAACTCTTTAATTTCAACTTTCCACATGACATGTTGAGATCATACAATTAAAGGGCATTTTGGTACATTCTACAACAACAACAGCAACATACCCAGTGAAATCCCACAATGTGGGGTCTGGGGTGGGTAAAGTGTACGCAGACCTTACCTCTACCTTGGAAGGTAGAGAGGCTGTTTCCGAAAGACCCTTGGCTCAAGAGAAAGCTTGACAAAAAAGGTTAGATAAGGACAAGCAAATCAAAGTAGTATGAAAATGAAAATAACATGAGAGTTAAAAAGCCATGATAAAGCACTCTGAAAAAAAGGGCAGTAGCTACCAGCCTACCACAGATAAATAACATTTTGGTACATTCCACATATCTTTAATTTAAGACCACAAGATTCAAAAGTCTTCTTTACTCCGTGCCAAGTCAAAACCAGACAAACAAATTGAAACGAAGGGACTGATAGTGTTTTCAGTAGTACTTTCTGCATTAAAGAGTCTGACAAGTGCTTTCTCTTATCTTTTATTCGTTGATTTTTCTATAACTGTCTTATGAATCTCTTTTTTGGTAGCTAAACTGCAAAATTTCTTATTTTTTCTTCAGCTATTAGAGGATATGCCTTATCATATCTATCATCCTGTGCTGGTAGAATCCGATTTTTGTTGGGTACCCCTGGCATGGTGGCTCTTGACCTGGATGCAACTCTGAAAAGTCTTTTCCAGAAGATAGTTCAACATCTTGAGCATATACCCAAGCCACAGGGTGAAAATATTTCTGCCATCACATGTGATTTATCGGTAAGCAGCTCATCAGTTTTTTTTTTTCCCACCATCTTCCGTTTGATTGTTCAACGACAGGTAGTTTTTAGTTCAATACTTCAGTTTTGAAGAACTATGGATCACAGCTTCAACAATTTTGATTTCAGATGGAACATATTCTGCATTATTCCTTTGTTAGAAAAAGGAATTACCTTTTTTATTACTCATATCTTAATGAATGTATACACTGTGGACATTCCTGAATAAAGCATGTATGAGCTAATGCATCAATACATCTTTGTTTCTTTCATTCTTCTGACAGCAAAGCATGTTTTTGTCTATCAGGAGTTGCGCAAAGATTGGTTATCTATTTTGATGGTTGTTACTTCTGCTCGTTCATCTATAAACATCCGACATTTGGAAAAGGCTACAGTGTCTACTGGAAAGGAAGGACTATTATCAGAAGGAAATTCTGCATACAACTGGTCCAGGTTCTTGCTCTTACCTTGGGATTTATGACTAAAAATTAAGTTAACTGCATGATATTTCTCAACTATAAAGTCATTTTTGCTTATCCCATGACCTTAAAGTTATCTCTTCTGAATGTACATGTGTTGTGGATAGGAATTTTGCCCTCGATCTTGATTACTAGTGTCTAGGAGAGGACAATCCTTCTTGATATAACATACATATTATCAGTGTCGTCAAAGGCGTGCTTAAAGCGCGCTTCAGAAAACCTGAGAAAGAAGAAGATCAACCATGTAAGTTGGTGTTTCATGTGTAAGAGTACGGGTGAAGATGTGGATCATCTCTTGTTGCATTGTCAGGTGGCTAACCGACTGTGGAGGGTGGTTCTTGATTGGTTTGGGATGCGATGGGTGATGCCGAGAACGGTGGAGGAGGCTTTGTATAGTTGGGGTTACAGAAAGTGGAAGAGGAGTCCTAGGGCTTGGAAGGTTGCCCCGCTAGCACTGATGTGGGTTATTTGGAAAGAGCGAAATAGGATAGCATTCGAAGGGGTGGAACTAGATATTGTAAAGTTGCAAAATAGTCTCTTGTTTCTGGTTTGCTTTTGGTGTTCCCATGAGATCCCTGTTTGTATAGAAAATTGGGTCTCCTTTTTTGAGAATCATGTTTTGATGTAGGTTCTCTCTTTTAGGTAAACGGCTTGTATACGGTGTCTTTTGCCCCAGCTGTTAATAAAATTATTACCTTATCAAAAAAAAAAAAAGCGCACTTAAGCCCTGAAGCGAGTCTCAAAACATGTTGAGCGCTTCGCCTTGCTTTATGTGCGCTTCAGTGTCATCATCAATGCTCTAAGACATAATTTTCCTTGCCAATGAGCCTCTCTTGAAGAGGTGACACTAGATAATTGATATTTCACTTTATCGTAAAGCTTTTACAATTTCTTTGTCCATATAATTGTTATTCATGCTTATTATTATAAGTCTTGGACTAAACATATATATATATATTTGTACTTTGCACCATTGCGCCTTTTTTCATTAAAGCCCATGCTTTATTTGCGCTTTGCGCTTAAAGCCCCAGCTGACCTTAGAGCCTTTTTTGCGCTTTTCACTTTTGATAACACTGCATATTATTAGGTTTCTCATTTCTTAAGTTACTTGGCTTGTTGGAAAGCTAATTTCATTTGACATCTTGTCCTTTTAGTTTGAGGGTGAATTCTGGATACCGTGTAGTTTATGACATCAAAAACCAAAAGTACTCGGCAATAAGGAACTCATTTTCTTTTACTTTCAGAATTGATGAATTTTTTCCTGTATTTTCATTGTCACTTGTTACCAGAACTTGAAAAAAAGGTTCTTTTTCCTTGTAAAATTGTCTGGAATCTGGATATAGACACCACACTTTTTAAGATGACGTATGTGCATTATTGCGCAATACATGTGTGAAATGACTTTTGTCTGTGTCAGGGCAGGTGTGTGGATGAGCTTGAATACCTGTTATCTAAACATGGGAGTCTAAAGAAGCTTTACTTCTATCACCAACACCTAACAACAGTAAGTTCTGTGGAAGAGATTGAAGAGCTTATGCCGTTCACTTACTCCTTTGTTCCATAATTTTTGAAGTCTTTGTTATTATCTCTAGTTCATCCTTCTGCACACTTTGACTTTGCTCCTTCTCCCTCTTTTGTTCAAACGCTTATGAGTCTTTTTTTAAACCTGTAATTATTCTGAGAATATCGATCAAAAAAGAGTTACTTCCTGTGTAAGTTCTTACCATTCAAATTTGTGTTTATTTTGCTTTTCAACTGTATTACAGGTTTTCCGTAATACCATGTTTGGTCCAGAAGGCCGTCCACAACATTGCTGTGCATGGCTTGGTGTCGCCAGTAGTTTTCCCGAGTGCGCTTCTTCAATAGTCCCCGAGGAGGTATTATGATAATTTGAATCTTTAAGGTGCTTGTATTTTTACTCAACTCACCGGGGCATGATAGATTTCATCAGAAGAAATACATTCACATGTATTTTGATCCTTCTAATCTTTTTGTGGTTTAACCATGACCTAATTCATTATGATTATCTTTCACTTCCTGTTTTCACCGTTTTAGATTATGTTCACCTTCTTAGTACATGATTGCTCCAATATCAAACTGTTGGAGGTGGTGAGTTGAGGGATTTAGATTCAGGCTAACCTTTTGTAATGGAACGCTCTGCTCAACCTCTTCAACCTAATACAACAACAACAACTACACCTCACTCCATCTTCAACCCAATAGCCTTAATATTCTCAAACCTGCCATTGACAGTTGACGGTGGATGGGCGCTCTTAGCATGGTGTTTAAGAAGTCAATTAGACAAAGATTAGGAGAGGAGTAGAGAAAAAGCTAGGAGAAGTTCAATTAAGTATTTAGAGTTAACTGTCGATCCGCGTAATGCTTAAGCCTGTCTGAGTTATTCACTGATCACAATTCTTTACTTATTAAACATTTATCTGGAATGTTTTGAGTTGAAGAGACACTGAAATGATAGCTACTTTGTTTATTGCAGGTAACTAAAATTGGTCGTGATGCAGTTCTTTATGTTGAATCCCTCATTGAATCTATCATGGGAGGTTTGGAAGGGTTGATAAATATTCTTGACTCGGAAGGGGGATTTGGCTCTTTGGAGTTGCAGGTTAGTTATCCTTTATCATGTTCTCAACACACGGACACAGATTTTATCTTTTCTAGACTAATTCAAGTGGAATATCAGCTTTGTCCCGAGCAAGCAGCCCATCTCATGAATTTGACTTCCAGAATTTCTGCTCCTTCTGGGAAGTCCCCAAGAGCCATGTCGGGCTATCATTTACCAGGCTATGAGAGCTACCCTGAAAATGACAATTCTATAAAAATGTAAGCCATATTAATCTTACATTATATTACCCAACTATCTATCTTACAATTCTGCTCATTTGACTTTCTTGTACAAAAAAAATGATAGGTTAGAAGCAGCAATGCAGAGGTTGACCAACCTTTGCTCAGTTTTAAATGACATGGAGCCTATATGTGTTCTAAACCACGTTTTTGTTCTGAGGGAGGTAAGAAACCTCTCATCTTTCCGCCCTTGAAATGATTGTGTCAGAGAGATGTCTTGATCTGGATTATTGTTATCTCATACTCCCTCCGTCTCATGGGTCAAAACGTCTAAGAAAAAAAGGAAGACTTTTGGAACTTCTGATTTTAAACATGCCACGACATTTTCTGGTGGTTATAAAAACATGTCATCAATGGTGAAATGAGAAGTTTAGAATAAAATTATTTTCAAATGTATCCATGAGGAATCATCGTGATTAATAAACTGAGATTAAACGTACTTGATTTGGGTTTATCTTTAGTCCGAGGTGACGAACTATAAGTTAACCCTCTCTAAAACATGAACAATGCAGTACATGAGAGAATGTATCCTTGGGAACTTCAGAAGGAGACTGCTTGCTGTTCTGAAAACCGATAATGATCTTCAGCGTCCTACTGTCTTGGAATCACTGATACGCAGACATACAGCTATTGTCCATCTAGCGGAACAACACATTAGCATGGACCTGACGCAAGGTATCCGAGAGATATTACTTACAGAGACCTTCTGTGGTCCAGTGTCATCTTTACACTTGTTTGAGAAAGCTGCAGAGCAGCATACAGGATCAGCCACTGAAACGGTATGTAACTGGTACATTGAAAACGTGGTCAAGGATGTCTCAGGCGCAGGTATCCTCTTTGCGCCCCGACACAGATGCTTCAAGAGCACGAGGCCAGTTGGTGGATATTTTGCTGAGTCAGTGACAGATCTCAGGGAACTGAAAGCGTTTGTCCGTGTTTTTGGTGGTTATGGAGTTGACAGGTTAGACAGAATGATGAAAGAGCACACAGCTGCACTCTTGAACTGTATTGATACATCATTACGGGCAAACCGAGAGAATCTGGAGGCTATTGCTGGAAGCATGCATTGTGGTGACCGGATAGATAGAGACACAAATATCAAGCAAATTGTTGACTTGGACACTATGGTTGGGTTCTGTATTCAGGCTGGGCAGGCCGTTGCTTTTGACCGCCTTCTTGCTGAAGCTGGTACCGCTGTGCTTGAAGAAGGTGCTCCTTTGATACATTCATTACTGACAGCAGCTGCTAAGCATTTACCTGATGAAGTACCTGAGAAAAAGGAGATTAGAAGGTTGAAAAGAGTAGCAAACAATTTTAATATAGCTGGTGACCATGATGCTGAGTGGGTCAGATCCATACTAGAAGAGGTTGGAGGTGCAATTGATGCTTCCTGGAGCTTGTTGCCTTATTTGTTTGCCACTCTAATGACATCAAATATATGGAATAGTAGCGGCTTCAATGTTGACACTGGGGGCTTCAGCAACAACATCTATTGCTTGGCAAGGTTCATTTCTTGCTTAAAAGCTCGTGTTTATTAAGTTATAAGGAGGTTTTTGCTCCTCTATCTTTCACAGATTTTCTGTAGTGATGCTGGTTTATTTCTTCTCTCTTTTTGCTGTGCATCTCTAACCCCTGGATTTCGGTCTTATGATCGTATGTTGCACAGTTTGTAATGTCCTTTGACATTTTTATTGCTTGGGTTTAGATGATTTCTAGTGCCAAGTGGATAAGCAGGTGGAGAGTATTTATATGTGCTGGATTTTTATGGAACTAAACTTTTTTCTGTTTCAAAAAGTAATTTGATCTGGGTTCTTTTTGAGTCAAAGAAGAAAAAAGAAATTTAACCGTCTCAAGTCTGACCTATTAGGTAAACTCTAGTTCTATGCCAAAGTTAACAAACAGTTGTTTCTTGAAAATCTGTTCATGGATGGCAAGGTAGATCATCACGTGACAAGTACTGGGAAATGCAAGCGCATGCTTAAAAACCTTTTTTTTCTTTTTCTGATGAAGTATGCTTAAAAATATGTCACAAGTGCTTGTCTTTCTGATTGAGCCATTATTGTTGTTGTGTGACTTGGTTGGTTTTCTCCTGGCAGGTGCATTTCTTCGGTAATTGCAGGAAGTGAATTTGTTAGACTTGAAAGGGAGTATCACATGAAACAATCCTTTTCAAATGGCCATGTCGGTGAGTCGTTGGATCCTGAAACACACAACCGAATAACAGTTGAGACAAACATAAAATCCACAATGCAGCTCTTCGTGAAGTTCTCATCTGGAATTATACTAGACTCTTGGAGTGAGAATACCAGGTATATTCGCGTTCTTAAAGTATCTACATAAAGTTGCTCGTAAAATTCTGAAAATCAGACTGCTTCCTCTGTTTCAGTTTATATGATTATGCTGGATTGGGCACAGGTTTAAGATTTTCATTTTGACTAGCTTATTATATTGGTGACAAGTGGAGCAAAACAGTAAATAATGGTTGAAAAGTTAGTTTGATAGAGAATACATCACATTTAAAATTTTAATAAATGTGAAGTTGGATGAAAATGGAACGGTAACAGTTGGAACGTCCCAAAATGTGAAGTGTCATTTAAATTGAAACATAGGGAGTGAATTATGTTTCATGTGGCGGAGACAAGAAGTTTACTTGCCTCGTAATTTTCCTGCTATTCCTACCAACTATAACGACACTCCTTCCAATAAATCTTTTTTGTTCACTCCAGTATTAGAAGCACTGCTGAATCATATCGGTAGCCTGTGTTAAAAATTGAAAAATAACTCAATGGACAATTTTGTCGTCCCACACCTCCATTGGTAATTTATTGACCATTGACTGGTGTAGTTTTGAGCTTAAAACCTTGGTTAAAACTAGATTTTTTTGTTTTGCCTAAATTTGACGAGCACTAAAAGACAACCTGATATTAACTGCCAATTGTTTCTTTCATGTAACCTCATACATTACATGGCTAGATTTTAATCGATTTTATAATATTCAAGAATCTGAGAAGTGTGTATACCTCTTCTATACAGATCTCATCTCGTGTCCAAGCTCATTTTCCTGGACCAGTTTTGTGAGATCTCCCCTTACCTACCAAGAAGCACGCTGGATGCATATGTTCCTTACTCCATTATCCGCTCAATATACAGCCAATACTATGGAAGTTCATCTCCCGCGCCACTGGCATTACTTAGTGGTTCACCACGCCATTCTCCGGCTGTATCTCTGGCACATTCATCCCCTGCAATGAGGCAGCCTCGTGGTGATTCCATTCCTCAGTCAAATTCCAATGATTCGGGTTATTTCAAGCCATCCTCGAGCCATGCACAGGACCAACTATATGATACAGAAAGTGGAAGCTTTGAAAATAAGCCTCGGAATATCAGGGGTTCTGGACCATTGGAATATAGTGGAACTCGCAAATTAAGACATGTGGACAGCTCAACATCAGCAAGCACAGGTCCCAGTCCATTGCCAAGGTTTGCAGTGTCTAGGTCTGGTCCTATATCTTACAAGTGACACAATACAGAACTTTTGAATATGTAAATTTCCTTCTTCCTGTCTATTATTAGTCAGTAGTGGACTGTCTACGATGTTCATACAAATTTTGGTGTATTTATACATAAATCCTCTATTTATTCCTCGACGATTAGCCGTACATGAAACAAATCATCAGGCTGTGAGAAGCTAATTCTGAAATATCTCAATTGGCATTCGTTGTGTACTGAACTTGGATAGACATCACTGCATCCTCGAGTTCTATGTTTCATCCATTGCACTAGTCTTGCCTTGGGACAGTAATCTTTCTCAACTATTATGCTATAAATGGAAATGAAAAAAAGAAAAGAAGAGAACAAGAATAAAAAGTTCATATCCAGCCTCTGCCTCTAAATTGATCGATACGCTCAACCCCAACCAAACAAACATGGTGTGGTGGTTCCTAATCCTCTTGAAGAAGTGCAATATGTTGGTTGTACTTTGAAGTTTTGCATACCTTGAAAGAAACACAAGCCATTTTTACCAAATAGTAGCCCAGAACAGAGGGGAAGAATGAGAAACCGAAAAAAGAAGGGAAGAATAACCTCAGAGAAAGTCAGCCAACAATTATGCAATATTGCTGTGGGCTACTGGGATATAGTATAGCAATTTTTAAAGCCATTAATTATTACTATCTTCTTTTGCATTAACCAAGTTAATGTACAAAGTCCAAAGTTTTTACGTACTGAACACCTCAAACATTGGCAAATCTTGTATACATCTACAATTCTACATTAAACACACATCATCAATATTGGAGGACGATCCATTATCATGCATCTACTGTTTAGAGTGATTTAGCAGGATCTTATCGAAGATGGTGCCTGCAAAGATGATATCAAATATGTTGCAATGTAAGTGGAGAGAAGTAAAAGCAATGAAAAAGGCAACATCAATAGAATGATACTCCTATTAGATATATTAAAATAATAAAGCAGATAAAGAAAAAGGCTGCAAGAATGGAAAACGGGGAGGAACCTCAAAGTTTCTTTTGTTCCTCGACGAACTTTGCAACGAATAGTTGGAAGGCCAAGTTGCTGATGAGCTTCGTAGCGATGACAACCAGAAAACCCTGGAAAATACAAGACACGGTATTTAAATTCTCTTTAGTTACTTTAAAAACCAATTATGGTTCGATCACAATGAATAGCTATTAGCTTAGGCAAGAAATCGGAAGGAAGACATACCGTAGTAAACCCCATCCACCTCAAGCACATCAATCTGCAAGAAATATAGAACTGACTCTGAGTCTAATATTCACCCGCAGACAGGTCGACGTGAACTAAGGCAAAACTTCTATTGATAAATTCTTTAATCATGCATATAAAAGAATGGATAAAAGGCGTCAAAAGAAACTTTCCCCATTGTTAACTAAATAAAGGACAAGAATTTGAGATGTCAAGGATGTCATCTCTCTTTGTTAGCAAAGGAGTGCTGAAACTTAGTTCAAGCTGGGGCACAAGAATAGGGCTTACGCTCTACAAGAAATTTTAGGACTTGACTATTTTATTGAGGTTACAGGTTACCAGATATGAAGTGGAAGCTAAAAATTCATGAATCAAAGACAATCAGATTCATTCACCACAACGGATATGAGAATGCACTCGCATTTAATAGGTTATCTGGTTGTCATTTTGTGAAGTAGTTCACAAACAAGAATGCAATAGTTGAGTTTGTAAACTTTTACAGTCGAACAGCATTATCAGGCCAGCAAATCTAATCCAGGTAATAGGTAAGGTAGTGTTCAATTGTGTACTTAGCTTGTATAACTCCGTCTAAGAGGAAGAGAGAATTAGCAACTGATAAGAAGATGTATTCTTAAACTCTGTGCCTAGTAAAACTAAGCCACATAAAATGGGATGTACGGAATAGTACAATAAACATGTAAGAAGAATATTAATCTGCAACTTATATGAAGGCAAAATAACATCAAATCATGTGAAAAGTAAATGACAGAATGATTTTATAATTACAGGTACTTGAAGCCCGATTTCCTTGATACTATCCATCAGTTCCTTCACTTTTTGCTGGTCATTAGATCTGGTACGCATGAGTGGCCTTCGGATTTTGTCAAGGGGAAGTTCAAGAATGACTGGCCCCACAGATTGAGGCACACCAGGAGTAGACCCTGAAACCATATTATGAATAATTTTGAAGCATTAAACTTTAACAGAAAAAGTTAAAAAGTATTAAGTACGTGAAACTGTCTTTAACTCAGAACAAGTTTACATGACCTATACAAACACGAGAGCTGGTAGGTTTAGGAGTAAACACTTGCACTGGATAGAAAACCATGAAACATCCGACTTGGTATATCTAATTAGGCGCAATGAAAATTTAGTATGAAAAGGAGAGGAATAAGGATTCATCAACTACTTATTCCTGTAATTATGCTTTTAGTTTTTGTTTCCTGATTTATAGCTGTATGTTCATTTTTTTTTTTTTTTCTGGACTGCTTTGAATTGCTTTTCTTGAGCCAAGGGTCTACCGGAGACAACCTTTCTAGCTCCCAAGGTAGGGGTAAAGTCTGCGTACACTCTACCCTCCCCAGACCCCATTTTGTGAGATTATATTGGGTATGTTGTTAATGTTGATTTATAGGTGTATGTTGTTGTACAATGTATCAACAACAACAACCCAGTGAAATCCCACATCGTGGGGTCTGGGGAGGGTAGAGTGTACGCAAACCTGACTCCTACCGAGGTAGGACGGCTGTTTCCGAAGTTGTTGTACAATGTATAGAGATCAAAATTCTATTCCATTATTTTCTCATCTTTTGTTTACTCTTGCAACAATAACCAATTATGAGCAGAACCCAGAAATACTTCTTGCTAAGCTAAGTTCAACTCAAGGACTACAACCATTTACCATTTGATAGTTATGGATACACTAGCCCATTACTGATTGTGCTATAATCGCTGATATAAAAAGATCTATACAAAGATAATATGCCAGCAGAAATCTTTCTAACACCATCAAATAATTCAAACAAAAACATATATTTATCAAGATAAGAAATGTAATGATTTCGAAAAAAAAAAAAAAAAGAAACTCAATTAGGAGGCAATTCATTAAATACGAACAAACAAAAGCACACACCTTTAGCCCAAATTGGTATTTATCTAGATTATGCTCACAGAAAAGTTAGTTATGTATGCTAAAATTACTTGATTTGATAAGAAACCCATAATTTCTTTTTATTTGCTGAACTTTACTGAAAGAACAGATAATTTTTTTTTTCTTTCTTAAAGTACGGATTTTTAGCAGAAACTGTCAACAACCAATACTAAGTAGAGTAATATTTTAGACAGAAAGATGCAAAAAGGGAAAGCACGTGGATACCGTTAGATGAGGATGAGACAGTGAAGCTTCGCAAACGCAAGTTATTTGGAAGTTGCAGTACAAAATTTGCCATTTTCTCTCTCTTTAATTTAACTTCTTGAATCTTACAGAATCTGATGATATTATATGAAAATATTAAAGGGACAAGGTGACATGAGTGATTGTTATACACTTGAGAAAAGAAAAATAAATACTTGAGAAAAGAAAAATAAATACTGATTACATACTTTTTTTACACAAAAACGTGTTTTTTGTGGAGGAGATATTAGAATTAGCATTTTCTTGGAAAGAGAGAAGATTTTTTTTTTTAAAAAAAAAGGAACATTCTCAAGCTTCATTGAATAATTTTATCTTTTTTTTTTTTTTTTGGGAAATTACTATTCTTAAAAGAATTAGTAGAGTAAATAATACTACTTAATTAAACAAAACCAAATATAATGAGGTAAGTAAGAAGTAAATGGTAATTTTTTTGGTCATCATCTTAGATTTATTTTTCCCCAAAGTTGAGAAACTACTTATCTGTTCAATTTGAGGGAAAATCATCTGTTATAATCTATATACAATATAAAGCTTGACATAGATAAGGTGATGTGGCACCTCTCTATAGTCATCATTCCTATTTATCTTTTTTCTCATTTTTTTTTTGACCTTTTTCCTATTTTTTCACATTTATATGCTATGTAAAAAAAGCTTACTATTCACTCATTAAACTTTCTTTAGTATGTCAAATGTGCTTAAGTTGAAACGTTTGGCAACAAATAAAGGGCAATTCGCAGAATTGCCCTTCTTTTGGGGTGGTCTTTAAATTTTGCCCCTCATATTTAAAATCTTTAAATTTTGCCCCTCATATTTGAAATCTTTAAATTTTGTCCTTCGGCTAAACCCCATGGGTTTCAGGTTCGAACCCCCACACAATCAAAATTTTAAAAAAAAATCGCAAGGCAGAGTTTAAATTTCGCTATGCCCCCATCGGCATACACTTGTGAAGGAATTACTAAAGTTATGCCGGACCCGGCATACTTATGCCTTATGGGCAGACTTGGCATAAGTATGCCGGGTCCGGCATAACTTTGGTAATTCCTTCACAAGTTTATGCCGGGTCCGGCATAAAAGTTTGCCTATTAAAAGTATGCCCCCACCGGCATAAACTTGTTAAGGAATTACCAAACTTATGCCGGACCCGGCATACTTATGCCTTATGGGCAGACTTGGCATAAGTATGCCGGGTCCGGCATAACTTTGGTAATTCCTTCACAAGTTTATGCCGGTGGGGACATACTTTTAATGGGCAAACTTTTATAGTATGCCACATAAGACGGAATTTTTCCTTAAGGCATAACTAAAAGTTTGCCTTATAAGGCAAAGTCTATACCTTAAGAAAAGTTCTGCCTTATGAGACATACTTTTGGTTATGCCTTAATTAAAAATCTGTCCCATAAGACATAGTTCCTTAAGGAAAAGTTTTGCCCCATAAGGGATAACTAAACTATGCCTTGAGGAAAAGTTATGCCCCCTCCGGCATAACTTTAGTTTTTCCTTAAGGACTTTATGCCGGATCTGGCATACACTCCCCCAGCCATGCCTTGCGAAATTATTTTTTTATTTTATGCCTGAGCGGGGGTTCGAACCCAGAACCTCAGGTATCCAAGCGAAGGGCAAAATTTAAAGACCACAAATATGAGGGGCAAAATTTAAAGACCACCCCAAAATAAGGGCAATCCGTGCAAAAAAATCTATATATAATATAAAGCTAGGCATAGACAAGGTGATGTGGCACATCTCTATGACCACCGTTCCTATTTATCTGTTTTCTCCTTTTTTTGGATTTTTCTCTCATTTTTTCTATTTACATGCTATGTTAAAAAAATCCAAAAGTCACTCTTTTAACTCTCTTTATAATTTCTTAATTATGACAAATGTTACACCTTGCACATTGTATTATTTATAACATTTTGTCAGTTTTTTTTTCCTTAAACTCATCCTATTACTTTGTCTTATATTAAAAATAAATATAAAGCCTTAAAGTCTACTAAATTCTCTAGATGTTATCGTTCTTCTCCTCTCCCTTAAATTAATTTTATTGAATGTGTAGTATTAATCAGGTAGTAATGGCTGGAACTAAAAAGACAATAACCTAAGCCTTATATAATCCAAACGGTATTGCTTCAACTGTGCATTGTGAATTCTAGAGCATATGTATCTTCTTGGCACTTAAAGGGATATACGATCTCAAAGTTCAATTCAAGTCCACCGAGGTTTATATTTTCTATGTTCTTACTGCTACGAATTTCTCTTTCATTTTTATTTTTATTTGTAATATGTGATGCATACTTTGTCTGTCATATAAATGTGTGTGTGTTTTCTATTTTTCTTTTATGAGAGTGCGCTAATTTAGATCAGGTGTTTGATTTTCTTGAAAGCTTAAAGTAGGGATATTTTGGCCTAATGTTGAATGCAGTATTTCTTTTGGGAGTAATACTTGGACATAGAATTGTCTGATTTGAGAATGTTATTGCAGGGACTATTTCAGAGAGTGTAATACCCACAAAGATCAAAAGCATTGGTATATATCTATTACATATATTATATTAATTTATTCTCATAAAATTATGTGTATTTGTATTCTTGAATATGTATGATTGTGTTAAGTTTGTGAGACTTTCAGTACATTTTAACAGAAAAGTTATATGCATGTATCTTCAAGATGCACATGTAGTTGAATATTTTCATTACAATTCAAGTGGAGAGGTATATGTGATTGGGTTCCTCTTGATGATATCATTCTTTTGGAGGAATATTTTTGTTATCTTCATAGATTTATCAAAAAAAAAATATATATTATAAAATAAAAGACTATTATTTGGACTTGTAGAATTTTTTGGAGGAATATATATAAGAAAATAGGCTCGATTTTTTTTTTTTTTAAATGTCTAAATAGAGCGAACTACAGATTAAGACTATCACTTTTTTTTTTTTTTTTTTTTTTTTTTTTTAGGGATGATGGATTATGTGGTTTGCTATGAAATAGTGCAAGTCTTCTGAACGATAACCTAATTTTTTATATTTTTTCCCGTAACTATTTGTTATTGGTTATATTTTGAATTCTTGAAATTAAGATTACAGTATAAGCACAAAAATATTATTTAAATACATAGAAAATTAAATTATGTGTTGACCGTTTATTTATAAAATATTTAAAAGTGATTTTCTCAATTTTTATTTAGTTTTTTAAAAATTATAATTCTCTCATTTTCATCTTACCTTATTTTGCAAATCTAATTCTATGAATACAAAAGAAGAAGAACAAAAGGATGATACAAAGATTTTAGAAGATATAAACTAAACCATGTGCTGAACATTTTTTACACTGTTATTCATGAAACTAATATTATATCATAAGATTACAAAATTATTACAATAATACATACAAAATTATGTGTTGTTTTGGATTCTAATTCAGTTCTTATATTAAATATAATATTTATTTTATAGTTCACTATTATTAAAATTGAATGTTTAATTATAGTAATATCATTTTCTCGGTAAGATATAAGATTTTATTCAGATTTGGCAAAATGGCACAACATGGTATCGGCAACAATAATTAAGCGAGACCGGAGGATATTGAAAAAGAGCAAACATTATTGACAATACAATTATATCGAGCAACAACTGAGAGTATTACGATTGGGGAATGTAATGAGATTAAATTGATCAAAAGTAAAAATGGATATTTTTATTACAAAAAAAATAACAATAATTATTCATATTATAATATAATAACCGCGCGAAGCGCGGACATATACACTAGTGACAAATAAATGGCATATCACTCAAGGCAGCAAACTAATTTTTCTATTATATCCTTTTTTCCTTCCAAGCAGGCCATATGAAAAGAATTTACGTTGTCATTTCTTATTTACGTTTTGCAGTTACTTGCTCATTAATTTTTGAAACGGAAACCCTAATAGAGACTACCCACACGGTGATCAAAACTCTTCCTTCTTTGCTTCACTGTCAATTGATTGGCGCATGAACGAAGTATTTACTTGCATGCGCATAAAGGCTTACCTTAGCTTTGCCTACTAAAACCCAGATAACCGTTAAAGCCCATGCAGAAATTTTAGCACTAACACATTCTTTCCTTCAATTAGTCTGGAAAATGGAAAGACTCCATCCTTAATTGTGGAATTCCAAAGGATTTTTTACCATCAAATGTTGAACTCAACTATATATAAAAACTTATCTTTTGGCTTTGCTTTCATACGAGTAAGTGGATTTCATCTCTTTTTTGTTTTCAGCTAAATACTTATAAAGTATAAATCCTTTTAGTTTGTTTCATTTGAATTAATGATAGTCTTATGCTTTCCTATAGGTGCTAGGTATGAGTATATTGCACAGGCATCTTTTTAATTTAGCAGATCACAAACTCATGTGCTCCAATTATGTTTCTATAGCTGATTTCAAATGTATTGAATAAGCAATCATTGTGGTATTCGAAAATACATATTTGCACTCTCTAAGTACTTATATATTCATCCGGTGTTTACACCAAATCACATAACTTACATAATTAAGTGATTTAATGAGGTGAGAATGCATGTTAAACATTTATATGCAAATACGTTATGCATCTATTGAGTTGGTATATATACAGTGTGCTAAAAGGCTTTTACCTCTGAACAAATGGTGATTACTTGGTTCATGGATATAAGTTATAGACGGATTACAGATTTTACGGTCAAGAGCACCAAATAATTGTTTGGCGTTTCAAAAGTTGTTCTTTTTGTGTTCTATATTTTTGCAACTTATGCTTACAATAGTTGTGATGAAAGATTGTTGATATAGTTTCCCAGACTTACAAGACAAAGTCAGTTTATACCCTTTCTTTTATCTTTAGGAAAAAAAGGTAATAAAAAGAACGGTAGAAAAGAGGTAAAAAAAAAAAAAAAAACCAAACAAAAAACAAAAAACAAAGTAAAACACATCAGGTTGCAAAAATTTGTATGGATATACTTGAGATTTTTTTTTTCTATTTTGATGGAATCTATTTTTTTTTCTATTTTGATGGAATCTATAAAAAAAAAAAAAATTGAATTTGCTAATGCATTTCATTTCGCGCAAGCAAATTCAGTAATTTTTTTTTCTTAAAAGCAATTGTATATTTTTTCTTATGACCGCGCAAAGCGCGGGCTATTTTACTAGTACGTGATATTCGTACTCATGCTATTAGCAAATTGTGTTATACTCCATCTGTCTCATAACAAGTGTCACTTTAGCAAAAAATACGAATATTAAGAAACCAATAATGCAATGTGAAGTTTACCAAATTACCCCTATATAATAAAATAAATTATTTTTTCCTCTTGATTAGAGCATGCACAAGTAGTAACCTCTTGACATTGAGAATTCAACAATACCAAGTTATTCATGTGACTTTTCCAATCATTATTTAGATGTTACTTAAACTTGTAAGTTTTTGTCTAAGGGTAGAATTGGAAAAAGCTAGCCAATTATATCTTGGTTTCATAAGGTGACACTTATCATGGGATAAATATTTTTTAGGTGAAAATCATTTACACCCCCCAACTTTGCTTTGAAAATCAAAACCCCCCTCCCCAACTTTAAACAATAGACATTCTCCCCCCTTTATCCTATGCAATGACTATTTCACTCTTCTTTTTTTCAATCCTCCATTCATGTAATACATTTTCTTATTTTATATAATATAATATTTATTTATTTAATCTACGTATTTATAGATTCTTATTTTTAGTTTATTAACATTATAAGTAGAATAATACTTTTATGAATTTATAACAAAAATATAATGCTACTTTTTTTGATTGTTATTTCAATATTATATGCAGTAAGTATGTATATATGTATGCATATGCATGTGTGCATATTTAAGTTTCACTTCTCTCTTATTCTCTGTTGTTTATATAAATAAACAAGTTTTGGTTATCTCTAATGGAATATTTCTTAAATTATAATAAAATTCATTTACAGTCTAAATAAATAAATTTTTAAAATTTGCCTCTATTTTTTTTAGTTATTTTTGCATTACCTACATAGAAATATATTTATAAAGTTATTATGACTAGTTATTTTTCACTTGTATAAATAAATATTAAATTTTTAATTATTTTTTAATTAATTTTTTGTTTATTCTGCTAATTTATTCTATTATAGAACATCATTAACTTACATACTCAATTAGTATCTCTCACTTTTTACTTTGCCTAGAAGATAATATTATTATTTTTATAAAAAATCTGTTACATAAATTAAAAAAAATGAAAAATAACATGATTTTAAAGAAGCAAAAAAGGAAAAGAAAAGTTAATAATGTAAGAATAAAGTAAGCATTTTAAAAAGTCAATTAGGATAAAGGGGGGAAAATGTCTATTGTTCAAAATTGAGGGGGGAGTTTGATTTTTAAAGCAAAGTTGGGGGTGTAAATGATTTTCACCCTTTTTTTTTTTTTTTGATAAGGTGACATTTATTATGAGACGGAGAGAGTATATAATATCCTTGATCCTAATATGCCATAAATTGACATTGGACATTCACCCTCTGCAAATTTTGAGTTAGACATTAATATCATTAGTTAAATTATTTATAAACAATTAGGGGTCGTTTGGTAGCTAGTTAGGAGAAAAATTATTCATATATTAGCATAATAGTGCTATCACATTTGGTACTTGATTAGAAGGTAAGTTATTCGTATAATAAAATTAATACTTCGATTTGTTTTGTAATTTAAAAACCAGCATAGCTAACACATTTGTAACTTATGAAGAAATCTATATATTATTTTATGCAAATTGCTTAGAGACCTATGCGGACAGAATTATCACGGTATTATAATTTCAGGATGGAATAAATTTATTCCATATAAAAGGTGATATAAAATAATATCAAGGTTAATGAGATTGAGTGGAATATAATTAATGGGGTTCATTTTATACTTTTTTTTGGTAAAAAAAGGATAAATTTATACCAAACGACAGCATTTCTTTGTTTTCCTCCATTAGACCAACAAATTACAGCATTTTCATTTTTGGTCACTCCCATGGCTGCTATGAGCTCTCTCTCACTTTTACGGTACAGTAACTCCCCTACTTCATCCTTTTTGCCTCTCTACTTATTGAAAAATGTGAACTTTCCATATTTGCAGAGGTCCTTCTATAGTGAAAGCTTTGGGTTTCATAAAGGCATCAAATTCCATACCAAGAATTGTGCCCACTTGGCGTTATCATCCCCTTCATTCTCACAGGTTTGTAAATTCCTCAAGAAAAGCATGAATTTAGCTGTTCCAATATCCATATTTGATTAAACAGATATTGCTAATATGTTGTTCTTGGTGGGTGAGCATGAATTAACTTTGCTTTGTTTGTTGATGAATCTATCATTTTTTACTTGATTGTGATAAATGGGTTTCTTGCAGTCTGATTAATCCTTCTCATTGATTTTGTTATTACTCCCTTATATGATGATGATTGACTGGATATGGAGCTTAAAGTGTTAATTTATTTAATTTGACTTGTAAATTATAACTAGTGATAGTTGAAAGCTGAATTGATATACAAAACAACTACTCAAGTTAATATTTTGGAAAATTTGAATAACCAAATTCCAATTGAAATGAAATCTTTAGATGAAATCAATGCAATTTAGGAGGAATCAATGAGAGGACATCAATTCAAATCCTGGATTTTCGAATTGGGAGAGATCAAGAATTCTCACCATTTCTTAGATTCATGGACCCAATTCAATTCAGTGGGATCCTTCATTCACATTTTTTTCCACCAAGAACGTTTTCTAAAGCTCTTTGACCCCCGAATTTGGAGTATCCTACTTTCACGCAATTCACAGGGTTCAACAAGCAATCGATATTTCACGATCAAGGGTGTAATACTCTTTGTAGTAGCGGTCCTTATATATCGTATTAACAATCGAAATATGGTCGAAAGAAAAAACCTGACAGTTGTAAAGGTTCTATAGAAATGTAATGGTGTCACCGTTTCGAATCATTACGGGTTCTAAAATGAAAAGGGTCATAAAATTGGGATGGAGCACCAGTGATGCTTTAATCCTAGCAAGTGATTCGTACAATTCTTTTGTCATCTGAATGCAATTTCTTGTGATGATTGTCTGAGATTGTACACTGTGGTGGAGCTAATGAAACCATTGAATATGTCATCTTCGTTGAGGGATGATTACTGTTCCTGGTAGTCTAAGTCTTTGTTGTTTTCAGTTCAAATTGGAATGCTTTTTCTGTTTTGCTTCCCGTTTTCTACATTACAGGCGTAATAAGTGACTGTAGTTGTGTCAGTTGTATCTGAATACACATTCCCGTCATAGTTGGCTTTGTCTCTTATTTTGAAGCTGTAACTGAGGCTACAAGCCAGACTTCAATGTGTCGGTTATGATAAGCGTTTTCTACTTTTGATCAAAACAAATGTGAATCAGGAGCTTACTTATAGAAATATTTGTAACTTAGGATCCTCTTTTTCTGCTCAGAGTTCCTCTTCAAATTTCTTATTGTGATTTGTTTTCTTTTTGTAAAGACAGGTCTTATGTAGCTGCTGCACATGATGAGGAAGCAGCTGCCAGGGGTGCTGCTGTAAATGCTGATACTGGAGCTCCAACCATGTACTATTTTCCTGTTGATTGAATGTTTTGCAGTTCTATTACTTGATTGAGTTTAGATTGTCAAAGCTTGAAATAAAATAACAGTGTTTATATCGGTTATATCTTCTTTTTCTGATTGATTATAGAATTTAAGTGTTACTTATGGGAAATAGAACTTTAAATTATTATTGCCAGGGTAATTATTGAAGAAGAATCACACTGTAAGGTTATCTTTTAACTAAAACATCAAAGTCGTTGGCACAAAAAAATTGTTCGTCACATTACCACTATTTTGAACACTGCATCTTTTTGTGTACATTGTGTTTTTCTTTTGGACACATCCTTTTTACTTGCATTTCTCATTTCACAAACCTTCCCAGTGTATATCTCCTCAAGAATTGGAGTTCAGATTTTGGAATCAGATGCATTGGTATATAGGGTTTGTATGGCACTTAGCAGTCAGCGAAAATGAAAAGGCTTGCTAAAACACGTACTATTTGTTTCCCATGAAATTTCCTGCTTACTTAATGGTAGATGATAACTAAAAATGCATCTCTAATAAGAATAGATATGTCTACTTTTGAGAAAGATATGACCTACATAGGAATATGATGTCCTGACTTTTGAAATGATTACTCCAATTCTCATTGAATATCATCGTGCAGTTTCGGTCAAGATGTTACCTCATATTTGTCTCTAACTGTTCCATCCAATACGTATTGTACTGTAGATCACCTAATTTATGTAGCTTTCACTTTGATCTTACAGAGACAAAGGGAAGATTTGAAGTTAATTGGACATTTGAATTTTTACAAGGCAACAAGCGTTTGTTTATATGTTCCTTGATTGCCTTCCCTGAGAAAGAACGATTAAACTGATCATGGTTAATTAGACAAGCTGCTTAAGCTATTGTTTCGTAGTACTAAATTTGACGTGAACATCCACAGTTTTGCTTGCATACTTTCTGTCAGATATGGTGACTGAATGATCAATTAGGCTCACTGCATTCTGATCAATTTTTTCGGTTCATTCAGATATGATAAAATCATTGCAAAGGAGATACCTGCCTCTGTGGTATATGAGGATCAAAAGGTTCTTGCTTTTCGTGATATCAATCCCCAAGCTCCTGTTCATGTGCTAGTTATCCCAAAGTCAAGAGATGGACTAACAGAGCTTGGAAAGGTGTTTTTTCTTCCTTCCCTCTATCTATTTTTCTGATATTATTATCGCTTGGTATGTAATCTAGATTTTCATGCCTAGTTTCAAGGAACGTGTATCTTGACTTTTGGTAGAGCACAAATCACAAGTTATATCCACTAAAATTTGGGGGTGTGATAGTCTTACCTAAATTGTTTATCCTGCAGTGGAAATAGATGACCACAATATCTCCACAACTTGGTATCCCTTTTCATACTGGTTCTTGCCCCTATAATTGAATCTGCAGAGTCCTGTTGGTTCAGGCAAGCACACATTTGGATGTAAAAGGTGGTCATCTTGCATTGTATTTTGCATGATATTACGAAGTTATAGCACTTTTATATGAAAAGTGCTCGTTGGTTGACAATGATGATTACGGATAAAGAATAGGAGTATTTAGGGAAAGAGTGGAATCTAGGGGCCATGAAAAACTTTATACGTTAGCAATTTGGCAGTTGTCCCTCGAAAAAGTCAATTTGCTGTTGTGCCTTCCCGTTTTCTTATTTTTATGTTCATCTCCATGCCAATTCCTCTGGTAATTGATGCCTTGCAACTGGCTCTGCTCCAATCTTTGAAGGCTGAACAAAGACATGAAGATATATTGGGTCACCTCCTTTATGCTGCCAAGATAGTAGCAGAGAAAGAAGGCATTGTAGATGGTTTTCGAGTTGTCATTAATAGTGGTCCCTCTGCATGTAAGTCTATCTTCCTTCAAATACTCCCCCTCTCCTCCAAATAACTGCTAAAATGGGAATTTTGTATCAACAATGAATACAATGCTATTTCTCATATGCATCTAAAGTTTTCTTTCTGCATCTTTTTGGAGTTGAAAAGAGTTTGATAGTACTTACTGAAGTAATTACTAATTGTTTGTCTTTCTCTTGCATAGGTCAATCTGTATACCATCTTCACTTGCACGTACTTGGCGGGAGACAGCTGAAATGGCCTCCGGGTTAGAATCAAGCTTGGTTGCGTTGCCAGTTTTCCATTTCTTTTTGTTGATGTAACATGGCATGTAAACTGATGTTCAACTTCTGCGGCGTGCCGTTATTAAAGCACTATTAATGTTAGATATGATTCAAGTATATTTGATGAATGGCTCGATATATTTTTCTTCATTGCATGATTGCTGTGAAGTATTCCAGATTGTTTTCCTTCTCCAGAATGCCCTTAATTGCTTCTGTTGGATAGGTGCTATGCTGAATACCTGTTCTGCATGATTTATTAGTTTCTAAAACTCTTTCTTGGAGTAGCTACATTTGGTTCTCCCAGTTTACTACAACCATAAAGATTGATGCATTAAACACTGAATTCCCAAAACTGAATACAATTGTGCGATTCAAGTCAGATTTAGCCAATTTGCGGCAAGCATTGTTAAGGATCATATCAGCAAGTGGGCTTCGAACTGGATCGAAATTTATAATGCTAATGTTTATCCAAGTTCTAGTAGTTGTTTGCCAACCATTTCGGTTGGCTGGTAATTGTATACTTATAGGGCCTACTTTCTGTAGTTGTTTAAAAGTTTTTTTTAATGCCAATTTCTTGAATTATATACGCCAGCCATATTACCATATTTAGCTTATAGAATCATCGTCCTTTCCTTCAACGCTTCAAGATTGTTGATATGGAAAATGCTACCATTAGCCGCAGAGAAAACGAAAAACACGCGACCCAATCAAAGAGGAGTAAAAGAAATTCAAGAAAAATTAACTCCCTCCCTTTTGATCCCTTCCATCACCTTTCTTTTACCTTTCTACCATTCGCAGACCCTTCTCTCAGTAATCAAAATTGTGTCTGTATATTTTAAGTCTACTTTTCCTAGCCAGTATACATAAGTTATACATTGATTAATTATGAGCCCGTTTGGATTGGCTTATAAGTTGCTGAAAACAGCTTATAAGCTGTTTTTAGTTTTTCTGAGTGTTTGGCTGACCAGCTTATAAAACCATTTTGTGCTTAAAATAAGCCCAAAAAAATAATTTGGCCGGTTTGGCTTAGCTTATCTAAAGCAGCTTATAAGCTGAAAACAACTTATAAGCTGCTTTTTTTAAGCCCATCCAAACAGGCTCTATATACAATTACACACACATTATATCATAAATATTGCATCCATCTTCTATTTTTAGTTTAAGTGGTCGAGAGGCCAATATGATTAAGTTTTCTAATTTGTTTGAAGTGCATTGACATTTACCGGAAAGTTTTTAATCGAAGGAGATCCAACAACCACAAAAATATATTCAGTGTAATTTTACAAGTAGAGTCTGGGAGGGATAGAATGAACGCATACCTTACCCCTACCTTTGTGGGGTTAAGAGGTTGTTCCCGCTAGACCCTCGGCTCAAAAGAAGTGCAACAAAGCAAAATAGCAAGATAAACAAAGCAAATGGATTAACAAGTAGTAGTAAAAATTAAAGAATAAGATATTATGCAAATACTAGATAATACTACTCCTAAATAAGGAGAATATGAAATGGGGAGCCCCTGCCTCTCCCAGTAAAAGTACTACAACACTCGGCTATCTACTACTCTAATCCTGGACATCTGTATCTTCCTATCTAGGGTCATGTCCTCAGTAAGTTGAAGATGTGTCATCTCCTGTCTAATCACCTTCCCCCAGTTCTTCTTTAGCCTACCTCTACCTCTCATAAAGTCTGCTATAGCCAACCTCTCACACCTCTTTACACCTCTTCACATGCCCGAACCATCTTAACCTTACTTCCTTCATCTTGTATGCCATGGAGGTCACTCCCACCTTATTCTATATAACGTTGTTCTTAGTTCTGTCTTTTCTAGTATGCCCGCATATCCATCTAAGCATCCTCATCTTTGCTACCTTCATCTTCTGAACGTGTGTGTTCTTGACTGGTCAGCACTCTGTCTCATACAATACAACAATGTAGGTCTAACCATCACTATGTAAAACTTATTTTTAGCATCAGTGACACATTCTTATCACACAGTAGCTCGGATGTAAGCCGCCATTTCACCCACCCCGATCCAATACGAACGAGCAACATCATCATTAATCTCTCCGTTTCCTTGACTTATATACCCAATATATTTGAAACTTCCTCTCTTGGATATGACTTGTATATCGATCTTCACTTCCACCTCCTCCTCATGCATTACGTCACTAAACTTCCACTCCAAATACTCTGTTGTAGTCCTGCTTAATCTGAAACCTTTCAATTCTAAGGTTTGTCTCTAAATTTTCAGCCTATCATTAAACTCCACGCATTTCGTCGATCAATACTATGTTTTTCGAAAGAGATCAAAACCCCAAAACAACATAAACCTAATGTAAATTTGGAAGATCATTTGAATAATATTTGTTTTTGAAATAAAATAAAAAAAGAATAATTAATTTGAAGTAGAAAAAAATAATTAAAAAATTTTGTGCGTTAGGATCATTATTTTACGTTAAATTAAATACTTTTCAAACAAGTTCCGACTTTAAAGGGGCTTTTAATTAAAGGTGACAAAAAGGTTTAAAAATTGAGTTGGTGTAACTCTAGTTTTTTTAATTGAGTAGGTGTGATAAACTTTGGATTAGTGATTAGGGAGTTTTGACTTTCCCCAAAGTTATATTTTTAACACTTTGACCCCAAGCTTTGTTTTACACTTTGCCTTCAAGTTTTGTTTTTAACACTTTGCCCAACTCATATAAATCATAAAATACCCCTGCCCCCCATGCCCCCACCCCCACCCCCCACAAAAAAAAAAAAAATTTTAAAAAAAATATTTTGAATTTTGTTTTTTGTTTTTTGTTTTTTGTTTTTTTGTACCACCGCCCCCCCCCCCCCCCCCGCCCTACTACCCCCACCCTCCCAAAAAAAATTAATTTTATTTTAAAAAAAAGTTTTGAAAAAAATTTGTTTTTGGTTTTTTGCACCATCCCAACCCATCCACCCCTCCCCCCGCCCTTGCCCCCACCCCACCCCCCACGAAAAAAAATATTTTGAAAAGTTTTTTTTGTTTGTTTTTTGTACCACCCACCCCCTCCCCGTCCCACCACCACCCACCCTCCAAAAAACAATTAATTTTATTTTTTTTAAAAAGTTTTGAAAGGTTTTTGTTTATGATTTTTTGCACCACCCTCTCCCCATCCACCCCTCCCCTTGACCTTTCCCCCACCACCCCCACGAAAAAATATTTTTTAAAAAAGAGTTTGAAAAGTTTTTTTTTGTTTGTTTTTTGTACCCACCACCCCCCACCCTCTCAAAAAAATTAATTTTATTTTAAAAAAAGTTTTGAAAAGTTTTTATTTTTGGTTTTTTGCACCACCCCCACCCCATCCACCCTCCCCCACCCCCACCCCCAAACCCCACAAAAAAATGTTTTTTTTTTAAAAAGAGTTTGAAAAGTTTTTTTTGTACCACCCACCCCCCGCCCTACCACCCCCCACCCTACCAAAAAAAATAATTTTATTTTAAAAAAAAGTTTTGAAAAGTTTTTGGTTTTGGTTTTTTGCACCACCCGCACCCCATCCACCCTCTCCCCGCCCTTTCCCCCACCCCCAAACCCTACAATTTTTTTTTTTTTTTTAAAAGATTTTGAATTTTTTTTTCACCACCCCCTACCATCACAAAAAAAAATAATTTTATTTTAAAAAAAAGTTTTGAAAAGTTTTTGTTTTTGATTTTTTGCACCACCCCCACCCCATCCACCAAACCCCCCCCCCCCCCCTCCCCGCAAAAAAAAAATCTTGAAAAGTAAATACTTTCTTTGCTTTCTTACTCCACCCACCCACCCAAAAAAAATTGTTTTAACAAAAATTTATGAAAAGTTTTTAGTTTTTGTTTTTTGCATCACCACCCACAAAAAAAAAAAAAAAATCTTGAAAAGAAGTTTTGAATTAGAGAGAGAGATACCTCCTCCATATGTTGATCCTAGCAAATCCGGAAGAAGACGGACAAAGAGGAGGCGTGGAATCGGGGAGTCATTGCGAGCGAGGAAAAATAAATGCTCCTTGTGTAAAACAGCTGGCACAAAAATAGTTATTTTTTGGAACGTTATGACATTTTAATATTGTTCTTTTTTAGAATGATAATTTATGTTCTTGGTGTTTGTGAACTTGATTTATATGATATGTTGATCGTGTTCAAATCACAAATGTGCGTATTCTTGTTAATAAATTACTGAACAGTTTCCAACAAGTAATGAATCTGTTGCAACAGCTCTGTAACTTGTTGGGTTTTATCCAACAAGTGACAATACTTGTTGCAACAACTAGTATCTTGTTGGAACAGGTATCTCACTTGCTGCAACAGATACTACAGTTGTTGCAACAAATACTACACTTGCTGCAACATATATTACAGTTGTTGCAACAGATACTACTTGATTCACCCATATTTAGTGATCAACAAAGGGAATCAATGATATTTAGTGATAAACAAAGGAAATCAACGATATATGGTGATCAATGTATAATACTTAATCAATTTGATGTATTTTGAGTCAGGAAAGATGATTTACTGAGTTAGTATGCACTAAATCGAGTGGTCATTAGAGTGAATTGATGTGAACTACTTGATTCACCCATATTTAGTGATAAACAAAGGAAATCAACGATATTTAATGATCGATGTATAATACTTAATCAATTTGATGTATTTTGAGTCAGGAAAGATGATCTACTAAGTCAGTATGCACTAAATCGAGTGATCGTTAGAGTGAATTGATGTGAACCACTTGATTCACCCGTATTTAGTGATAAACAAAAGAAATCAATGATATTTAGTGATCAATGTACAATACTTAACCACTTTGATGTATTTTGAGTCAAGAGAGATGATCTACTAAGTCAGTATGCACTAAATCGAGTGATCATTAGAGTGATTTGATGCGAACTACTTGGTTCACCTTTAGTGTTAAACAAAGAAAATAAATGGTATTTAGCGATGAATATATATGTCTACTAACATCCTTAATAGATTATATAGTAATTTCATGGATTAGATGGGCAATTCAAAGTGTATTCTTCTTAAATCGAGTGATCATTAGATTGATTTGATGTGAAGTACTTAATTCGACCATATTTAGTGATAAAAAAAATGAATTCAATGTTATTCAGTATAAACAAAGGAGTTCAATGTGATCAATATTGTGAATATATTGCAACAATGGAGGAGTTGTTGCAACATATGAGATACTTGCGGCAACATATGAGTAAGTTGTTGCAACATATGAGATACCTGCGGCAACATGTGAGTAAGTTGTTGGAACAACTACGCAACTTGCTTAAACATCTGATCCATTTGTTGAAACAGATTAGTAACTTGTTGCAACTTCTTCAACAAATGTAAGATCTGTTGCAACAATTAACTCATCTGTTGCGACATATTTTTTAGTTTTTGCAATAATTTAAGCAATTTTTTAATTTTTCCAACAAGGTGAATAATTTGTTACAACAACTAAGCAATTTGTTTAAAAATATTAGTAACTTGTTGAAACAGCTTAGTAACTTGTTGAAATAAATTAGTAACTTGTTGCAACTTCTTCAACAACTGTATGCATCTATTGCAACAATTAGTAAGCAAAATAAATAAGTTCATAAACAGAAATTATTCAATAGACACCTTGGCTCCAAATACCACAACTTAAGTAATAATTTGTTCAGCAACTGCCTTTTGGGGTGTAGCAGATTTCCTTGATCTACTCATCTCCTTCGTTTCCATCATTAGTTTCTTCATCTTCTAGTTCTTCTTCACTTTCTTCATTTGTATCTACTGCTTCTTGGCTCTATTCTTCATCTCTTTCTAAGGATTGATTGTTAATTTGGTTGTCAATTTGACTATATCTTTCCTCAACATTTGCTGATTCATAAATAGGTTGTCTACTTGTTGCAACAAGTGTAGAACTTGTTGCACTACACTTGTTGCAACAACTACAAATCTGTTGGATATCTTCTACAAATAGAACCAAATAACCGAAGCTATGTCCAATAGATTTGTAGTTGTTACAACAAATTGTCTAATTGTTGCAACAAGTGTAGAACTTGTTGCAACAACTACAAATCTATAGGATATCTTCTACAAATAGAACCAAATAACTGAAGTTATGTCCAACAGATTTGTAGTTGTTGCAACAGATTGTCTATTTGTTACAACAAGTGTAGAGCTTGTTGCAACAACTACAAATTTGTTGGATATCTTCTACAAACAGAGGCAAATAATTGAAGTTATGTCCAACAGATTAGTGAGTCGTTGCAACAGATTGTCTACTTGTTGCAAAAAGTGTAGAACTTGTTGCAACAACTACAAATCTGTTGGTTATCTTCTATAAACAGAACCATATAAATACCAGGACAAGAACAAAAAACTATATGTTGGATATATTTTCCTAAACCCTGAACCATACCAGGACAACAACAGAAAAACTATCTATTTCACTACAAACACACAACAATAACCTGGATTTTATCCAAACTTTTCCTGAACCCAAAAAAAAATAAAAAAATTCAAAACTTCCTTTCAAGATTTTTTTTGTTTGTTTTGGAGTGGGTGGGGTGTGCAAAAAAATAAAAACTTTTCAAAACTTTTTTTTTAAAAAACAATTTTTTTTTGGGTGGATGGGGGAAGTAAGAAAAAAAAAAAAAAATCAAAACTTAAAAAAAAAATCATTTTGGGGGGTGGGGGTGGGAGGAGGTCGAGAGGGGGGGGGGGGGCTGGTGAAAAAGCAAATAAAAAAATTCAAAACTTTTTTTTTAAAAAATTTGGGGTTGGGCGGGGGAGGGGCGGAGGAGGCGTGGGAGCAGGGGGCTAGTGAAAAAGCAAATAAAAAATTTATTTTTTTTTTAAAAAAAATTGGTGTTAAGGGGGGGGGGGGGGGGGGCGAGGGAGAGGGGGCGGAGGAGGGGTGGGAGCAGGAGGGCTGGTGAAAAAGTAAATAAAAAATTTAAAACTTTTTTTTTTAAAAAAATAGGGTTGGGGTGGGGGTAGGGGGACTGGTGAAAAAGCAAATAAAAAAATTTAAAACTTTTTTTTTTTAAAAAAATTAGTATGTGGGGGGGGGGGGGGGGGAGGGAGGAGGGGTTGAAGCAGGGGGCTGGTGAAAAAGCAAATAAAAAATTTAAAACTTTTTTTTTAAAAAAAATTGGTGTTAGGGGGGGGGGGGGGGGCGGAGGAAGGGGGAGCAGGGGGCTGGTGAAAAAGCAAATAAAAAAAATAATTTTTTTTTTTTAAAAAATTGGTGGGGGGAGGGGCAAGGGAGGGGGGCGGAGGAGGGATGTGAGCAGGAGGGCTGGTGAAAAAGTAAATAAAAAAAATTTAAACTTTTTTTTTTTTAAAAAATTGGGGTTGGGGTGGGGGGAGGGGCGGGTGAAAAAGCAAATAAAAAAATTTAAAACTTTTTTTTTTTAAAAAAAATTAGTATGGGGGAGGGAGGAGGGCGGAGGAGGGGTGGAAGCAGGGGCTGGTGAAAAAGCAAATAATTTTTTTTTTTTTTTTTTAAAATTGGTGTTGGGGCCGAGGAGGGGGGGGGGGGGCTAGTGAATTTTTTGGGATTAAGTTGGAGCCTTTTTATATTTTGTAAAAGAGTATAAGTTTTAAAAATTATAATTTAATCCCAATTTAAGTTAATCGTATTTTTAAGATAAGTTTGACCTTGTTACCATTTCTAATTAGGAGACTTTTTTTGTCGCCGTAAGTTTATTCTTCCAACTTTAAAACTTCCGTTTCAAGATAATATTGAATTATTAATTAACAAAATACAATTGAAGTTATGCCCAAAACCCTATTAATTAATGATATTTGTCATTCTTGAAACAAAATTACACATTCCCCATGGTGAACAATCAATGAATCCAAGACCCAAACTCAGATCACCTCCACCTCCACCTCCTTCCATCACCAAATCCTTAACCCCAAACAACAAAATGCCCCGAAAACTAACTCTCAAACCAACTCTCACACTTGCCACTACTCTATTCACCATCTTAGCTTTATACGCTTTCTTCAACACCTTCATCTTCTCAACAAACCCACCACCAAACAATGTAACCACCATCAGCTTAAGCACCAGAACCTCAAACACCCAAAATACCCCTGGTGCAAAATCCGTGAAAATCTACATGTATGGTTTGCCAAGAAAGTTTACTTATGGGGTTATTGAGAGCTATGCATTAGCAAGGGGTGGGGTAAAACAAAGTGATGATTCTTTGCTTAAGTATCCTGGAAATCAGCATTCTGCTGAGTGGTATTTGTTTTCTGACCTGACCGGGTCGGGTCGTGATCGGGTCGGGTCGGCTGTGATACGGGTTATGGACCCGGAGGAAGCTGATCTGTTCTATGTTCCTTTTTTTTCGTCGTTGAGTCTTGTGGCGAATCCAATTAGATCGAATAGTGTTGTTGCAAATGGGGATAGGCCTGTGTATAGTGATGAGGAAATGCAGGTAGGAAATTAGTGATATTTGATGTGGAAGTTACGTTTTTTAAGCGATCCGGGATAGAACGATGGCTTTTCGTGCGTTTTTTGCAATGTGGCGTGATCAAGTTACAAATTTGGACTTGTAACTCTTTTAGTCTTATTTTTTCGGCTGTGAAAATTGTCTGTTATAGTAACTAGGATTGACATGCTAGCAGTACTTTTGAGTTTAATGCAGCTTACTTGTTCCCTTTTATGTTTATTTGTTGGATTTTCTTCATGTTTCTGGTATTGCATTGTGTTGCATTTCCAGTTAAAGTTTTGATATTTTTTTGTCTAGGTTGTGTTTTTGTTAGTCCATACTTGTTTATTTAGTTACATCGGTTATAATCGGTAAATTGTGTTTTAAATAATCTATCACTTGTTATTCTAGAGGATTCCCTTTATTAGCTGAACAACGTGTTGCTAAGATTTTCTGGTTGAGCTTTAGGTATGCAAAGTATTTTAGTTTCAAAAAAAAAAAAAAGATTTTGTGGTTGAGCTTCTAAACATGTCCACATTGGAAAACATTGGTTAATACACCTTTGATTTGTTTGCTGCAAATTCTTATTGAGAATTATGGTTCTCAGCCCCAGCCCCAGCCCCCAAGGGGGTGGCTTAGCTGTCATTGTCAAAGAGCTCGGTGTGACAACCTTCTGAACCGATAACTGGATGCCAGCCGAGGCAACACTTGGTGGCTTTTTATTTCCATCTAGATAAACATTAGAGATTAGAATTATTTGATACCTGTGTTGGCTGGTAGAATTATGTGGTACCTGTACTGGCCAGTACTTGATGAGTTAGTTGATGTGCACACAAGTTAGGTTGGACAACTTTGTAATCAAAAAAAGAAAAAGAAAAAAGAGGATGATGGTCTACTCATGCTTGTTAAATCCAGATATGCATTTGTTTGTGTCATTCTGTGTATACATTTGTGGGTCAGATTTAAATTCCGTAAAAATGGCATATGATTGCATAATGCATGTTGCAGGAGTCTTTAATTGAATGGTTGGAGCAGCAGCAGTATTGGAAAAGGAACAATGGCTGGGATCACGTGTTTATATGCCAGGATCCTAATGCTTTATACAAGGTTGTGGATAGGGTGAAGAACGGGGTGCTGTTAGTTTCTGATTTTGGAAGGCTGAGTCGTAATCAGGCATCTCTCGTTAAGGATATCATCTTGCCCTACTCACATCGGATTAATACATACACTGGGGATATTGGCGTTGAAAATCGGAATTCCTTGCTCTTCTTCATGGGCAATCGATACAGAAAGGAGGTAAGTGATAGGAAAAGTTTCATAATTTGGTATTACATCATCTTGTTTCTGATATAATATTCATTAGCCCTGGTTCTGTCTTATGATGTGCTGACTGCAAGAGAAGATGCATTTTAATAGATACAAGTATAGCTCTGTTATCTATCCAGTGTAAAGTCTAGAAAGCAAGAATACTTGAAGGAACTAAGATATTCTGCATTTTTTTATAAGTAAGACATACTTCATTTCCATCTCCGGAATTACGAAACTTAGGAACAGATTCAAAATTTCATTCTTTCTTTGAATAAGAAAGAACTTTGTAGCAAGGTGGTGTTGATAGATATACTTTTGATGAACTTTTCCTTCTTTAAGCTTGTAAGAATTGACAAAATCTAGGAGTCTATCTACATGACTACATCATTTACATATGCCTATCTACACAAAAGAGCTAGTAGAAGTATGCAATTGTACTTAACATTAAGGATGGATTCTATCCTGCCCTTGAAACATCTTTGATTTCCCATCCAAGGTGTTTCTTAGTAATCATGAAGTGGGTGGAGACCCATCAGGTTCAAATCCGTGATTTCTTCCCATCTGTCAAGCTTTGGTGGGCAGAATCACCCAGTACTTGTGATGGTGGGTGGTAGCAAGTACCCGGTGGAATTATTCGTGATGCAGGCACGCTGGTCGGGCACCACCGTCATTAAAAAAACAAAAAGAAAATATCTGTGGTTTCTTTCTCTCAGTAAAATCTAACCAAGTACAAGTTGGGATGATCTTCCATTTTCTCTTCACTGTTCTGTTTATGCCCTTCCTTGTCGAGTTCCTGGGAAAATCCCTTGTAGTCTTTGGTAGTGTCTATCAGACTCCTAAGTTATTGTTCAAGTTCCAAAGTTGCATGGCAACATACGACATAGATTATGAGAATAGATGACTGTCATCATTGCTCTCTTTCCACATAAAGCATCTGCTACTAGTAGAGTGACTTTGTACATACAAATTGTTCATCGTTAAGCAAGACTTATAGGTACTAACCAGGTGAAGTATGCCAACAACCCTCATCTCATTAGCTATCTTTTTGGGTTGAGTTAGACCCAAGGTCCATTTTCTTTACAAGATTAACTTTTTCCCTTAAGATACCTCATTTGCAGAATGGTACCACTTAATTTTTCTGTTAGGATGCATTTGTTTTTTTTTTTTTTAACGAAATTGGTGTCACTATACTATCAGCAAAAATAGAAAAGACATATGGCGTCACTACATGTTATGCGTGTTTCCCTGCTGCCTGCACCCAACGCACATCACAGTTTCATAGTTATTTACATAAAACTTGTTTGCTAATGTTTCAGGGGGGGAAGATTCGTGATTTGCTTTTTCAATTACTTGAGAAAGAAGATGATGTCATTATAAAACATGGTGCACAATCTAGGGAGAGCCGTCGTGAGGCAAGAAAAGGGATGCACACTTCAAAATTTTGTCTGCATCCAGCTGGTGATACTCCATCAGCTTGCCGCCTTTTTGATGCTATTGTGAGCTTGTGTGTCCCTGTAATCATCAGTGATTACATTGAATTGCCTTTTGAGGATGTTATAGACTACAGGAAAATTGCAGTTTTTGTAGACACTAACACAGCTGTGAAGCCGGGGTTCTTGGTTAAAAAGCTCAGGAAAGTAAGCATGAAGAGGATTTTGGAATTCCAACGGGAGCTGAAAAAGGTATTTACTAGTACATAATTCTGGTTCCTGCATCCTGTTATAGCCAGAAAATAAATTTGCAAATTGGAGTCATATATCATTGCATACTTTGTACATAAGCAAGTATGTGGAGGTTTTTTTTTTTTTTTTTTTTTTTTTTTCTGTTTTTTTCCCCTCGTTATTGCTATTATTGAGGAATGGTAAAACCAATAGATATACTGTCTACTGATTCACTCGAAGAGGTTTAAAAAAAAGGGGTGTGTGTGTGTGTTTTCCCTTTTGCATTTCTCGAAAGGTTACTATCTTGTTCAAAGATGTCTAATAGGAGCCTTGACAAATGCTTCAAGGTTTAAGCAGGATCTGCAAGAGTTTTGACAGGGACAGCAAAGCAGCAAATGAGCAAGGATCGATGAATGTTTCTTACTTTCCACCGTCTATATGGATATTCTTTACCCGTTGGATCACTGAAATCTTTGATATTGTGATTTCTGCATCTCAAGTTGGTCTCCTCTATTGCTCAAATCTGCAAAATGGATGCAGTTTTTGTTCTCAAGTTATAAAATTAGTTTGTTTTGGGCATTGCTTCAAGAGACAAACAGACAAAGATCATGTTGTTCAGGTTCAGATCTGGGTCAAATGCTAGGAAATCATAAGCAATAGATACTATAAAATATAATTTGTGTGAGCCAAATGTAGCTTCAAGAGGTTTGATAATTTTTTAGTTTGAATTTATCATTTTCTTTTACTAGTTCTTCATTAAGTGTTACTAGATCTTTCCTCTGAACACTGTAAAAAATGGTGCCAATATATGGAAACTTCCTTAGTTAAGCTGAAGCTGTTTGAACGTATCCCAACCCACCCACCAACACACACACACACAACCAAGGAGAAAGAATATCTTATCCTCAAATTACATTACAAGAAATTCTTTTTCCAGCTGCATCCTCTTCTCTTTTCTCCAGAAGAAGTTCAGTTATCTCAGATCAGCTGAATCATTCTCAAAAAGAATATTGTTTATTTGGAAACATAGATGAGCTCCGTAGGTACTTGACTCATCTAATTGCTAGCAAAGGAAGATGATCTCTTATCCAGCTAGTTCTAATGCTTTAGGTCAGCGATTTAGTCATGAAGTGGAGAAAATATTGGTGGCTAGAACAGCTAGGTGATTCCGGAAACAGTTCCTTGCATGTAAACCATATTATGGTCTGTTTGGGATAGGTTGCTGTGTTGCTTGTTCCTCCATGTTATCTTTCCTGAATTTACTTCAAGTGTTTCATGCTTTACTTAATGTGGACTCTTTAATATCTAATCAAACATAAAGAAACCCTTTGATTTTGCATGTTTGGACCTTTTTGTTTTCTAGAACGAAGTGTTTTACATATGTACTCTTGAAATTTGTGGCATCAGGTGAAGCATTACTTTGAATATGAGGACCCAAATGGTACAGTTAAAGAAATCTGGCGACAGGTCTCTTTGAAGTTACCGCTTGTTAAGTTAATGATCAATCGTGATAAACGTCTGGTGAAAAGGGAGCTCACTGAACCAGATTGCTCTTGTCTCTGTTCGAACCAGACTGGGATCTTGACGACATTATGATCCAGACTAATGACATTTTCTTTATCACCATCCACTCGGAGCATTTGTGGATCATCTGAGAATGTCTGCTCATGCCCTTAAAGTCCTTGATTCTTGGGGAAGAAGATGGGTAGATCAAGAGGCCTGTGCTGTTGTAACTTGTAGTATCTGGGATGGGAATATGGTTGCTATCTGCATTCATTGATTAGTTAATACCCCTGCTAGGGTAGAGAATCCAGTTTACGATTAAAATAAGGATGGGTCTAGTACATTTTGATATTTACATAGTTTTACTTATTCATTTCACCCTTCCTGGATGCATTTAATTTGGGAATTGCAGTGGCTAGAAGCAATTCTGTATGTATTTACAATGTTGTACATCATGATATATAAAATCACAGCTATATGTAGGTTTTTGCTTCAAAATGTCTGATTTTTCATGTCATATTCTGGAAGTGCTTGGATAATAACTGTCATTTAACCCCCCCCCCCCCCCCCCCCCCCCCCCCAAAAAAAAAAAAAAACACTGTCATTAAGCATACAAATTCAGGTTGTGGAATGTGCACATTTCCATGAAGGGGAAGAAGGTTAACTAGTGAGGACTTGAAAGCTAATTCCTAAGAAGTTTTTCTGGTTCATTAAACATTTATCTGCTATGTTTCTCCTTGAAGTGCAGCCAAATTAGCTGGATCTTGGGAAGTTTAGAGTAATCTTAAAGTAATTGAACATTGGAAATTTGAACATGTGCATTCCGTTTTTTATCACCTCTTCCCTGTTCAGCTGCTTCGTTTTTCAAACTATTGCTTTCTTCTGCACTTCTGAATTTTCTTCCAACATGAGTTCCCCACATTTAAAATAAAAGAAGGAAGGAAGGAAGGAAGAAGCTAGCACTGCTTTTTTTTTTCAAAGGTAATTTAGCTAATAAATGGACTGTTTGTAAACTTTTTATCATTATCATTCTTCTTATTAAGATCAGTCAGCATTTCGGCTCAAACTCTTTTCTCACTATATAAACCAAAAACATTCTCGCCGATTTGTTAATGGGTCGTATAGACTAAAATAAAATTTAAGTACTACTTTCCACCTAATTTGATCTATTTTTTTTTTTATTGAGCTCGTGGATAAGGACAAGAATCTTTTTTCTTTTTAAAAGAAAAATGACGGCAGGTTCGAATCTTAATTTTACTATATTATATAAGGGACGAATGTTCTATTCACATGAATTCTTTTGTCTTTTTTTTTTTGAGAAAAAATAGTCAAATGCTCCCTCACATATTCGAATTAATTATGACGCATTCAATCTTTACGGACAATCTATTACTTTGACCTTATTATTTTTTATATTTTTATATCTTTTTTCGTGGCATAAATTTTTTTTAAATGACCAGTTACTCAAGAGAGAGTGTGCATCAGCGCTACGTCAGTTTCACGTTGAAATTTTTTCCACAAACAGTGACACAAAAACAAAGACAAACAGAGATAGAGAAATACAGACAAAAAAAAAAAAAGCATCATCTTCTCCCATTTTCTCCGATTGCACCTCCTGCCGGAAAAATCCTTCACCATCATAACTCACTTTCCCATCTTCTTTTTCTTCACGTCACAACAGCAGCGAAACCAACGACCAAACTACCATTTCCCGATCTTTAAATCACCGAAACCCCCCCACCCAGTAAAAAGAAAACCAGCACGCAACACCCATTTCACTACCCTAAACCACCACTGAAAATCACCGTGAAAACACCCAGCAAAAATATCTAAACAAAGGGGCTTTAATGTTCTCGGATTAAAAACGAGGGGTTTTATCTGTGTCCTAGTTTGAGTCGAGGTCCAGTTGTTTCAGATCTGTTTGGGTTTCGATTTGAGGTTCCGGTCAAAGCTTCGGTTCGGGTCTCGTCGAAGAAAATGCGTTAGAATGTGTGTGTTTTAATGGAGGAAGAAAATGGGTTGGTTGATTTTTTAAAAAGATATGTATGATTGATGATGAAATTGAATATGTGTGTTAATGGAGGAAAAAAATGGTTTGAGTGTGTGTGTGTGTTAACGAAGGAAGAAGATGAGTTGGTTGATTTTTTGAAAAGATATATATGATTGATGATGAAATTGAATGCGTGTGTTAATGGAGGAAAAAAATGAATTGAATGTGTTTGCATTACTAGAGGAAGAATATGGGTTGGTTGATATTTATGATTGATGATAAAATTGAATGTGTGTGTTAATGGAGGAAGAAAATGAGTTGATTGATTTCTTGAAATGAAGAAGAAGAAGGAGAGTTTAGTGATGAAGAAAATAAAATTAATGGAGGGTTTAATGGTTAATTAGATTTTAATTAGTGTAAATATAATTAATAAAAGAAAAATCAAATGAAACAAAAAGGAAAAGAATAAAAAATTAAAATTTAGAAAGTTCTAACGTGGCACCGATGTGGCAGAGAGTGTGCAACACTTTCCCTTGTGTAACTGGTCACCTATTTGTTTTTACTCCATGTTAACAGAAAAAATAAGGTTAGGAGGTAATAAGTCGTCCGCAAAGATTGAGTGCGTCATAATTAATTCGAGTATCATTTGACTATTTTCTCTCTTTTTTTATTCCTAATTAAAGTTTTTAAGATTTTGTAACTTCTCACACATTTTGATAAATTTTAACAAGTTTTTGCATGCTATTAAAAATGATGATACCATGCATAATGGCCCCGCAAAGCACACTAATATTTCTTTTATGTGAAAATATTATTAAATTTGTTTTAAATTATATTTTTTTCTTAAAAATTTATTATAGACACGTAAAGAATTATCATATCATTAAAATTCTATCTTAATATTATTTATGATATTACTTATTATTTATTGGTGTTTTTTTTACCATTTATGATTTGCTATTGTAAATTTTTATTCGTTGGTTTAAAGGTAAAGTTTAATTTTTTAATTATCTTCTCCAGTAATTTGATGTCGTATCAGTAAAAGGTACTTTCCTCCATTTCATAATTTTTGCCTACATTTTAAGTTGCAAAGAACCAATCAAATTGTAGTCAGACCAAAAAAATAAATCATATTGTAGTAATTTTCAATTTCCCTCTCAATGAATTGATAGAAACGTCAACGACAGGATATGTAATAGAAACATTATTATATCAAATTGTAGTCAGACCAAAAAAATAAATCAGATTGTAGTAATTTTCAATTTCCCTCTCAATGAATGGATAGAAACGTCAACGACAGAATATGTAATAGAAACATTATTATACGATTTCGTGTTTTCAAAATATAATAATTAAATTCAACGTTCAACTGGTTTGTTTTTCAGAAGTCTAACTTAAAAGAAAGTTTGAAAACAAAGGAATACGAAGAAAGCGTATTCCGTGTTAGCAAACGAATTAAATTAAACATAAAAAAGTCAAAGCAAACAAACCAATATGATTATATATCAGAGATGCTAAAGAAGATAAGATGACAAACGAAGTTACATCACAATGAAAGCTTCTAGTTTCTTTTATGACGAAGGTAATCGGACAATTTGAGTACATCTTAATTATTCCGTTGGGTATTATGTGGCGTGGGTGAGAAATGAAGAGATATTTTCTCGAAAAAACATCAGGAGAAAGGATGCAATTGCACAGCACCTTTTCACGTTGAATAGGTTGTAATTTTTCTGATAACGCACAATAGCACTTGTTCACACCCTTTGTTGGCTATAAATTCAGAGGACTAGCTTCAGTTTTCTGAATCTAAATTCTGCACTTCTTTTACATATTTTCTTACAAACAAAATAGAGATTTTGTGTGATTTGTCACCGTCTTCAAGTTCGACGAAGTTATAAGCGTTTGAGGTACCGCTACTCCAATAACAAGTATATCCGTCTTATCCTAGGAGGAAATAATCCTACACCTCGCATACTTGAGGGGATTTATAAGTTCCTTAAGGACACAGTGAATTTTGTGAGCTCGGACAATTATTCTCAACTTTCAAATTATTTTGTATATTCTATTTACTGTTTTGAATGCAGATACCAACATATTCCACTGTAAGAAACTCCTACTTTGGATATTAGAAGGAAATTAAGAGGACCGTATACTTGGAAAAGAAAGCTACAATCTTACATAAATAACGGTAGGCAAAAAACCCATTAATAGTCATCTTAGATTTTGAGTAGTACAAAAATAATTTTCCAGAAGAACATTTCTACTCATCCTAATTTATTCGTAAACAAAAATAAAACAAATGAAGCATTCTTTACAGTAATGAAACCAAAGAAAGGACCTGATCTTAAGGTTGGGTTGATAATACCTATCCAATAATGGAATATAAATTATGACTGACTTACTAATCACTCGGTTTATGGGTTTATGCAAAGAGATGGCCCTAGTATATTAATTATTCTACCTCTAAGTCACGTAAAGTGACATAACAATTCGAAACACCGACAGCCAATTGACAAGTAATGTGCCTCTTCTCGTCATTATTTCTTCCATAGTACAGCCACTGGTCCTTGTTGATAACTTTCGAACAATAGTTGCAAATGAGCTTTGAGACCTCATTCTTATAAGGAAATGAGTAACACAAAGTTAAATCAAGCTTTTTTAGTCTCCTTGGACAAGCAGCACATGATGGATGAAGTTGAAATTCACAAATCTTGCATTGATAAAGAACAGTGTAATTCGTATGAACACCACTAGATTGACGACATCCAACGCATTGAATTTCAACTCCATCTTTTTTTGGAACGAGTGTGAGTGGATGTGGATGAAACGGGTGTTGAATTTTCTCAGGCAAACAAGAACACCTCTCGTGAATTATAAAATCACAAGTCAAACACCCTTTTTTCTTGTCTGTACTAAGATCTGTTCCACAAATTCCACATTTTTTATTCTTGACACTACTGTCCATCGACCGATCCAATTGTTGCAAAACATGTCTATGAAAGAATCGCTTATGTTTTGTTCCTTCATGATCATTCTTTTGGTAGTCAACTATAGAAGTATCATCCCCATCAAGATTTGTCAATTTACTTTTCACACCAATAATATAATCCTTATCACTTTTCCCTTTTCCATATACAGAATCAGCAACACACCCAAAATGAGTTATTAAATTATGACCGTGGTCATAAAACATCCAAGAATTCGATTTATCAATCGAGTGGTTGCAAATGTCACAAAGGAGTGGTCCGGCTTCATTCCTCAAAGGGTTCGCGTAGAAAACAGACAAAGCCAAATCCTTGTGAAGAACTTTACAAGGCACAGACGCGCACCCCATGTGAAGTGCAAAATCACAATGATCACAAGAATAGTGAAAGTTGAATAACAAAGCAGGATTGTCACCAACGTGACATGCCTTGCAATTAAATTCAGTACCAACTGAGGGAGTATACTTGAGATTTAGTTCATGTCCAGGGTGAGCTAAATGTTCAATGACTTGTGGGAACTCAAAACATGACTCATGAAGAAAGTACCTGCAACGTTTGCACCCGTATGCCATGCCTGAAATAGTTGTCTCGCAAAAATAACAGTGCACGCAATCTGATGCACGTAACGAGTACGTCAACAAGTCGTGTCGATGACTGAAATGTTTTCGTTCATGGATTCCAACTCGTTGTATCTCTTCAATAGTACTATGGTTCGATTGATGATTTTTGGTAGCAATAATTGATGATTGTTGAGTGTTTTCTTCTAATATGTAACGAAATCGACAAGGGAATGGATGATCTCTGAGAGAAACAAATTCGTTTTCTTCTAAAGAATTTTTTAGATGGGAGTCCATTTTTGTTGAGAGATAAGGCAGCTTGGAAAAGTGAGACTTATTTGTATTTTTGGAGATAATGGTTCTGGCCAAGATCCATTATTACTAAGACTAATATAAAGGGAAAGTCTTAATACGTTGAATTTCAACAGCGGCTACTCTCTTCAAGATGATGACTGATGAGAACTGATTAAACAAAGTGTTCACATTAAATGTCTCGTTTACGCGTTATACTTGACTAGGCTTTTTTGAATTTTTGCCTATTCTTGTGTCTAGAAGAATAATCCATACTTGCAAAAAGAGAATCGTTAGCTAACTAAGCAATCTAGGCAATTGTTAATTATACAAAGGTTTAAGTTATGATTCTTAATACGGTTTTTTGTCTATGTTATTTGATATAATTTGTCCTTCATGTCTTCTAAATTTTATTCTAGGCATATTAATTTTTATCATCGATGTTCTATTTTTTATCATCAGAACTATAAAAACCATTTCTTTTTTATTTTTGAGAAAAAAATCCTTCTAGTATTTCAGCTTAATTTCAGAATGTGTCACTTTCAACTAATAGCGTACATGTCAAATTTTGACGTAGTCAAATTTTCCTGAAAATCGTACAGTGGCAGAACTTCGTCACAAATTTAAGGAGCATATTACCATATTTTTTCATGTTTCTTAAACGGAGATATTAGTGGAAGTGGTGACACTTCAATGCGGGTTTACATCTGAACCATTCAAATTTCATCATATTAAGTATAATTGTCACTTATTTTCTTCTCCAACCGCTTAGTTTCTAATAGGTTTGAATCATTTAGATCTTGTAAATAATCTTTATAAAATCATTAAGATGTTTGCTTAACTATTCTTGTGAATGTAAGATTTTTTTATTATTTTATTATTACTACCGTCAATTATCAATGGGGTAGAAATTCTGCATACTCGTCTAGCTTCTCATTGTCTAGCCTTTCCCGAAAGTTTCCTGCTCCATAGCGCAATAACTATCCAAATCATTTGACACTTTTTCTCACTATGCAGCCCATCGATTTCCACTTCATGAGTATTTATAGCTTTTGTAGGACTTGAGTTTCAGCGAAACCTTCTTTTTCTTTTCTTGTGAAGGACAAGTCGCTTTTAATCCAGTTGAGGAGAGGGAAGAAAGAACAGTTCACCAAGAAAAAAAAAAACAAATTGAAAACGGCAAAGGAAGTCTAATTGTTAGATGAGGGCGTAAGTTGATCATATGTTCAAAATTGAATCTAGATATATGTACAGTCTAATTGTTAGATGAGGGCGTAAGTTGATCATATGTTCAAAATATTGAAAACGGCAAAGGAAGAAAAAAATTAAATGAGTTAGTTGTAAAATATTATAGAACAGCAAGTGGATCTCCTCCTAATTCAGAGGCTTACCTAACAATATCGGGAATAAGGCAAAAATACCATATACTATTTCAAGGATTTCATCTATAGTAGTCAAAGAATACGAACTTAGCCATTCAATTAAGCAAAGTGTCTTGCCGAGTATAAATATATAAATTTAAAAGAGAAAAAGAAAGAAAGGGCATTAAATGATGAAAACAAAGTATAGAGCCCGTTTGGATTAGCTGAAAAAAAAAAGTGGCATTTAAGCATAAGTGCTAAAAATACTTTTTAATGCTAGAAAATTATTTTATAAATAAGCAGTTACTCCCTCCGTTCACTTTTACTTGTCCACTATTCCCTTTATAGATTTTCATTTTTACTTGTCAATTTTCACATATCAAGGTAAGACAAAAAAATAATAATCCTGTTTTACCCTTAGCATTTATTACTCATTTCAAATCATTTTCTAACTACAATACAATTATACACCATTTAATAGGGGTATTGTGGTAAAATATCTCTCTTAACCATTGTTTTTTAAACAGCGTGAAAAGTCAAAACGTGACAAGTAAAAGTGAACGGAGGGAGTACGTGTTTGGATAAGAGTGCTTAAAGGGTTTTTAGAAGTAAGGTTAGTATTGAAATTAGCATAAAATATAATGGATAAAAGGGTAAAGTTGGTCAAACCAAAATGACTTTTAAGCAACAAAAAAAAAAAAAGTTGAGGTTGAGCAACTTTTTGGTTTTGACTTATTTTATGCACTTTTTAACTTAATTTAAGCCATTTTCTATTTTTACCAAACACCCAAATAAGTTAAAAATAACTTATAAGCTGGTTTGACCAATTTATAAGTCAATCCAAGCGGGCTCATGGTATGAAAATAGCCGTTCAAGCAAAGGGTCTCCTATGTCGAGTCATTGAACCAACAAGTTGTGGCATGTGAACATTAAATTCGATCGTGATATGTGTTAGTACTGTAATTTGACATAATGGTTATTTTAGAGAAATAAACAATTACTACTTTTTTTTAACCTAATCTATTAAGTATTAAATATCAATTTTAAAAGTGGTGGCCAAATGTAGTATAGTATTCTCATGTAGTTTACAAGTTTTACTTTTATTGTCAACAATGAAAATATCAATCGCTCACCGAAACTGTAGCGTCTTGATTTTTTTTTCCCGCTAAATCTTACTACTAATTTGCTTCTATGTCCATCTATTTTCCCTGTTGCTCAACGCTCTGCTAGACATGTGAATTAATGTGTCCGCCACTTCTGCGATTTTCATCCGCGCTAGTCAAAAATATCAAGTTGCGCGCAATTAACTATTTTATGAATATTTATTACCTTCTATCGGTACATATATTGAAGAAATCTGTCCTTCGAAAAGTCACTTTTTTCTCTATTGAGATTTGAATACGAGTTTTCTAATTTTTATCCCACTTTCTTAAAAGTATCAATTAGGTTACACGTATATACGTTGACCTTCTATGAAGAAGAAAGTTCAAGATTTAAAATGGTACATTTTTCCAATGAAGGAAAAACATACTTATATACAAGACTAGTTGCGGGAGGCCCGTGCTAAGCCCGGCCCCAACTTCAAGATATAAAAATAATACGTTAATTTTATCAAATAAGTATAATTTATGTTACATTTGTCTGCTACATAATTAATTTAATGTAATTGTAGGTTAAATATATTTTATTGATAAGTTTTCATAATAATTGGATAATTTTTAAAGACAAAATTATTTATGAGGAAGCAAATTTGGTAGAAAACTTAGCTAATATCAGAGGGACGCAAGTGATTCAATATTCTATAAACATGATAGAGCATGATAAATACAACTGGACGAAGATCATTTAGTATTTTTATGATTTTGTGAGAATGCGATTTTTATTTATAGATAGAAATAGATATCTTTAAATATTTATTAAATTTTCACTAATTTATTTTATGTTTCGAGGCTTTATTCTAGTTAAATGTGGGTTTTAACCTTACTTTTAAATGAAATTCAAGAAACAACCTAAATTCATTAAAATGAGCCTCAAGAATCAATTTAATTCTTCATATAATTAGTTTTTAGTTAATCAAACAAGGGATTATGAATATAATTTGATTTTGAATTTGACTGGTAATGCTACCTTCATCTTTAACACTATACAATACCATCCAATAATTTTTAGTTTTTGTATTTGTAAGTACATACAATATCACTAAAGAAGCAACATGTTGGAGGTTTAAACTAATAGAGGAACATATGACGTGAGAAATACTTAAATGTAAAGGAAGACCTCATAAATGCTTCAGTTGAAAAAAAAGAAAATTTGGCTCTAAAGTTACCTAAATTTTACTGGTCTAATGACAAATAATTTAAAAGGTACTTCACCCGATTCATATTATATGGTGTTTTTAGCTTGGCACCCATAAGAAATCTTTTGACTAAATTAATCCTTAATTAAATACTTTCAATTTAATACTATATCTTGCTTTTGAAATTATTCACTTATCGAAATAAAAGTAAATTTGAAAAAATAATAATACATGCTTGATTATATAAATAATTAATTATTTTAAACTAAACATAAAAATTAAAGCAAAATATAATACAAATCAAAGGGATAAACTAATAAGCAACAAGAAGAGATTTTTGAAAAAACATCAAACAACACACTAATTATAAAAGCCCATGTGAAAGTGGTCTTCATTGATAATGAGAGCGAAATAAGCAAATGAAATTCAGCAAGGACTAATCAAAACAGCCACTTGTAAGAATTCTATATGATTGATGTGAGGATGTGAGGACGACATAACCCTCACATCCTCACTTATATTAAGTAGTAAAATAAGTAGGATAATCTTTCTTCACAAGGTACAGTCCGTCTCAGCAAAGAAAGTTTTAAAAGGAGATACATGAGCCCAATTAACGAGATAGGGATTAAATATGGCCAGTTTACTAATAACAAAGGCATTTTTGTATTATTCCATATAGTTTAGAGTTATTTTTAAACCAATAACAAAATAAAAGGATATTTTATTGCGCTTTCAATAATTCAGGAGCACTTTTTATCATTTTCCATAAATAAAATCGTATCTTGGGATAGCCTCCATATACTCTTTTTTCATAAAAGAAAAATTCTACCCTTTCGTCCCAATTTATGTAAGAGTGTTTGACTTGACAGTTGGCACGAAGTTTAGGAATAAAAGTACTCCCTCTATCTCAATTTATGTGAGGGTGTTTGACTTAATAGTCGGCACGAGGTTTAAGAATAAAAGTACTCCTATGCTTTTTGTAACTTTTGTCCAAAATAAATTATTGATATTTATATGGCTAGAAATCATTTTATTAAAGTTAAAATAAAAAACTTAAAGTTAAATTGTTACTACTAAATATAAAAATATGTTTCTTTTTTTTTATACTCACCGAAAAAATAGTGTGAAATAAATTGAGACGGAGGGACTAGTATATATAGTGTAGGAGTCGGTTACAAGAACCGAAGGAAGACTATTGCATGTTTCCGCGTAATCCTTTTGGATTTCTATCGTCAATGAAACGGCACTGGGCGATTCTGGTCTGCATTTTATTGGTATTTTGCGGGCTTGGAGTTTCAATTATTGAAATTTTGAAAATTTTACATTGTACCCATTTGAATTTACGGCTGGTAAGTTTTGAATATAACAATTTGTGCAAAGACATATTTCTGGAGCTTTGTGGAAAATTCTCAGCTACACTGTCCATTTTTTAAGAGTTAGAAATGAGGCACTTCAGCTTTATTATTACTATTGGATGATATCTTTTTGTTTTTATTTTTTTTATGCTTGTCGTTCATTTTCTACTAATTTATATTTTGGTAATCTGGTTCAAATTTATGACAATATTACTTTTCACTAATATATTATCCTCCGTCCTAGTTTAAGTGTATTACTTTCCTTTTTAATTTGTCCCAAAAAGAGTTTCTTTTTTTATATTTAGTACGTTTACAATTCAAACATCATGTGTGGCAAGTTTAAAACCATAAATTTACACACATCTTTAATTTAGGACCACAAGATTCAAAAGAGTCCTTTATTCCTTAAACTTTGTGTCCTGTCAAGCTAAGACAAGTATATTTTTACATTTGCTTTACTTTTATTTGGTATGGTTATGTCATGAGATAAGTTTAAAAGGAGACAGTGAGAATTTATATAGCTGATCGCAGACCACAACTTGTTTGAGACTGCGGCATAGTAGTAGTACGTAGTTGTTGGTTCAAACTATTCTTGCAGTTGCATTTTACATGTTTTCTCATGCTTCATGAAGCTAAAGAATCGGATCATCATTATTTATGATCCAATTTTACTTATAGTATATAACTTCTTTCGCCTGATTTTGACGTCAGATAACCTGATCCACTATCTAGTCAAGGTTTGTCCCCCCCCCCCCCCCCCCCCGGTCTCCTTTTTTTTTTCTTCCGAAAAAAGGCCTAAAATGCCCTTGGAACTATGGAATTTGGTACAAAAATGCCTTCCGTTTACCTTTGGGCTTTAAAATGCCCCTGCCGTCAATCTATTAGGCCTAAATTGCCATTATTTTAAGAAAAATTTACTGGACATAACTACCTATAAGACTTATTTATTAATAATAGTTACCTTTTATTTTATTTATTTTTAATAGCTTAAATTAATTTCAAAATTACCGATTGTAACTGATCTACAAGCGTCTCTGTATTTCCCTAAACTTACGGCCCATGTTCCCCAATAACTCCCAATCTCTTCTCTTTTCAAATTAATTTCTCTCCCATCTTCAATATCTTCAACCGTATTATATGCCCATTATCTATCATCATTATTATCACGATTCCATCTTCCTTAATCGTTACCCACACAGTGTAGGTAACAAATTTTGATAATTTATTAGAATTTTTTTAATTTCTTTGTTGTATTTCTCTATATTTATTCTTATATTTCATCGTTTTCTTTGTTTCTTTTTCATTCCTTTTTTTTCTGTTTTCAGCCATTGTTAGAGTGTTTAAAACAAGATCTAATTCTCCATTTTAATGGCGGAAAGAGATACTTCAAGTAGGAATACTCGAGGTAGTCCTCATGCTTATGATGGTCCTAGTTTCTCTTTGGGATTTTCACAACAACAACTTCCAATTGCAGGAGAATCTGCTAAAATTGCTGCTGAGAGAAGAAGCAAGAAGATTCATGACCCATCAAGGATGCGTCAACTTCCTCCAACTGAAGTTCCAAAACGGAGCAAGCCAAAAGATGATGTACCAGTAAAAAAAGGTTCTAAAGTTGCTCAACAAAATAAGAGAAAAGTAACCAAGCCTTCTTCTGACGTTAAGGGTAAAAATGTTGTTAAAGATGTAGATCTGGAAGAGGATGAACAGGTATTGATGAAATTTTTCGATTTTGTTGTTTTGTATTTCACTATATTTATGTATATTTCGACATAATTGGATATGCAATTCAGTATATTTCTGTGTATTTAATAAAATCTATATGTGCATCAACTGTAGTTTATATCATATACAACATAACTGTGGAAGTTGTTTTCGTGGTTAACTGTATTTCATTATATTTCTATGTATTTTCACAAGTACATATGTTTACTATTCTGTACTTATTGATTTTATAAGCTGTGTTATGCAATTTTTTTTTGTGTATATATTTTTCTTGGATATGCAATTCAGTATATTTCTTGTGCGTGTCTATGTTTTATACAGTTGTTTCAGCCTTAACTTAGTGTTGCATTTTTATTTTAGGAAACTAAATTCTATGTTAGGAGTCATCCTGAAGAGGCTCCATCGATGCAACGGTACACTAATATCGAGAGTAAGCTAACTGTTCCACAGTTAGAGATCTTTTCCAAGACAATATTTAGGAAATTCCTCGGAATGCAGCACCTGGAGGTTCAAGCACAGATTTTTAGGTGCTTCATGGTAAGAGAGCTCAAGGAGAGCACTTATGATTGCTTTACAATTGATATAAATGGTACCGTATTGAGATTTACCATGAGAGAACTTGCCCTTATGAGCGGGATAAATTGTGTAGCCGATGAAGGTGAATTTACATACGATGAGGAAAAATCGAATAGGATTATGGATGTATATTTTGGTGGAACTAGGAGTAAAGTAAAAAGATTGGAGTTCATTGATTGCTTTAAGAATAAGTGTTGGGGAGATAATGATGAGGACGCTGTTAAGTTTGCAATTTTGTTTTTTATAAATACATACATCTTTTGTGGTGAGCCTAGGAAAACGAATATACCAAGGGTTCATTTTGAAGTGGTTGAGGATGGAAGGTATGTAGATTATACATGGGGCAAAGAAGCTTTTAATGAGTTGATTAGAAGCATCAACAAGAAGTATTCTGCCACAACACAGTATTATAGGATCCATGGGATGCCACTGGCTATGCAAGTTTGGCTTTATGAGTGTTGTTCAAGAGTTCCATCGTATCTCTCTATTAAATCCGTAAATTCCATTCCAAGAATGTTGAATTGGAGGTCCATCGACAGTCAGCCAAAATATAATATTTTGATGGAAGACATTTTTAGAGACGGCAAACAGTCGGTAATATTCGAACACTCTAACTTATTTTTATGTTTTTTCATAGCATTTTGTTTTGCAATTATGCCTTACTGATTTTAGTTTGTACTCCACTGTTCTACTGTCGTATTATTGCTTTTCTGCTGGTTTTTTCCTGATTTTTTGTATTTCACTATATTTCGGTGTATTTCCTTTTGCAGTTTCACCATACTTTTTAGATTTCATTATATTTCTGTGTATTTCTATGTATTTCAGTGTTCAAAATGTAAGTTTAAATAGTTTTATAACACACTAATTAAATATTTATTTATTTCTTCTTCAGAGATGTACATTTGCAAATACAATCTCCACTAGCAGTGAGTTGGAGAGCCTCCAATTGCCCGATGTTGTTGTCTGTCGAGATATAGTAGACAAAAATGTCTTAGTTGATGCCAATGAAGGTACCCAAGTCACAGATATGCCAGTGGATGACTTTGATGATTTCAGTACTACTCCCCCCCCCCCCCCCCCCCCCCCCCTTTCTAAGGGCAAACAGCAACAACGGACGAATCAGACAGATTCTCCACCTTCAAAGAGACGCAGACAACTTCCTACAATAGCTTCCACATCTAAGAAACAACAAATCCACACCAAACCACAGACAACTGTGAAGAAGAGTCACAAGGATCAAAAGGTTGCTCAAAAGCCTATTTTACAGAAGTCTGCTTCACCAAAGTTGAATGAACAAATGAATAGACCCCAAAATACCACAGTCCTACGTGATGTCCCTACTATATCCATGAAAGAGGAAATGCAATTGCTAAGGAAAGATTTTCAAGTTTTCAAGGAATCAGTAAGTGATTTTAGTTACGAAACAAAAAAAAAGTTTGGTGTATTTAATTTACTGTTTCTAAACAAATTGAAATACTATTTTTGTTTAAATATTAGGTCGTTGGTGAGTTCACAAGTGAGTTGTCCAAGCTTCGAACTTTCATGGATGACAGCTTCAAGAAGCTATTTGAAGCAATCAAGGTGAACAATTCTGCGGACAAGGTAAATGTGTGAAATAGCAATTGAACTAACATTTTTATACTCTTATTGCGAAATACAATTTATATTAATTCATTTTTTTTATGTGAAGGCTGCTGATAGTGAGGCGCCGGAGCATCAAGATGATGCTGGGCTACAGTTAACGCCTGAAGAAAACTTACGTCATGATTCTACCATTCAAACATCTCCTCCGAAACATGATGATGAGTCAATTAAGGTAAAATGAGTTTGTGACGTAAAATCCATCTTTTAAAGTTATGTTGTTGTGCATTGTATGCACAAAAAAGTATATGGTTGCCATGTTCCAGTCTATAATTTTAAAGTTATGTTTTCATCGGTATTTTCTATTTTACAAACTTTCGTATTTTATGGCGTTTCGTTTGTATTTCACTGATACAATTGTCTATTTTACAATTTATTTTTTGTATTTCTATGTATTTCCACCCCCACAGAATCAATCTAATCCTGGCCCTATTTTTGTGTATTTAGTTATTCTCCAACCTTATATTTTTATGTTATGATTTTGTTTTAAATTTTGATTTTTTCTTATTCAAAAGGGTGTTGGACCAAAGTTACATGAGGAAGTTCCGGAAATTGTAGTGACCGCCGGAAATTTAAGAGCAGATACACGTAAAGCTTCATCTGAAGAGATTAATCGAGCGGACGAAGGATCTTTCAACTCAACAGAGGTAAATTTTACATTCAATCTTATAGATCTTTTCAAGATACTGCTATACTTAACATTTATTAAATCTTTTTTTTTTAGGGAATGGTCGCAGAGATGCTCATTGAGTTGCCTCTAGAAACTCGTGTACCAGAAGCAGGTGCGGGAATACAACCCGGGGACATCACTGATCATTCAATTTTTAGAGACTCCACACAGATTCAATGAGAACATTACTAAGTCACAATGGTTGATCCCTGACGAAATGTTACCAAGCCAAATAGGTTCGTCAGGATTATCTGTGTTTCATCAAACGGGTCACAAAAGATTTGTTATGCCAGTAATGTCTGCTGATAAAGGAATACAACAGCCAGTGATTAATGCGGAAGTTGTAATTGCTCAACCAGATGTTATTCCAACTAGGATAGTCAAACCTAGTAAATACTTCAGTTCACCTTACATGACCAATTACGGCTCTGCAGAAGCTTCTGTTCAAGACCCCACACCTTCCATATTTAAAAAGAAGCATCCATTTGTTGAAGATCCAATTAATGGCCCGCGAAATATTTCGCTTATTCAACAATACCAGAATTGGCTTGAACAGGATCTACTTCTAAGGTATGATAAAAAGTAAGTTTGAACGTATTTACCTTTTTAATTTATATATTCATTCTTTCAGCCAAGTAAACTGTTCAAATTGAAAATAACTGATTGTTGTTATTTAGAAAGGGTAAGGAAAGCCGTTACAAAAAGAATAAGCAAGCTTTGGATCCAGATGACATCAATTTTGGCTTCAATTTTGGTGTGTTACATGTTGATGACAAAAACTGGTTCTATCTCTTATCGATGAATGACCAGTCTTGGAATGATGAGGTGCTATATTTCCTATTTCCTCTTTTCCCATATTTCTCTATATTTCCCATATTTCTCCATATTCCTTCTGTGTATTTCTCTATATTTCCTGCATCTTGACTGCATATTTTTCTGCGAAGCTTATTTCATTTTTTTTACCAGTATCCATTACACTAATTTCATTTTTTTTGGACAGCATATTGATGTCATTTTTTACTACTTGCGGAAGAAAGGCAAGTACAACAAGGATACCAGATTCAAATTCACAACAGTTGACTGTATGTTCTTCTCCAAAATTGATGAAATTCATCGTGCATATGCTAATCCGGAGGGGACCAGTAGTGTTGCCAGTTCGGAGAACGAAATATGCGAGTACATTAACGGGCATAGGATGCTGGCTAATGTCACATGGCATACAGTTGATTGTGTTCTCATCCCTATCAACATCAAAGAGGAAAATCACTGGATCTTGATTATAGTGCCATTCACTGACAGGTATTCCTATTTTTTTTTTTTTTAAATTCATTAAATCTGCATATCTCCCTGTATGTTCCTCGTATTTCTATCCTACAAGGTCCGTATGAAATTTAATTTACCAACCTGTTAACCGAGCTGATGTAATATTCCTTTACGTGCAGGCGTCTGTATATCTACAACTCATACCGAGCTGCTGGTCATGATGCTGTTGTTAGAAGAGAAATACAAGCTAGCTACCCTATTGCCACATCATCTACATTTGTCTGGACTTTATGAGAAAAAAAGGCATCGATTGGATTAACCACCCATCATACAAGGGCAAACAACAGACTGATGACTTTCATGTCATGTATGTGACTTGCCACAACAAGCCTCTGGCAGCATGTATGTCTTTCAACATCAGAGTTCCATTTTTTTTTTTTCAAAATTCTCAACCAATAATCATTTTTATATTTTATTTTTTCAGGGATTGTGGTGTGTATGTTGCCGCATTTGCTGAATACTTTTGTTCTGGACGAGGCATTCCATCTGAAATTGATGCAGAAACACTACGTAATAGATACGGGGCATTACTATGGGAATACGGATGGCAAAAGGTTGTTTTGAATGCCTTCAGTGACAATGAACTGCCGCCAAGACCAGTTAGGCCTGCCATAGATTACAACGCGATCGACACAGTAGTTGTTAATTAGTCCACTAGGTTTTAATGTTGAATCGTTTTTCACAGTACTGTTTTGCTGACCATTTTTCTACATTTTGTTGTGTTGTTTTGTAAAGAATTGACAAATGGCAGTGTTTTTTCATCAATGACTTAAATAATTTCTTTCACGACTATTTTTTGTTTAAGTCTCCCATATTTTTATTTATCGTTTAATGAAAACAGCCTCTGGTGTATTTTCAATATATTCCAATGTTATATACCCACTCTTCAATTCGATAAATTATACCAGGTGAACTGGAATACTCTTACATTTTGAACACTGAAATACAGAGAAATACACAGAAATGTAAAAAAAAATATAGTGAAAATGCAAAAGGAAATACACTGAAATATAGTGAAATACAAAAAATCAGGGGTTGTATTCCAGCACCAGCTTCTGGTTATTCCAGTCCTAATGCAGCTTAATATTTCTTAAACATTTCACTTATTTTTCATTTTAATGTCCGTTAACACCGAATTGTATGCAATATTATTATGAAAATGAAGGACAAAAATTACAGAATACAACGATGAACAAGCCTCTGGTAGCATGTATGTCTTTCAACATCAGAGTTCCATTATTCTCAACCAATAATCATTTTTATTTTTTATTTTTTCAGGGATTGTGGTGTGTATGTTGCCGCATTTTGCTGAATACTTTTGTTCTGGACGAGGCGTTCCATCTGAAATTGATGCAGAAACACTACATAATAGATACGGGGCATTACTATGGGAATACGTATGGCAAAAGGCTGATTTGAATGCCTTCAATGACAATGAACTGCAAAAGACTGATTTAAGTCTCCCATATTTTTATTTATCATTTAATGAAAACAGCCTCTGGTGTATTTTCAATATATTCCAATGTTATATACCCACTCTTCAATTCGACAAATTATTCCAGGTGAACTGGAATACTCTTACATTTTGAACACTGAAATATAGAGAAATACACAGAAATATAGTGAAATGTAAAAAAAATATAGTGAAAATGCAAAAGGAAATACATCGAAATATAGTGAAATACAAAAAATCAGGGTTGTATTCCAGCACCTGCTTCTGGTTATTCCAGTCCTAATGCAACTTAATATTTCTTAAAGATTTCACTTGTTTTTCATTTTAATGTCCGTTAACACCGAATTGTATTCAATATTATTATGAAAATGAAGGACAAAAATTACAGAATACAACGATGAACCAAAAATTTCTTTATTTAATATTTTTTGGGATAAGGTATTTAAAAAAAAAAAAAACAATTACAATCTAAACATCTACTTCTTACGTGGCTCATTGGAACAAGAACGTTTATTGTGACCAAGACGTCCACAAGTACTACAAGCATTCCTACGTTTACCAATCATCGTCTCCATTAATGGTTTATCTCGCTTTTTCTCTGGCCTTCCCGGGGGTCTCTTGTATCTTGGTGGCAAAACAACTTCATCGCTTATATGTTTGGGAATATTCCACTCATTCTCGTCAGGCAGAGGATGCACAGGCACATCATACGTCTTAATCACTGTCTTTGGTTTGAATAGGTCTGAACAATATTCATCAGGCATAAGATTTTTACTCTTCAATACAGCCCATGCATGTGGACATGGTATCTCGTCCATTTGGAACATCCGACAACTGCATGTTTTCTTTTTAAGATCAATTATGAATCGCCTTGTCTCATCATTTATGGTATACACATATTCAGTTGATGGTTCAACCTAATCAAGACGAAATGTGTCAGACCAGAATACATTGAATATTAACAACGATAACTAATATGAAATACATGGAAATATACAATCCAAACAGAATTACGTAATATGAAATACATGGAAATATACAATCCAAACAGAATTACTTAAGTACCTTCTAAAATATGCTGAAATATATTGAAATATATGTAGGCAGACTTCCACAAAATAAACAGTAACATACCGTCATACGTAGAGATTTACATTCGTTTATTGATAATAATTGCTGGAATGCTTTCCTAAGTGTTGTGAATGTGTATGTACCGTTCCTCCTATTAGTGCAATTCCATATCCCAAACATCTTCCTCACTTCTTCAAGAAAATCGAAAACAACCAACTCTCTTGCTGCTACCAATTTTCCATTAATACATTCGGCTATAATTGACGTCATTGTCCATCCTCTGTTAACGGGTGAATACAGTCGAGCCCACTTTTCCCTTCCAGCATCCTCCAAGTACTCTTTTACTCGAAAATCAACCTTCTCAATCTTCTCCATCAGCTTATCAAACTCTGCCTGTGTGTATGCTTTTGCAAGTGCATAGAATACAGGACTCAATACTTCACCATTCGACTTGTATTTCGTGGTCACATTTTTCCATAAATGCTATATGTACGCCAAATGTGGCACAGTTGGATACACTCTACTCACCGCCTTAATGATGCTCTCATGTCTGTCTGATACAACACACATGTTATCCCTATTCCCATAAGCTTGTTTGAACTGCTCAAAGAATCAGGTCCAAGACTTATCGTTCTCTGAATCTATCACACCATATGCCAATGGTAGAATATTACCTGCACATACATATTTTTGTGTATTATTACAGTGAAATATAGCATAAAGCATATTGGAAATACATTAGAAATATAATGAAATACAACGAAATATACCAAAAACAGAAAAAAAAAATGTATTTAAACATTTTGGCATCTACCTGCACCATCCAACGTGCTGGCTGATACAAAAGTACCGTTATATGTAGTTTTAAGGTGGGAACCATCTACTAAAACTATTGGTCTACAACACTCGAAGCCTTTTATGAACGCTTTAAGTGCTATAAACAAATACAAGAACTCGTTTTGTTGTGATTTGTACATTCTCACATGTGATCCAGGGTATGTTTTATCCAATATGTACACATATCCCGGTAACTTCTTGTATGATTCTGTTGGTTCCCCTCTTAATTCATTCATTGCCTTTTCTCTAGCCCTCCAGACCGTCATATAAGAAACATCAACGCCATACTCATTTTTTACGTCGTCTACTATATCACCAGGTGTATATTTCCTCTTGTGATTTGCTATTTTTGGCTTAACAACTGACGCACCAATCAACCAACTTGTTGCTTGCCTTTGGGAATACACTTTGTCCTTCAATGGACACGTATTTTCGTCATGAAAAGATCTCACTCTGAACATTTTAGAGTTCGCAATACTTGAAGCTCTGAATTTCCAACGACAATCAATTGAACAACATACCAGAGTGTAACTACATAAACCAATACAAGAAAAGAACAGTCAGATTGAAGTTTCAAACACATACAACATCCTAAATACATTGTCTATATATACTGAAATGGTTACATAATGGAATTAAATAATTCAAACAGTTTGTATTTCACTGTATTTAATTAAATCCAACTGAAATGTAATGGCAATACAACAGTTTACGTCACTGTATTTCAATGCATTTCTTAGTATATTTCCATATATATCATATATATTTCATAGTATATTTCAATGTATTTCATATTTTTAGGTGACTAACATACCTTACGGCATTCGACCTCTCTGTCCTGAAATTGAATCTTTTGCGAATTGCATAATTCGCCATAACATTCTTCAGAGTGTCCTTATCTTTGTAGATTTGATCAACAAAAACATCCTTATGTTCCTTGTTCGAAATTATCAAGTCATCGTTGTTTTGAAATAAAACAACAACCTTAGCACAATCCGACGCATCCAAATCATTTGAATCAACTACGTCCATAGCATACATATAATCATTAAATTCAAGTTGAAACATATCGTCTCCAACTGCAGATTCGCCGAACACAAAATTCTCAAGATCATTATCGGTTATGCTAACGCACAACGGATATGCTTCAAATCCCCTATTTTCTCTCTTAAGCTCAACATACACCCTTACTCCCATATTGTTGCGTATTTCCATTGGCATGTTGTCTCTTTCAACAACATATTTTATTGATATCGTTTTCCTGCTAATATCAACACCTAACTGAATTGCTATAGTTTCAACCAAATCACCGTATGAACAATAATCTTTGAAGACAACTGCGTCTAGTTTGTAATCAACAAAGCAATTCTGTTCATTCCAAAAACCGGAGTGTCTGATCACTGTTGTTATGCTTGACATGTTTCGCTTTGATAATTCAACAAAACTAGAAGAACAGTGACTGCATTGGAAAAAAAAATTCATCGTTCCAATCACAGAAAATTGAATAAAAAAAAATCACACAAATCATTGAAAATTTGAAACATACCTTTTGTAGAATCTGAAATAGAAATCTGATCTTCACTAAAATTCAATATATACACTCTTTCGTATCTTATTGAGTGTATTTCAACTTGATTTTGAAGAATTCGAATGTAGAAAACAGAGCTCAAAGAGATTCTTCTGTAGTTGGATCTTTTTAGATCTTCAGTATTTTTTTGAATTCAAAAAGTTTTGATTGTGATAAAAGTGGAGAGAGACACGTAATCTGTTATGGAAGAACATTCATTACGCGTGATTAACGGGAAGATTTAAACTGAATCCCTGAATTTTTTTAAAAAAATCTTTTCCATAAATACGCCCTAATTTTACTCAGCAGTGTCGGACGTTCCGTGTATTTCACTATATTTCAAAAAAATGAAATACACGTGTTTCAACTAAAAAACCAGCTACGCTTAGTAAATAACAATTTTATAGCTATTTCTTGTTACAAGCTACTAAAAGGTAGCTATTTATGTAAGTTTTTGGCCCAATAGATGGACGGAGGGAAATATTGTACCAAATTCCATATTTTAGGCCCTTTTTCGAAAATAAATTAAATCTTTTATTTATTACGTGACACATTTTAATTGGTTAGTTTTAAATTAACCTAAACTAATTATATCCCAACACAAATTCCGGATCCACCTAACCTGCCTCGACTTAAAATGGTGACTATAGCAACATCCGTCTGGTGAGCCACCATTAATCTCCACCATCCTTTCCTCTATTGAAACAGCCCAAAACTACCACCGTAACACCGCTCGTCCAAACGGCTCATCGAGCCACCACAACCAAGATCAAGAATGCCCAAAACCACCGCTCATCCTGTATCAATTTTTCATTCTTGGCCGGTGGTTTAGGTGGATTCAGATTTTGTGTTAAGTTTATGTTTATTAAATAAGTTATAAAGTTACCTCTAAAATTATCTTTGTTCAATTTAGAAGCAAACACGAGAATAATTTCAAGTGATTTTGATTAGTTGATTTTTTATGCCTTTATTAGTCGGTAGTGCTAGAGGTATTTTTTTTATTTTTTTTTTCCAGATAAAATGAGATTTTTTTGTAATTTCTTGTTCAATGAATTCTGAAACGTCGAAAACTACCTAAAATGTTGCTACAATCACCATTTTAAGTTGCGGCAGATTAGGTGGATCCGGAATTTGTGTTGGGATATAATTAGTTTAGGTTAATTTGAAAACTAACCAATTAAAATGTGCCACGTAATAAATAAAAAAATCATTTTTTTTCCGGAAAAGTGCCTAAAATGCCCCTGAACTATGGGATTTGGTACAATATTGCCCTCCGTCCATCTATTGGGTCAAAAATGCCCATGCCGTTAAAAATAAGGGCAATTTAAGCCCAATAGGTTGACGACAGGGGCATTTTAAAGGGCAAAGGTAAACGGAGGTTATTTTTGTATCAAATCCCACCGTCCAAGGGCAAAAGCAGCACCTGGAGAGTGCTGAAAAGGGGTAATGTCCTTATTTTGTATTTTCCAAATAAGAGGAACCAGGGGAAGATTATTGACCTTTTTGTGTATCGTAGCTTATATGGAGAGGGGTTGAGACTTTATTAACGAACGTTAATCCCTCCTTGTATACATTTCACTTTTGATGAAATAGGAATTACCAACTGACGAGTGAGGATTGCTCAATTGTTAAAGCACCTCCACCCACAACTGTTAGGTCCAGCGAGTCACGCTGGAGGGAAAGTGGAAAAACACTATAGATCCCCAAAATGGGGGGTAAAAGGACAAGAAAAAAGAAAAGAAATACTAACTTGTATATACGATTGGTTAGATTTTAGGACGCTTAAGGCATATATGTATTGTATAACTTACGTAAAAAACCATACCAACTGGGTGTAATATCAATAGATAGATATCTTTATAATAAGGGAAAAAGGGTAAAAAATAACCCTCTACTTTGGAAAAAGGGCTAAAAATATTCTCCTTTACGAATTTGGGTAAAAAATACCCGTCATAATATTAAAGTTTTCAAATATATCCCTCTCTTAACAAAAATTCTCAAATCCCCCAAAATAACCCGATTTTATTTTTAAACCTGCTCCATTATTTAACTCGACCCAACTAAATAATAACCCATACTATATATCCCCTTGAAGAAATGAAATCGGGTTATTATTTGGGTGGGTCGGGTTAAATAATGCAACGGATTTAAAAACTGAAATCGAATTATTTTGGGGATTGGGGGATTTCCGTTAAGAGAGGGTATATTTGAAAACTTTAATGGCGGCAGGAGTGCTTTTGATTCAACTTCGTAACAGAGGATATTTTTAGCCCTTTTCCCAAAATAGAGGGGGTTTTTTTAACCTTTTCCCTTATCATAAACAAGGCCCCTTAAAATAGACAAATTCTGTATATGTTTTAGGAGACTGTTTACACCAATGTGGATCAATGAAGTTTTGGTGCTATTAGCTTGCCAAAAGATTTTCTTGGTTCAAAAAAGAAAAAAGATCGTCTTAGATTTTACCCATTTGTTGTGGTAGGAATCACAACCTTTTGATGATTCCAGTACTTGAAAGGCTAATGTTGTTGTTGGTGAACACCTGGTCAACATAGACCTAAACTAACAATATCTTTTTGTTTACTTTTGGTGTAGAATGGATCTTGCTCAAGAAGCTGAATCTATTACCTAGAATCCCTTTAGTCTTAGATAGCATTTTTGTTTTCTCACTTTTGCCACAATGTGCAGATATCCAGCACAGTCTAAGTTTTATTATCATTCTTTTTAAGAAAGAAGAGAATTTGCCTCTTTGAAGAGAATTAGCCTATGAGGCAAAGAAGATCTTTGTTTGGGTGGAACCATATAGATAAGAGTGTCCACTGGTCTGAGAGAGGACCAACCTCATGATCTTAATTGGAATGACACAGAACTGCTTTTGTTGCAAGTACCTGGAACCTTTCTAATTTCAAGGATGCTTGCATTAAGAAGATGAAAATCTATAGTTTTGGAGCTTTTGCAACCGTGACTTGTAAAAAATCAATAAATCTTATCCTTACTTGTAAAAGTGAATATTCCTGAACCATAGGCAGATCTGATCATATCAGCCAAGAGAGGAAATTGCAAAAATGCAAATAAAGTTATAGGAATACTAGCAAGTACTGCCACTGGGATGACAATCCAGGCCATTTGATGCCAAAGTACGATGAAAAAACTTGAACTAAATGCTACTAGCATTGCTGCTATAGCAACAAAGAGAGTGATGAATCCAATGATCAACCTTTTTGGTAAAGTACTCAGGAAGTCTTCTTCGGCATAGCGTGAAGTGAGGATGGACAAGAACATCAATATAGAGATTACTGAAGAAAACAATGCCAGTGCATCCGTTATAGAGAAAAGAATGAATGTTTTCTTTTTAAGAAAAATAGGGGTGCCTGTATCATTGTTGTTCCCTCCTGGCACAGTAAAGATTGCTGCAAACATTACTGTTGTGATTAGTGCAGCGACGAGCATGCAAGATGATGCAGTTTCCTTCATCCACTTCTCTCCTTCTTTGACCAATTCCTTGTGTTCCTCTTCGTCCAAAATCTACATTTGGTCACATTTACCAAATATAAATCATAAGGTTTAAAAGTTCAATCTTAACCAATACTTGTCTACAAAAATTTGGGCAACATCTCCCCTATACATATAGCATCCCCGAGAATTCAACTCGGCCAAAAATACCACAACAAATCCGAGAATGTAACTCGGCCAAATTATCAATAACGATACCAACAATCATATCTTCCAACTTCACAATTATTTCGAAATACATCCTAACTTTAGCAACTCTTGTCACACAATCCAACAACATTTTTCTTATATTCAATTCAATCCCGACAACCCAACTTACAATCTTCCAAACATATTTCTTGCTTCCAAATTCATGAGTTATATCCACAATCCACACATTACAAATTCACTCATACAATTATAAGGAATCATACTAATATCCATTAACTTATTCAATAATCCACAAACGATTTTCACTCCGTTTCAGGCCACTAAATCCTCATTTTACATCATAGAATCTACTATAACAATAATTAAAATACTAAGTGAAATTAGTTCATCACTTCTACACAATACACTACACGGGCTCATTCCATAATTCAACAACATCAACACAACAAACTATAACTCTATTCTTGCAATTATTCCTTAACCAAACTTGATAAAGAAAGAGATTCAATAATTTATACCTTATTTTTATGAAGGTAGCAAACTCTTCCCCATTTTCTTGTTCCCAAGCCACTCCAACACCAAACGAAATTATATCCGTGACTACGCGTTGCCCGGACCTCGATCCATATTTCGTAGCTTGAAATTTTGCTCAAGATCTTCACTTTTATGTGAGATTTAAGCTCCCTTTTGAGTGCAGAATTTTCTGGAAATTTTGGACCATTCTATGATGAAAAATGGGGGTTTTGACCCTTTTTATAATAAGTTTGGGTCGGTTTCACTGTAGCTACAGTACTGTAGCAGTGCTGTAGCGGTACTGTTTCTGCGCGACAGTTCAGTTTGTAGCGTCTATAATTCTCTACTCCGACGCCCTATCGACGAGCGGTTTGTTGCATTACAAACTAGACTCGACGAACTTCATTTTAGGCTTTTCAAACACCTTAAAAATCCTCATATACTAGGAGATATGCCCCTCCAAAGTTGACTAAAAATCTGTCCAGCATTTTCTCAAATTTTCGTCGAACTTATTTTTCAAATTTCCAAATTTTCCCTTAGCCTTTCTCAATATTTCCGCATCAATATTTTCACAGACAACTTGTGTGCTAAACAAGATCAAGAACGTAGTCTTTCTCTTAATTTCCCGCAATTATCTTGAATTATCCGAATGTACAAAATGCGGGATATAACATATGTCATCCGCAAATAACATACACCATGGCACCTCACCTTGAATTCGCCGCGTCAGACAATCTATCACTAGAGCAAATAAAAATGGGCTAAGAGTTGATCCTTGGTGCAACCCCATCTCCACTGGGAAGTACTCCGAATCTCCTCCCACTATCCTTACCCTGGTCTTGGCTCCCTCATACATGTCCTTGATCACCCTAGTGTACGCTACAGGAAACCACCAAAATCCATCAAGTAAAATTAAAGTCCCAAGTTTCAAAAGGCAAAATCTATTCTCCATTCCTATATTTATTCTCTATTATAATATTATTCTCTAATCCCAAAACAAAATATCTCAGAACAACAAGGTGTTCAATAAGTCTTGAATTCAAATTTCGAACACCCTTTTGGTCTTTTTATTGATTTATGTATTTAGGTTTATGAATTTTATTGGTTTTTTTGAGTTTTTGAATTTTGGGGTTTATGGGTTTTAAGGAATTTGACAAATTTTTATTTTTAGGTTGGAGTCATCATTTTGTTTTGAAGGAGAAGTACAGTCTGCACTGTGCCCATAAAGTTTTGGACCTCTTGGATCGTATTTGCACTAAATTTCTAGCTCGATAGACAGTAATGAACACTTCTCTATAATATTTCTAGCTCGATAGACGGTAATGAACACTTCTCTATAATTTTGAATGCGAAAGAGGTGTGATTCTTCTACTTTATTATAAATGTGGAAGGGTGTGATTCCCTTATATTTGAATGCGAAAGGGGTGTGATTCCTCTATTTTATTATAAATTTGAAAGGGCGTGATTCCCTTATTCTTGAATGCGAAAGGGGTGTGATTCCTCTATTTTATTACAAATTTGGAAGGGTGTGATTCCCTTATTTTTGAATGCGAAAGGGGTGTGATTCCTCTGTGTTATTACAAATTTGGAAGGGTGCGATACCTTTATATTTTAATGTGAAAGGGGTGATGAATTTGCAAGAGATAAATTTGTGACTAAGTTGAATAGTTATTTAAATTTGTAGGAATCAAAATGGATAAATACATGATTAAGTTGTACATTGGACAACCAAGTTCTAGTAGCCATCCATCCGTTAGTTCGCATATAGCTCCGGAAATTCAAAGAGAGACAATTTAGTCTTATGATAGGCCCTTAGATTTGTCAGCTCTTTAGACTTATGATAGGTTTTTGTTATCTTTGTATGAGTTGATATTTCCTCTTCTTTTGTAACTATGCATCTCTTTGATGCCATTGTAATTATAAAACAACTTACTTCTTAAAAAAATGTAATTAATTATCTTTTGCTCGGAAAGTCGATGTCCCCATAAAAAATTATATCTTATCTTAAAGCAATGGTGAACTCATCCTCATGAAATCCTAGATTCGCATCTGATGGCAACCGTCCGACTCGAACTCAAGACACTATGATATCATATATAACTCTTTAAACGATCACATAATGTTTCAATGCAGTATTGGTTATTTTTATATCCAAAGCTTTAACTACCAGTAATTCACGTAATCAGATTTCGTTTACGTAGGGAAATTGAAATTGCTTTTGAAATCATGATATTTCTTCACATTTAATGATACAAAAAATAGTTTTTATGACATTATTAATTACAATAGGTAAGCAGAATTTATTGAAAATACAATTATTTGAACTCAATGAACTCTCCTTCATTTTGGTTGAACAAATTTAAGAATAAGATAGATTTTTTGTGCGTAAAATACGTGCTTGGACAACTGTAATTGTTTTGTTTTTATTTTTACTATTCTATCAAATGATATTTGAACTCCAATTGTTAGATGGATCCTAAAAGGTTATCCGAATCGAAGAACATATGGAATAAAAATACAATGTCCCGAATATTGAAAGATCTTATTGGATGATTTTTTTTTTAAATACTATTTTATTTTTCATTTAGCCGTTTTACCTCTTTCCCACTAAAAGGAAAAAAGAACAAAAAGAAATAATCTGGTGGACTAGGCTGATCCAACCTTTTTCTGCGCGGAATGTCATTCATATGGACTGGTCTTCCCCAAATTGCTGGTCTTTAAATTTTCCCCCTACTTTTCGTTTAATAAAAATTTGTGTGCCACCATATTTTTATTCGTTGGTTTACGAAATCAGCTATTCTGGGTTCGAACCCTAACAGAGTAAAAATTATAAAACTATGTTTATTCGGGCGAAGTTACATAGAAACTATACTTTCTCCGACATAACTCTTTACCTGATTAGGCATAGTTCCTATGAAATCTTGCTTTGCAAAATTAGGTCATAGATCCGAATTTCATTTTCTGTTTTTTCAATGTCAGGGATATTTTCGGTGACTTTTTTATTACTTAAAATACCGAAGGCCAAAAATTAAAGACCTACTATTTGAGGGCCAAAAATTAAAGACCACCCCATATCTGGAGGGACAATCATGTTCAAGTGTAAATGGTTGACAAGGCCCACAATAAGTTGGAAACGTGAAGCCCAACAATTGGAGCATACTAGGGCACACTACTCCCCTAATCCCTCTGATCACTCCAAGACTCTTGTTCTTGAATATCAAACTTCAGAAACAGGTATGAACTTTTGAAATTTATATTTTGTGTTTTTGTTTCTGACACTTGTTGGATTTTGCAATCATTCAACAATATGAACTTCTAACCTAAAAAAGTTGATTTTTTTAGTTCATATTGTGAGCCCCATATTATTAAAAAAGAGAGGTAGACATATAGTTTGGTGTATAGAATATGCTAATGCAGTTTTATACGTTATAAAGGTTCAGCAAAGTTTTTTTAAAAAAAGGGTCAAACCCAGCAAGTTAATGATTATTACTGTAAGTGCTTGAATTATTAGAGGCAAATCATTCTTGAAATTGCTTTATTATGTGCTCTTGTGGATATGATTGCTCATCAGATGTATCAAAAATGAATTGTTATGTTTTAAGATTCTTGGAAGTTTAGTGCTCATGTTTTTTTTTTTTTTTTTTTTTTTTTTTTTTGCCTTCAATTGCTATGTTGTGCAGTTGGAAGGAAAAGGGAAAAAGGAAAAACTAAAAGAAATAAAGAAAGAGAGCATGGGTGAAAGGGGGCATGAGGGTGCAAATCCTACACACAACAAGAGAACTGGTCTGCCCAGAAAACGATTTTATCGAGCACGTGCTCATAGTAATCCATTAAGTGACTCGCATTTTCCAATTCCTATTTCCCCTGCTGAGGTTGATTATTCCCTACATTACCCTGAAATGGTTAAAGTAGATCCTTCCAAAAAGATCCAGTTTGCTGATGTTGGTTGTGGATTTGGAGGCCTATTAATCTCCCTTGCACCCCTTTTCCCTGATACCCTAATGGTCGGAATGGAGCTACGAGACAAGGTGACAGAGTATGTGAAGGAGCGAATTTTAGGGTTGAGGACGACTAATCCTGGTCAATACCAGAATATTTCGGTGGTACGGACCAATTCAATGAAGTACATTCCGAATTACTTTGGGAAAGGACAGCTTCAAAAGATGTTCTTCTTGTTTCCGGACCCCCATTTCAAAGAGAAGAATCATCGTCGACGAGTTATTAGTCCATTCTTGCTAGACGAGTATGCATATGTGCTTGCTGTTGGTGGAATTATATACACAATAACGGATGTCGAGGAGCTTGGTGAATGGATGAAATCCTGTTTGGAAGAACATCCGATGTTTGAGCCACTTACAAATGAAGAGCTTGAAGCTGATCAGGTTGTAAAGCTCCTCAGTAGTGCAACAGAAGAAGGACAAAAGGTAGCACGCAATGATGGACAAACATTTCGAGCTGTTTATAGACGAATTGCAACTTGCTGAGTTATCATGGTCAAATTCTAGGGGATTTTTGTAACTTTCTTCGCTTCGAGTCTTCATACCTGTCTGATTGTAAGAGATGATATCCTATGTCTTCTTTTGTTGAGTCAACAGAAGTGCGGTCTGTGCAACTAATTATAGGTACTTTGTGACAGATTATGAAGATTAATCACCATTCTGCCATTTTTTCTTAATTTTGATTGTTCCATTCCTGAGAAGGCAGTTAGTTTTTTGTTTATTTTAGTTTCTTACAATGGACTCCTTGTTGCTGGGTATGCTGAGTTGATAGCTGCACAACTGCCCAAGAATGTTTGCTGTTTGTGCATTGTCATCAAGAATTTTGATAGAATGAGATAATTTGAATGAGCAGACTGTTGTATTGTTGACAAAATATTAGCTGTAGTAGATCAAGTAGGCACTTATATTGAGCTTCAAAGACTTGGTAACTGAACTTTTGTAATATTCATTACCAAGTGTGAAACAATTACAGAACCATAGTAGAAGTAACTCACTCTGCTATCCAAAATTGCAACAAAGAAAACTCAGCAAAATTATGTAGTACACAGCTAGAATAACTAGAATTCAAGTTGATGAACTACATTTCTAATTTAGGAGATGATCCGAAACAGCAAATAGTGGCGATTTCTCTGGCTAGACTTCCCCATTCTCTACTTTTCTGCTGAAAAATAGTGTGTTCCTCTCAATCCATATACCATGAATGGTGTTTCCAATGGACAGTGACAAATTGCATTCTCATTTGAAATTGCCTTACTACTTGTTCAACACATGATCAACTTTTCCCAATCTACATGCTATATAGTATATCATTTTTATTTGAAATATTTTCTTTATAGTTTTTTAATTGGCATTTGTGTATCATCTTTGATCTGCATGTTGCTCTATAATTTCACTATTGAACTACTGTAGAAAGTGAAAATTTAATTTGCGGTTCAATACGCTTACAACATTCCAAACGGGTTTTCATGGACAAAGTCAGAGATATTGGAGCTTATCCCAATGTAAATTATTTTTCTAATTTTACTCTGTTTTCCCTCCTAACTAATAATCTCTCAATTTTTATTTTTTAATGTAGCACTCTTTCTTTTTCCGTTTGTTCCAAATAAAACGTCACATTTCTATATTTAAAAATAATTAAACTTAAAAATTTAATTGTATCTTTTAATAGCATGTCTTTATAACCACTAAAAATATGATGACATGTTTAAGAGATGTTAGAGTCTTGTTTTTAAGGGTAAAGGGTGAAAAATGTCCCTCTACTTTTGAAAAAGGGCTAAAAATATCCTCCATTACGTTTGAGTCAAAAATACCCCTCCCGTCATTAAAGTTTTCAAATATATCCATGTTTTGATGGAAATTTCCAAATTCCCCAAAATAACATGATCTCATTTTTTAAACTCGCTCTATTTTAACTTGACCCAACTAAATAAAAAACTAGGTTGCCCGCTCTTATTTCAACAATTTACGTGAATGACCTGACTGGTGAAATTATTATTATTGTTGTTAGTTGTAATGCTTGCCGTTTAGAGCATCAATGAGGAGCGCCTTGTTGTCATTAACACATCACAACTTCCTTCTGACTTCATCCTTTCACTTGTCGGTTGCATATTCTTTGATTGGCTGGAAGCTAAAGTGGAGCCATTAAAATTTGGAAAATAATGCATTGCTCTTATGAGGTCATTCACGTAAATTGATTGCTGAAACATGAGCGGATAATCCATATGGATTTTATTTAGTTGTGTCGGATTTAAATGGAGCGGGCTTAAAAAATGAAATCGTGTTATTTTGGGTCATTTGGGATTTCCGTTAAGATAGGGGTATGTTTGAGAACTTTAATGACGTCAAGGATATTTTTTTACCCAAATTTGTAACGGAGAATATTTTTTGCCCTTTTTTCGAAAGTAGAGGGGTGTTTTTGACCTTCATACTAATTCCGTACAAGTCTACCCAGTTAGGCAAGTTTTTGCGCAGAGGCGGATCCAGGATTTTGAGTTCGGGGGTGCTGGACCCAGGAATTTTGAGTTCGGGGGTGCTGTATTAACTATTTATATCTGTTTCCTTTATATTTTCTATACAATTATACACTCCGTGATTAAGTTTAATGGGTGCCGGAGCACCCAAACTTTACACATGGGTCCGCCCGCCCCTGGTTTTTGGCGACTTGAATTACTAGCTTAGGACTTAGGAGCAAGAAAATTCAAAGAAAACAGCTCGACAGCAATAATTGCTTAGGTAGCGAAATCTGCCTCATGCATCGTAGGTTTAGCACCAAAAAATATGATATGAGCTTAACTTGTTAGTAAAACATATCAGCTGAAACCTCTGTAAATAAAAACGATTACAGTAATAAATAGTATGTATGGCGTTCCACATTAATGAATCATGAATGTGTTCCAAGCCCTCTACTTAATTTTCCAAATATGCGTCTTACATATTTAATTAAGAAATCCAATTGTTGGTCATTAAAGAATACAAAAGGAAGAATTTAAAATTTAAAATTTACAAAATACGATCTATCTAGATCTAAAGTGTCAATTCCTACAAATATTGAACTAAAAAAAATATTCTTGATTTCGAAATGGTTTGCCATCTGAGATGAATCTATTATTTCGATTTTTTATTTGTTATTGATGTCACACCCCAATTCCACTAGGGTGTGATGGACACCCGACCCCACATCCGAAGCCGAGCGAACCCACATACCTTTGGGACACACATAATCTTGGTAGACTTTTTAAATCAAATAAAAATAAAATATATAATAAACTCTCAAAATATGCTTGTCCGATGCTTTCCAAACAGAATCTATGGTCGTACAGAATTTAACACATAATACAGAATGACATATCGGCTGATGAAGCCGCATACACAACTGACATACTATACCCATGACTCTGTCTGCAAAGTCTCTAACAAATAATCAGAAAACATAGCATACACACTCTGACTCGGCAGCACTCCAGGAGCAAAAGGAGCTTGCCAATTCTGCTGGAACATCCTCTATAATAACTTCGCATCATCTGGGTGTACCTGCGCGGCATGAAAATGCAGCCCCCGAAGAAAGGGGGTCAGTACGGAATATGTACTGAGTATGTAAAGCATAAGGCGCAATAAACAGAATCATAATCTGAACAGAGGATACAGAAAATAAGTATAGTAACCGGAGTATCAAAAATGCTTACTCATAAAACATAGGTAATGCATGTCAGAACATATGCCATATCCGGCCCCATTATGGGACACGGTGAACAGAACGTGGTCGCCACCCCGACACTGGCGCCACAACACAGCATACTCCAGAGTAGGGAATAGCTCCGTAACATATCATATCATATCAGAATGTGCACATATCAAACATATCAGATGGCCATATCATATCATATCATCATATATCAGAATGTGTGTACATGGCACATCATACTCCACAACCCATGTACATATATACCTGCCCCCTCACATCGAGGCGCGGCGAACAATGCAGTGGAATACGCGTGATAACATATCCTGGCCCGGGCTCAGTGAAGGAAGCATTGAGGCATCCACGAATGGAGTAGTGAGAAACTAACGCAATATGAAATATAACACATTTACGGAGACTCAATAGCATAACTTAGATGACAAACCATATAACAGAAACGGAGCAGTAATCATAGTGTATGCCTTTCGGATATCACAATAGTATATGTCAAAATAAGCTTTCTGAAATCAATTTCATGTTTAAAAATACATTATGGGACTTATCAAAATAATTCAAACAAATGTCATATAGTAGTTAGACGAGTAGCCAAGAGTTTCCTTTGAATTCTACTTCAAAATAAGTCAAACGGAACAAATCAGAAAAATCCGGAAATAGTGGGCCCACCTCGAGTCAAATGAGGTGGCGTACATAATTTACGTATGTTACACTTCATAACATCACTTATGAGAGTTTTAAAGTAATCGGGTCCTATTTGTGCAAGTTCTAGAGGTTTAGGCAATTTTTCCAATTATTCATAACATTTTCAATTCAATTATACTGAATGAAAAAGGGGCAAATTTAGATGCGGATTTCTAAGAGTAGAGTCGTCCTCAGGGCTCGTATCCAAGCCTACCATACCTAGGACATGCCAAGAGAATGAAAAGCAAAGCTTTACATACCTTATTCGCTCCTTACGCTTCTCCAAATTCAAATTCCGTTTCGTCCAAAATCTACAATTGGTCATATTTACCAAATATTAATCATAAGGCTTTAAGAATTCAATCTTACCCAATTCTTGCCTACAGAAATTTGGGCAGCATCTCCCCTATATATACAACATCCCCGAGATTTAACTCGGCTCAAATATCAACAACCATACCAACAACAATACCAATAATCATCAACAATCGATTAGAAACGCATTCTATCATAAATTGTCTTCTTTTCCAAATAGTGCAACAACTTCCAATTCAACTTTGCACTTTCAAATCAATATCAACATTTCCACATTCATACACTAATTTAAGATCATTCAAACATAAGCCAAGAATATTCCAAGCCATATATCCAATATTCAACAATTCCATCAATTCCATATTCCACCCAAAGTTCCTACATATGCAACAAAACCATCACAACACATTTTCTACTTACAAATTCATAACCAACAACAATGATCCACATTTTAACAACTTCATTTCCATAATATCATAAGATCATACTAAAATGACATAATCTTCTACAATCAACTTCAATGCCAAATTAAACCATTTAGCCTTCATTTACATTATAAGGATCACAACAACACAACTAACATACTAAACCAAATAAATCTATTCCCATTCCTTCATCCCACACCACACGGCCAACACCCATATACACACCCACTTTGCAAACTTCCATATTTCCATAAATTCTACTCATCTCTACATACTGTTGACACCCAATTTTGTCCCGCCTCTCCTCCAAAATACCTATTTACGCTTCTAATATTTTTAGAAAATTAAAAATATATATATTTATTTTTTACTAAATTATTAGCCTCTTATCAATACTGGCACTTTATTATTCTATTACAGTTACTAATTATTGTTATTATTATTATTATTATTATTACTATTACTACTATTATTATTATTATTATTATTATTATTATTATTATTATTATTATTATTATTATTATTATTATTATTATTATTAGTACTATAATTCACAAATTTTTTTATCATTTCGACATTTTACCAGCTTACGCACACACATCGCATTTTTATTATTATTACTATTACTATTATTATTATTATTATTATTATTATTATTATTATTATTATTATTATTATTATTATTATTATTATTAGTACTATAATTCACAATTTTTTTTTTTCGACATTTTACCAGCTTACGCACACACATCGCATTTATCTTTGCATAATTAAATAATAGTATTTATTTTACTGTGGATTTTCAAAATATTATTGTACGGCTATTACAACGCCATTTTTTATTTGAGCACTAATAATTGCATATTTTATATTAAGTAATATTTTAACACAAGTTATTTAAATAGGTATTTTATTTAAATGTAGTAGCCCAATCAACTCATATTATTTTCGGATCAATTCACAATACCAGTCCACATTTTAATTTACCTGGTATCATTGTAATTTACCAGCCCAACTTAATTCACCCCAGCCCAAATAATTAACCAACACTTCGGACCAATCCACATTTTAATACCCAGTCCATTAACCCACGACCCGGCCCAATTCTCATTATAACAAAAATGAAACCCTTAAAATGAAACCCCTAAGGGTTTCATCTCTTTCTCATCCACGCCGCTTCCCCCTCCCCGATCCCTTTCTCCTTCATCATCTTCATCCCCACCACGCCGCCGCTCCTCTTCATCATCTCCCAACCCCACCACCACCGCCGCCTACACCCCACTCCCACTTCCCTCTGTTCCCCACCTTCGTCTTGTCCCCCCGCTCCTCTCTCTCCTTTTCCCGCTCCCTCTCCCTTTCTTCTACACAAAACCTAAAAAAAACCTATAAATAGTTGAGAGTGGAAACGTGTTAAAGGAGGAGATTTTGGAAGGCGAGAATCCCTTTACGAAAACAGGTTTTAAAACCCCAAAAAATTGCCTTGCAAAAGACTAGATCTTGAACCCGAAATCCCTAAAAAATAAGGGAGTTTTTTTTCGATTCATGAAATTCCCCTAGAACCTAGGGATTTTTTCGATTCAAGAACCTCCCCCCGCCTAAGAATCAAAGTCGTTTAGCCGCCGAAATTCCCTGAAATTAAAGATCTTGAAAACCCCAAAATTCTCCGAATATAGATATATATATCAAGTTTTCAGTAGTCTTAAGAAATTCTAAAAGTCGAACCAAGAACATTAAATCAATTTTCTATTTTTTTTTGCTTGCCTCTGGGTCGCTTTTAATCCAAGCATACGCAAGTTCGAATTTCAAAGTGTTCGAGTGGATATCGAAACCTTCGCCTCACTTCGCTGCACCCGAAGAAGGTAAATCCCATTCCTTCCCTCTTAATTTTGTATGTTCATGCGTTTGTATGGTTTAGTTCGATGTTCAGCTTAGCTATTGTAGTTAGATAAATCCTTATCACGTTTAGTTTAGTTTTAGATATTGTCAGAGGTCGCTGTTGTTATCTAGTTCAGCGTGTGCAGCTTAGTTTGGGCAGTGTTTATTTTCATACTGATAATCCGATCTAATAAATGGTATGGAATTATTCGGGTTTCGTTCCCAGTTAATTTGGTTAATGATCAGTTAAACATGTATAATCGCTTGTTGCTCACAGTTGTTTATGGTTGTTTAATGGAATTAAACCTAATCCAGTATGACATTTGTCCTATTTTATGTATGGTATGTATATTGTGGATCCCATTCTAACAGGCGAGCTAGTCAAATCATTGCGTAGATGTGTTTTCCCTTTGCTTTGCTAATAAATCAGACCTTTCCTATGTGAAAATTTGTTGGTTTTAGTGTCAAAATCATGTGTAGACAGTGTTGGATTTGTATGAGGGATATTTGATGTGGACTGTGTGGCACATGTACAATTGGTGTGTTTACCCCTGAGAGTCCCAAGCTGAACCTTAATGAAGTTTTCAACCCCCCTTCGATTTAGTTTCTTTCTCTGAAATGTCGAAGATGGGAATAGGTGTTGGTGTCCTCTTTCTTCCTTTTCCTTTCCTTGAGGTTTTTGAGAGCGTGTTCCAAATCTCATATGAACAAGATCTGATTCCTATAACTTAGGGATTAATAACACAGTGCTATTGGAAATGGAAATGATAGAAAGATACCCATAATTTGTGCAAGATAATCATATGTTAACACAAATGCCTGAGCTGGTTTTGTTTTAATCAACAATATGTAGTATTTAGCTTTGGTGACTGGAAACAGTTTCACAGAAATAAGTGTGATCATGTTGTTATTATGTGCTCAAGTGTTTGGAAATCCTCTTAGTGTACAAGAAAACATGTCTTTATCAAACCTGTTAGATAGGGATAATTGAAATTGTGATCAGATATTAGAGGGGCTCGAATTCAGCCTCAAATTATCACCTCTGATAATCTTAAATGATTGTATTACTGCCTAGGAAGGGTGATGCTTGCTTATGTGCCTGAAAATAATCTTCTTGATAACTATGTCTCAACCCTTATCTGTTTCTGCTTTGATGTACCCTGGCTGTTTTGCTTGGCTTATTGATTGTGACACTTTAAAAAATAATGTTTTGGTTAACTCTGAAGTCAAATATTATCACTCTTTAAAAGTATAATGTTATCAAGTTGTATCACCTGGTATTGTGCTTAGAACTTGGTTTCCTGCTATAAATCAGTTGCTAGTTCAAAGGGTTCTGTTCTTGGCTGCTGCATATCCATGCTACCCTGTACTACTGTTTTCTTCTGATTTAGATTCTTTTCATATGCTCGTCGGCCTAAGTATAATAATAATGTTGATTTGTTTTGGTATGTTTGTCTTCTCTTCTATTTCTTTATTTAAACATCAGTCCCATCTAGTCTCCAATCCCTCTATTTGTTGACATGCAGCTAAGATTAGATTATCGCTTGCATGGTTTTGCCTCACTGCTACTGTTGTGGTTGCTGAATCTGAAGATTCTGTCCGCATTTTAATTACTATCTCAGCATAATCATTTATAATCTTGAAAGGTTCATCTAGTTTACTATGTATTATGGCTGTTTGTTGTTTATTCTGTTACTATTTTGACAAGACAAGCACTACGCTTCGAGGGGAAATTAGCTGCCTGCTGGTTGGTTCCATAAAGAATAGATATCACATCTGAGAGGCCTGCTTTATTTATGAATAAAATGGCCTTTATGTTTGGTATATGTTTGCTACCCCTATATAATCTGAACACATTAACATCTCCTCTTTCTGTATACAATGTGATGTTTATTGACATTTCTGGAACCTGAATTTTCATCAACCTGAACAGGACTTTATTTTTTCTCATTATTGTCACATTCGACACCCTTAAGCCACTTATATCTGGTTTCGTTGAGCACGTTATATATCTGCATCTATTCATCTTCATGTGCTAAGTATACTCGTGTCGATTATGTATATGTGTGTACATGACTGGTATACTTTAGCCTATGCATCTTTATAAATGTATACATTTGAGATATACCAAAAATATACATAGTATATACAGTCTGCTGAACCGTTTTGAGTGTATATTTTACGTGTTTAATTTTATTCATCGATCATGTGCTAATCCTTTTCTTTTTTTCATTTTTTATGCATGACCATCGCATACGAGTCCGAGGGACTTGTCTCTTTTTTTTGCATTCGGTGTTGGGCTAAAGGCCCAACGAAACCTCCCTCGCATCAGCTCAGTCCGCAGCAAAGAAAATAGAAAGACATAAAATTTTCTGGGCCGGAGCCCAATAAGCAGCAACAGTCCGCAGCAGCATATAAATTGTTATTGGGCCAAAGCCCAACAGCAGCCTTTGAACGCAGCCCAATCAGCAATCTGAAAGTGGGCAGAGCCCACTTTGATATCTCCAACGCCCTTATTTCATTTTTTTTATGCATTTGATTTGTATTTGTGCAACTAACATTTTACTGTTTGTTTCCCTAGCTAATTGAACCTTAGTGGGTTAGTATAAAATTTAGTTTTAGTTAAAGGGTAGTCAATCTGATGAAAATTAATAATTAGTCCCGTAAGTTTCATTTTCTTCCGTTATATTGAGTTTATTTGAAGCATTTAAAATATTTAGGGTAATTAATTTTCAATAGCATGAAATTCGTATTTTTCTTGAGTCAAAGAATCATGTTTTACTATCTTAGGAATTTCAAAACGTCACTAACACGCAAATAGGGACTAAAGAATATTTTGTAGACATCTTAAGGTTTCATCCAAATTATACATACTTTAGTCAAATGTGGTTAACGAAGCATAATCTCGTGTATTTCTAAAGCGCAAAGCCAATTAATACATAATCGTTAAAATTGTTTTCACATAGTTATCAAAAAGTATGTTACAAATTCGCATTTCTTCTTTCTATGTATATATTATATGTAAATTTTATTTCAAAGAGCATTATTATTTAAGGTCTTAGCAACATTTTATAAGTTTATTTTGAATGGCATTTGAAATTTCCTTTTATGCAAATCATCACGTTTTCTACAGGTCTCATTCTAAATAGCATTTTTTATTTAAAGTTTTTATCAATTTCTATCAATTTTGTTTGAAATGGCATTTGAAAAATCTTCTTTCATGCAAATTATTATATTTTCTTTAAATCTTATCTTCAACAACATTCTTATATTTTTCTTAAAAAACCTTAGCAACATTTCTTAACCTTTTTTTTGTTTTTCTTAAGGTTTAACGTCTTATTTAGCATTAATTAATTAACCTAAGTTTGGTCGGATAACCGTAAGTTAACGGATTCTAAAGGATGCCTAACCCCTTCCCTTTAGGATAATATAGAGCCCTTACCTAGAATCACACTGGTTAAGCAGACTATTAATTGAGGTTTAGTTTTAACTTTACCTTAGTTAACATTTAGATGTCCTAATTCATCGTTAAATTAATTAGGTGGCGACTCCTTAAAACAAAATAAATAGGAATCACCAATACGTCGTATCCCTAAATTTAACCCGGGTTAAAATGGGGTGCGACACATACTACAACACAAACAAACCTTCATAACATCATAAAAAGGAATTAATTCTTACATTTTTCTCTTATCTTCTTCACTTGACCAAGTTGTTAAATTGATGAAACAAGCTCCCTATCCTCCAAAATAACTACACCAAGTTGTAAAGGACCCTTAAAGTGAGTCATATACGAGCTTATCCAAGATGATGACAAGCAAGAAGCTACTAAAATGGGATTTTAGTGAGCAAGTAGCTCGTTAACTGGTGGGGAAATCCTTGAGAGGGTATATAGTGGGGTTTTCCCTAACTTAAGTTGAGAAGTAGCAAAATGCATATTATTTCCATACTAGCTAAAAAAAACGTTGCTGGTGTAGTATGTATAGGTTCTCAAGAGGCAAGTGTATTCATCAAAGTAAAATAGTAGTTGTAGACTATTTAGTGGACCGTGGGGTCCACCCCCAACAATCCTTTTCTTTGATATAATAATTCTTGTAGATTCAAATAGGTTGTACTAGTCATCAAGTTTATTTTTACTCCATGCAACCACGTGTAAAGGTCTCCACTTCAATCACTTATCCACTATTCCTTTAATGTATTGAATTGTCTCTCACGAATATCCATAATTCTAATGTTGCTGCTCAATGAAGTTCCACGTTGCTGTTCGATAGAAATGAAGCTTCCTTTTTTTTTCATTAGTCATCACTAATTCAAGGCACCACGTGCATGTGTACTTGTAGTGCTTGCAGCCCACTTAAATTATATCCATTAATTCCTTGTCTTCCACTATAATTCCCCTCTTAATCAATCACATGCATAATTAATTTTTAACCCCAATTTATTTAAATAAATCATTTTTGATATACTTCATATGCTCATTATCATAATCATGTAGTATAACATAGTCCATAGCCTCATTTGCCACACATAAAATATTATTTTCAATCATCATCGTCACCCTTTTTCGTCTTAAATCATTTTGGGACTTCATTCCTTGTATACACCGAGCTCTTGATTTTCATCCTTGAATGTGATCGAATTCTCCGGGCTTGAGTAAATTTTGCTCATATTGGACGATTAAATTTTTCCTAGTCCAAAAATACGGCATATTATGGCTTGGACCGTATTTCATCAAATAAATTTCTATCCTCGACAAAACTTATTTTCTTAGATTTGTTTAACTTCAAATCCTTACGGTACATGTGTACCATCACTTTAACCACCTATAAGCTTGGGCGATAACCTCGTGTCCGTTACTAATATCATTTAACTCGCACGCTTTCCGACGTACGAAAATACGGGATGTAACAATTGAATTGCGTGGGTTTGCATACGCATAAAGACCATAAAAAGAGTTTCGTTTTATGGTTCTTTCATATACGTTTTCTTTAATTGAATGAATGTTCTCTCAAAATACTTCAATTGGTACGCACAAAAAATAGGCTAATTCAGCAGCCTTTTGATCAATTTCTCGTGGCGCCAAATTCTCATCAGTACGGGTCAAGGGAATGGACCCCTGGCCTCGGATTTCCATATAAAGAACACGACGACCATAAATATCCTCTTTAACTTCTATTCTAACGGACTGAATATCTTTTATAAGGAATTGGAAGAATATGCGACGATTTTTTCCCAAAAAAACCCAACGAAAAGATATTTATTTTCCCGGAAATCCCCAATTGCTATCGTTTCCTATATAAATAGATCATAGATGGAGAAAAATAAGTAAACAAAAGCACTTGTATATTTGTATAAGTATAGGGAAGAAATATGTCATCCCAAGTATCAACCAAGTTGATGGTATTCAAAGTCCAATATCTGCTAAGTTTGATGCTCTTTTTTTTTTTTTGGTAAGCGAATTTTGTATCAATCACCAGTGAATAATCACAAATCTATAGCAAGTTTATACTCACTTGCTATTTCTTATCTGGACTACATCACAGAAAAAAAAAAAGAGTAAACTATTACACTTTTAGAATAGAAACTGCTGGACAGTAGCTGCAACCCTTTTGCTAGCTCGAACATCACACACATAAGCCACCTCTCTAGCAATTAGGCTTTATCCTCTACTCTTTTGTAAAAAATTCTCTGGTTTCTCTCCATCCAAATAGCATAGATAAACTCAGCATATAGCATTTTAAATATTTGAGCTCTTTGAGATTTCCTTTTCCCCTTCTGAATGATTTGCTCGGGGTGTTGATTCCAGCAGCTGCTAGCATCAAACTGGTTTTGTGACCAGAGTAAGAGTTTCTTCCAAATTGCTACAGTGAAATCACAACTAGTAAACAAGTGATCTCTGGTTTCCTGATGACTTTGGCACAAGGCACAATCTACCTAAACATCCATCCCCCAGCTATGTAGTTTATCTTTAGTTAGTAATCTATCTTGTATCTGTAATAGTAAAAATTGCTTTTGGTTTGGCAGTGTTACTGAATATCAAGCACTTCCATGGAGGCCTTTGGTGGGATCCAAGCAACTGGAGATATATACTTCTAATGAGAGACTTTCCAATAGAGGGGTTGTGCTGAATTTGCTCAGTTAATACTCTAGTTTCCAGAATTTTCCTCACCATCCAGCGAGCTTGCTGAGGTGGTTGAGCTTCATGAAACTGCTGATCCTTGATATAGAAGGCATGAATCCACCTAATCCAAAGTTTATCTTGTTTATGTTCCAAATCCCAAAAGGTTTTGGCTATAGCAGCCTTGTTCCAAAGTTGTAAATTTGTCAAGTTGAGCCACCTACTGATTGTGGAGTACACACCCTTTCCCAAGCTACAGGAGCTTTTTTAGTGATTACATTTGTCCCAGACCAAACATAGCTCCTGCAGTATGACTCAATAGCTTTGAGAACTTTGCTAGGTATGAACATTTGGGCCCAATATGCCCGAATACCAAATATAATAGCCTGAACCAATTGTAGTCTTCCAGCATATGATAGTTTCTTTGCTGTCAGGAAGAAATTTTTGCAGTTATCTTCTCAATCAGAGGCAGCCACTGGACCATAGTCAATTTCTTGGTGGAAAGAGGCACTCCTAAATACTTGAATGGTAGTTCACCACAAGAGTAACCAAGAAGAGATAATATACTATCTTGCACATCCTGAGTAGTGCCACCAAAATACACCGAACCTTTCCCAAGATAAGTTTGATGCTCTTTATATCAAACTAGGTCAATTTTTCAGAAGCTCGTTTGCTGTTATCAAAGTCCTCCAACTGAAGCCCCTGAATTCCCAATATTAGAAGATTCTTTGGCTCTTTCCCCCTCATCCCTCAAATTCCTATGGCTTCGGCACCATGTCCTCTGATGATGACATAAATCACTACTCCTAGTTCATTTTTTGATTAAGGGGGTCTTGAATATTAATGAAGTTTATTTATGGAGTATTATGTAAAATAATGCAGCCGGGCTCAACAAAACAACAACAACACATCCAGTAAAATCTCAAAGGTGGGGTCTGGGGAGGGTAGAGTGTATGCAGACCTTGCACCTACCTTGGGAGGTAGGGAAGCTGTTTCCGATGGCCTAAATTATCGAGTTTTCTATATATGTAAATATTAGTATAGCGAAAATAATCACCTTTTTCTCTCGACTCTTCGATGCCATTTTGAGACAGTTTAATATTATGCATGCTTAATTATGTTTGTTTTGTCTTTATTCTATTACTTCTTATTATTATGGTGTGCTGCTACTGAAAGAAAAGAGGTTAAGATATGATGTCAACCCTCTTTCTTTAACCATTCAGTATTTGACACTTAGTGGCTCGACTATTCCTATTTGTGTCATGTAGGGCCCATTTAAAGAAACACACTTCCTACCGAGAACTTTCATTCCCAAAGCTCGAACTCAAGACGTCTGATTAAAATTGGGAGGTTCACAACTATACCACCGCATCCCTTTGTGCTATGTACCGTATCATGCTATCACTTCATTCTCATAGTCAATTCGATCATAAAGCCTATATTGTGAAGCATGGTTAGAGCATGCATGACACATAACATTACTTGAACTTTAACCTTAACCTTTTAAGGACCCAGAGCAACAACTAATAAAAGTATAGCTTGGACTCTTATCACCCAGTAATTAAGAAGATCCAACATCAAATGGAATTTGCTAGTTTTGATTTATTTAAGTACCTCATCATTTGTGAAGGCAGTTCATCCACTTTTCTAAGCCTGCTCTAATAGAATTGATTACAATGGGTTCTTTGTTGATGGATATGCTCAGCAGTGTGAGCACAATATTGTTACTGTTAGTTCAATAGATGGGAACGAGCCAATAAAAAAAATTCCTTGGCACGCCAATTTCAAGTCTAAATAAACTAAAGAACCCTTTTTATGTCAATGTTAAAACTTGGAAGCAATCCATTGTTTCTAATGAATAGAACATCTGATAACAAAGCACCTCTGTAACTAGCAAGGAACAAAAGTAAAATTCCTTAATATTAACATAGGAATTTAAAACATGATTCCTATTTTAATAAGGAAACTTTCTTTCCATATACTATATGTTAGGAATTGAAAACAATTCGATTCCTACAAATAAGGAACTTTTCCTTTATATATATTTAAGGCTGCCAAAGTTTTCCAAAGAAACCCATCGTTCTCGTCTCTGCCTGTCAAGGTTGGGTTAAGGTCAGCGTACACTCTATCCTTTCCTGACCCCACATGTGAGATTACACTGGGTATGTTGTTGTTGTTGTTGTTGTTGTTGTTGTTGTTGTTGTAGTTTACTCACAAATCTTCTCTTCGATTTGATATTTTGGGCAGAAAGAATTAGCAATGGGAGAGAGGAAGGTTTTGAACAAGTATTATCCACCAAATTTCGACCAAACAAAGATTCCAAGGTGAAAACAGCCAAAAAATCAGCAGATGAATGGGCACATGATGCTTCCTATGACTATTCGTTGTGGTAATTGCGGTAATTACATCTATAAGGGCACAAAATTCAATTCTCGCGAGACGTATTTGGGAATCCATATCTCCAGATTCTACATGAAGTGCACAAATTGCCGTGCAGAGATTACGTTTAAGACAGATCCAAAAAATTCTGACTATACTATTGAGTCAGGGAACATTAAGCCTTTCAGATGAGAAGAAGAAACAAAAAAAAGGATGCTGAATTGGAAGTATGTGATGATCCGATAAAGTCATTGGAAAATAAAACCTTGATTTCTAAGAGACAAATGGATATGCTTGCTGCTTTAGATGAATTGAAATCCATGAAATCGAGACAATTAGCTGTGAGCATAGATGCAATGCCCGAAGGTTTGCAACAGTCAGATGAAGCAAAGGTTCAGAAGATGAAGCTCTTATAAGATCAGTTTTCCAGGGATCAAATTCAAGGGAGATTGTCAAAAGAATCCACGATGAATCTGAAATTGATGAGCAGGAAGATGCTGATTTAGTCAATTTCTTTACTTCTGAAAGTTCAGAGTCAGAAAAAAATTACTATGTCAAGAGGAGAAAGGTTATTGATTACAACTTTAACAATAATGATTATACCAAATTCATTTTCAAGTCCTCATCAGTCAGAGTATCCGTAGTGAAGAAGCCACCCACAGACTCCAACAGCAAGAAGATAGAAGAAAAAAACAAGATTAGCAATGGTCTGCAATCTCTATGTCAACAATACGAAAGTGATGGAGATTAACTGATTTGGTGTTGCGACTTTTTCTAATGCTTAATTTGGATGATTAGTTAGTGTATACACTCTGCTTATTTTTCCCTGTTCATACACAATACAAGGCCAAACTTTTTAAAACATGCTCATTTTAAACACTTTTAAAAGTTTGTCTTCCTTTCATAAACTTCATACTCCTATTTAATTAGATAGTGCCACGTAAAATGAAACTGAAGAAGTAACAAGAAAAGGAAAACAAGTCCAAGTTCACCAGTTAGGCAAGTTTTCCGTGAACTAGCTTAATTAGGATCAAGAAAATTCAAAGAAAAACGGCTTGAGAGCAAATAATTGGGCTATGTAGCCAATAGATTAAGGAGCTCTATATAGCTGTGATATACCGTAGGTTTAGTACTAGATATCTATATATAATATAAAGCTAGGCATAGACAAGGTGATGTGGCACCTCTCTATGGCCATCATTCCTATTTATCTTTTTTCTCCTTTTTTTGGCCTTTTTCCTATTTTTTTCTGATTTATGTGCTATGTAAAAAGACTTAAATTCACTCATTAAACTCTCTCTTTATTATGTTAAATATGCTCAAGTTTTTACTCCAAAGATGAATGTAACGTTTTGTTTTATCTTTATCAGACTCTTGGCTTTTACTCCACTGATTTTTCTTGCTTTTCATATGCCCATATTCCTTCCCCATTAAATTTCTATACCCACGTTATTTTCTCATTGAATCTCATCAGTGTGACGTAAGTAAATTTCAATAGCTTAACAGCCACAAAAACAGTATATAATAGTATTCCAAACACACATCCCTGCCACTTCAAAACAAAGAATTCATCTTTAACAGCAAAGCTAAGATCGATAGTGAGTCTCACCTTTCATATTATCTTTCTCTCTCTTTCTGTTAATACACAAATACAAATCTTTTGACTGAATGTTTATTATTCTTCAATTTTAAAAGGAATTATAGAGTTGTGATTTAAGAGGAATAATTGGTAATGGCTGCTGATACATGTATATATTTGCTTATCATTTTGTTAAGGAACCAGAAGGTATTTTTTAATTTTATATTGTCTTCAATTGTTATTTCAACGTCTTCCGTATCACACAAGTTGCAGTTTTTCTATAGAGGTTCTTTATATCACCAGTTACAGCCTTTTTCAGAGAACTAGACAACACCTCTTCAAGGAAATATAGTCCAAGAGAAGGAGTACATGCACCTAAATCTAGGTACATGGAAATCTACAAAAGAAATGAAGAAAAGGAAAAATGAAGTATTAGAAATCAGGAAATTGCAACCACACTTTTATTTTGTTTTCCTTTTTAGTTTTTATTTAACAAGAAATGAAAAAAATAAAACATAAGTATCAACAATTCATGCTATGAAATAAAATATTAAGAAAAATGCCTTGGAAGAAGAAGAAAAAAGAAGTAGGTTACGTCTTAGGTTTACAATATCCCTGGATTTCATTACCATTTGTTTTCTTTTTATTACTTTTTTTTTCTATTATTTCTATACACTTACTTAAATAGATCGGTTTTTTTAACATGCAATATTTTAAGCATCTGTTTTCTATCAAAGAAATAGGATGTCCAAAAAATCATGAAAAGTTATTTGATTTGTAAAACTCATTTTCTTTTATAAAAATTAAGTGTGATTTTAATATCCAGTCACATAGTCTTTTCTCACTACCGCACGAAGTGCGGGCAAGTACACTAGTTATAATATAAGCTTAATCTGTTACAAATGAAAATGATTAGCTGAAATCTCCGTAATATAACAATAATTACTAATAAATTTTGCAAAATTAGAATAAAGTGGCTCAAAGTACGATAGTTAAACCCTGTAATTTTTGGAGGATTTCATCCCATGTTTAAGTTAAAATTTAGGACATATTTAGAAACTAATTAATAAAAAGTTACCACAAACTGCAACTTTTTATAACTAAAATATTTAAAATGGACATATGCTTTTTCTTTGTTGCGCATTAATGAATGTGTACCCAGGCCTAGCCATCTACTTAATTTTCGAAGATTGCAGCTTTCGTAAGTAGCAACTATTTACCATTATTGCTTCCTATATAAACAGATTATCAACGAAGAAAAAATTAACATAAACATAAGCACTTGTCTTTAATTACGTATACAAAAATATGTCTTCCCAAGTTTCAACCAAGTGGATGATATTCAAAGTCATATATCTGCTGAGTCTGATCATGTTTATATCAAATTCAGTCAATTTTTCAGAAGCTCGCTTGCTTTTATCAACAGATATTCCTCCAACTCAATCCCCTGAATTTCCTAATACTGTTCCAATATTTGAAGATTCTTTGGCTCTTGCCCCAACCATCACTCAAAATCTTATACTTTCTTCTGATTATAGTACAGTATTAGCTCCTGCTTCGATCCCAATTGATCCTATAGCATAAAATCACTACTCCTTTTCATCATGTTTTGAATATGAGGGGTCTTCATTAGTGGAGTTTAGTTATAGAGTAGTGTTGAAATAAAACAGCCTTTATCGTGGGAACAAGCTTAAGTATGTGGTTTACTCTACATATTGATGTAATATATTAAAAATAAAGCTGGCCTCTTCCGTGCCATTTTGAGACAATATTATGCATGCATTCTTGTGTTTGTTTTGTTTTTATTCTTTACTTCTTGTTGTTATTATTATGGTGTGGTGCTACTGAGAGAAAAAAAGGTAAGATTTGATGTTATCATCTTTTTTAACTATTTAGTATCTTTTTTTAACTATTTAGTATCTGGTAACTCTTGGTTCGACTATTTGAATTTGCGTCATGTAAGGCCTCTTTAAGGTCCTATCGAAAACTTTTTCATTTTCAGAGCTTGAACTCTAGACTTTTAATTAAAACTGGAGAGTTCTCATCCATCGCACCACATCCTTGGTGGTATCTTATCCTATCAGGCTATCATCAGTATCATTTATCATTTCTTTCTCTTATTCGATCGATCTTAAAGCCTATCTTGTGAAGCATGCTGAGAGCATGCATATGGCGCAAAACGTGACTTTATCTTTTAACTTCTTTACGGATCCATATAGTAATAAATATCAAACAGAATTTGCTATTAAGACTTAATATTTGAGTCTACCAGACTGTAGTACAAATGTGACTTCTTATATCTGTATAGCAGGAGAAAACGGAATGAGGATAATTAAGGACAATTTTTGTCAATATATTATCTATTATAAGAAGTAAAGAAATTTTAAGGGTGGGATTTTCATTGTATAGGGATATTAAGCGTTCGATTTAGAAATACATGTGGTGTATCTAAAACAGAATCATATTAGAGGTGTTTAGTGTAATTAAACTTTACCCTTTAATTAGTTGAGACACACCTAAAATAATTTATATTGCAGCTATATGATGTATTGACTATTCTTTATATCGTAAGCATATTAAAAGTGGAAGCACTCTTTGATAATTGATGTCCATATATAACAAGCTTCTTGCCACGGTATTGTCCATGATTATGCGCACAATATTTAGTCTGCCAATAACTATAAATAATCTTTATTTATAGTGATTAATGTGCCGCGTTCTCTTTACTAAATATGGGCATTTTGGTCCAAAAGTTAAAAAGATACAGTGCTTTATTTTGGTCAAAAATGAATTGCACAGCCTCATTTCTTTCATGCATCAACAAGATCTGCAGCTTTCACTTTATAATTTAGCACTTCAAAACTCTGATAGGCATAGCAGCTTCCGGCTGGTTCTCCGCGACCCTAAGAGATAATTACATTAATTCTGAGAAAGCTCTCGACTGCGTTTTGCTGCACCAACAACTGCATTCATCAAGATACCGCGAAACCCAGACTTCTCCAGCTCGTGAATTCCAGCAATGGTTGTTCCCCCTGGTGATGCAACATCATCTTTAAGTTGACCAGGATGCTTGGCCATACCGGTGACCATTGATGCTGCTCCAAGCACCTGCAACACAGAATCAGTGGGTCACCCGACCAGCAGTATGTTCGAGGGCATGTATGTTCCTCTCTTGAAGAAGAGGAAGTATCTGAACACGGCATCACTAGCGTGCAAGTCACGTAAATTTTAGTTCAAGTAAACAAGAAAAGTTCAATGTAGAAAAGTTGAAAAGATGACTTGCCCTTATCAATAACAAAGGAGAAAGCACTCAAAAGATGATCACAACTATATTATCCTTATTGAGGGTTAGAACAATGCTTACTGTAGTTTTACTAACTACATTAAGCCACAATATAATTTTTTGAGGCATTGAAAAGAACATTAATTGATGCCAGTAGAAAGATGAATACAAGTTAGTACATTTCTTAAAAATGGATTGTACTTGTATATCTAAAAAGGTGCAGGGTAAGTTAAATAATACAGTATATAATACTACAACAACAACAACATACCCAGTGTAATCCCATAAGTGGCGTCTAGGGAGGGAAGGATGTACCAAGACCTTACCCTTACCTTTGTGGGTAGAGAGGCTGTTTCCGAATAATATAATACTCCCTCCGTCCCAAAAAGATTGTCCTCTTTTGACTTAACATAAAGTTTAAGAAATAAAGGAAGACTTTTGAAATGTATGGTGCAAAACAAGCCTTAGATATTTGTGTGGCTGCAAATCATCTCATGAAGTTAAATTGTTTCTAAATATAGAACGGGGACAATCTTTTTGGGACAGACTAAAAAGGAAAAGAGGACAATCTTTTTGGGACAGAGGGAGTATAATACTATAGCCTAAAAAATGTAGATGATGGTAAGTAAACCACCATCTTTGTGAATAACCACCTCGCCTCTATAGAACAAACGAACTTTGACATATAAATGGATCTCAGGCTGAATCAGAGAGAGCAAAAGAAAAAATTTCCCTGCTTCTTACTATTTCAAAGAACACAACCATACAAACATATTGCACGACAGTGTATGAATAAATTGGTGGGTAACTGTTAACTTACGGTTTGAGATGCTAGTCCAAGTGCAAGCTCCCTAGGTAAACCAGCTGCCACTCCTCCATCAGCCAATGCCTCTATTGCTAGAAAAACATACGCTGGTCCACTACCACTGACATTTCAAGGAGAAAGAATAGACGCTGTTAACAATGGTACTGGATTCCAACTTTGTATGAACTCAGCTTGTCTATGCAAAAGCAGTTCGGAAGAACTAAGATCACAAAGCGGACTCAACAAACAGCTAGTCACAGGAGCAGACAATGGCATCAAATTTAAGTGAAAATAAGTCTAGTTTTAGAAACACTAAAGAAGGAACATACCTTAAGCCTGTAACTGCATCAAACAGCTTCTCATCAGCTTTCCACACCTTACCAATAGCTCCAAATAACTGGGAAATTAATTCTCCATCTTCTGTTGTTGCCTTTTCCCCCAAAGTAAAGACTATATAAAGGCACTTAATTAGAAGGATACTTAAATAGTAATAACTGATAACAACTCAGACATAGTTATATTAGAATCAATCGGAAAATTGAAATTGCAAAAGTCTCTCAGTAACCAACACTAGAGAAAAAATTTCAAGGTAAAAGATTGACCACGAGAAGATTTTCATGTCACAAACATGTAAAGTTCCTGTGTACTGCAGTTGTTTGAATATACATAGGTTCCCATTTACAGAAAGCACAAACAGTATGCAAATCACAGACATACATATGCACGTGGAGATACTCTGTGTTTACAATAAATACATTGTATAATTAGCATATATAAGCAGAAAAACTATCACCAAATTTAAACTAGCATACTGCATACCTTTACATGCACACACTTTTACACAAAAGCATACACACACATCCACATAGAAACATATGTATACACACTTGCGCTCAGCTATCCACGGAAATTTTTGTGTCTAAATACATAATAAAAATACGAGAATACATCCAAAAAAAGAGACAAAATTTTTAGACATCTCATTTCAAAGTCATAGTACGAATAAATTAAACCTTATTTTTTCAAGATATTTGAATAAAAGAGAGCCAAGTGACTTTGAGGTAATATCTCCTCCATAGAAGACCTGATTAGCACACTCCAACTATCCTTTTTCTCAATTCCAATCAGCTGAAGCATAATAATCCACTAAAGCATTTTGTCTTCATGTATAAGCTTAAGCTAGGTAATAATTCATATTAGGTAAAATGGTGCGTTCAAAGTGTAGAGGTGTTCATGTCAACTACCATAATACCTTATTCTAACCTATGTTAGTGTTATCAAAAGCGAAAAGCGCAAAAAAGCTCTAAGTTCAGCTGGGGCTTTAAGCGCAAAGCGCAAATAAAGTGTGGGCTTTAATGAAAAAAGGCGCGATGGTGCAAACATACAAATATATATATGTTTAGTCCAAGACTAATAATAATAAGCATGAATAACAAATATATGGACAAAGAAATTGTAAAAATATTACGATAAAGTGAAATATCAATTAAAAACAATCAAAAGTGAAATATCAATTATCTAGTGTCATGTCTTCAAGAGAGGCTCACTGGGAAGGAAAAGTATGTCTTAGGGTCTTGATGATAACACTGAAGCGCACATAAAGCGAAGCGAAGCGCTCAACATGTTTTGAGCCTCGTTTCAGGGCTTAAACGCTCCTTAAGCGCGCCTTTGACAACACTGACCTATGTTGCTCGGACTCGGGCCCGGGTATCGGATACGAGTACGGATCTAGATGTAGGATTCGTCATGATCTAAATTTTAAGATTTGTGGCTACAGATCCAGGTATGGATATGGATGCGGGGATTCGGCAAAAAATAATTCAAAATTCTAAAATAGAGTTATAAAATCTAAATTATGAGATATTATGTGGAAAAATTGAGGAGAAAATATTGATTAAGAGGAGAATCTCGGAAGGAGATAAAAGGAAAAGGAGTGACATAGAAATTTCTATATACAAGTTATTCCATTTTCTTCAATTTCACCATAGCTTTTGTTTTGATTACATAAATCATTGAATCTGTCTGGAATTTCTCCCTCGATTTTGGTCAAAGTACCCAAAATTGGTTGACCAGATCGGGTATGGATCCCACACCCGTGTCGTGTCGACACGGGTGCGGCACCAAAAGTGAAGAGTCCAAGCAACATAGATTCTAACAACTCAAAATTTTATTTGGATGCACTTTGAAGTAGGATCTGGAAGTATACATGTAAAAATTCATGGACAGTATATTCGTCCAGATTTTGTCAATTCCATCTTCAAAAACATCTAACGATCATAAAATCAGTAGGAGGCCTCTTTTATTAACCACTTCAAAGAAGATAGAATCACTTCAATACATCAACAACAAGCATTTGGTATATCTATTTCCGAAGTTAATCCTTGGACAAAATTAGAGCTCCTGTGTACAGGGAGAGGAGTTCACTCAGGAATATTATATTTGACGGAGCAAATCAAGTAGAACTGTAACAGGCCTCAAATATCAGTATTTATTTCTCATTTACCAGTGGCGGCTTCACCAACAGCAGAGGGAGTGTTTGGCATCACCCTAATAAATCGGCCTTGACCTGCCCATTCCTTGAGAAGAGGAAAAAAATAGAATATGCTTCAGCAAAATGGGTTTAAGCAAACTACCAAATTGAATCAACAACGTGAATGACAAGATATGCATGCTTGTGGGCATCTTGTTGTCTTACGCTTTACTCGAGCAAATATACAGGTAAGCTTTAGTAGACACTAAGAGGCATGAAAAGCTTAGGCATGTGAGCTGATTGTCAATAAGTTGAATAGCTGATTTCACCTTTGTTTCTAGAAAATATGATTAAGGGAATAAAAGATCTTTACTGAGCCAATTTTAAAGTTCCCAATGTCAAAGAAGCTAGGCACTTTTTTGGAATTACAAGAAGAATATGTCATTGATTTGAAAAAAACTGAGATGTTAGGTTGCAAGGCAGCAATGAGCTCAATAGAAGAAAATCATAATAAAATAAAAAAAGAGAGAAATTATCCATCTTTCAACTATGTACTTTAGGTGATTGTTAATCAACTATATTGCAAATCACATAAGATTTAAAGACACCATGGTACCCAAATGACATTATTGTGACTTGTCCTATGTTGCATCACTAACAAAAGACCCACGGGTCTTGGATACATGGGGTATTAGATTTTCCCACATTGGTTGAGAAAGTGGATTTTTGTTCTCCCATATGGTCTTGGATAATCCTAATCTAATAAGATAGCTTTTGTGGTTTAGACCTAAGGGTCATTTTTCTTCACATACGCATATTAAGTATTTATCATCAGTATATTAAGAAGTATTATATCTTTCCTTTCAATAGTTTCTTGATGGAGATGGATTAACAGTCCTATTTTGTTTAGTCTAGAGTTTTGCCATGATTTAAGCTTTCCTATTTGTTACTTTACGGTGATTTGCGTGATTCTCAACAAGTTTTCCTTATGAGTCAAAGGCAGCTCCTGAAACTACTGCATCTAAATTGAAAAGCTTGTTTCTGTGTTTCTACTTGTTGAGGAATATTATGAGAAGCTCTTACACCATTTGCACACAAACCTGCAAATCCTTTAACTTAAGACCAGCAGCAACCGACACCAGAAGCTTCTTCTCTGAGAGGATTGGCTTCAACTGTGACACCACATTTTTAACTGCATTCAAAAAGTGAGTAGAACAGCAGAATCACCACCAATTTTCAAAACATACAATAATATGAAAAAGCAATAAATCTGGCAACTGCAGCGTCTTTGCCTAAAATTCCCACAAGAGAAGCAAAACAAAAATATGTCAATCACTCAACTAAGTGTGCCTAAATATCAAAATAGTAAGGTTGGTGATATAAATCCTCTATATACTTTTATTCAAGCACTTTTTTTCATAAGTACTATTCTTTATTTTTATAAGTGCAAAACAGAAAGAACAGACTTATCTGAAAAAAGTCATGGACTTTCTAAAACTAGAGGTTCTCCAAATCTCACACTTACTGCTGACATAATGTAACCGTAACAACTGCTAAACTTTAACCCCAACTATATGGTATTGCCTATATGAATCCATTGCTTCAGCTAAATCCACATCGACTCTGAGATATTGTATCTTTTAAGACAATTCCCTCCATGTGAGTTTTAGGTCAATCTTATCCCTTAGTAGCATCTCAATCACCACAAAGCTGCACCTAAGACTGGTGCATTTTGACATAATGTAACTGTAACAACTGCTAAACTTTAACCCCAACTATATGGTATTGCCTATATGAATCCATTGCTTCAGCTAAATCCACATCGACTCTGAGATATTGTATCTTTTAAGACAATTCCCTCCATGTGAGTATTAGGTCAATCTTATCCCTTAGTAGCATCTCAATCACCACAAAGCTGCACCTAAGACTGGTGCATTTTGAAGTTTAAGTAAGACATTGACAAATCATCTCAAACAATTTTTACAATTATGGAGAATCAAATGTTGGCATTACTTAAGCATAGTTTTATACTGTGAATCATAACGTTGTATTAGTTATCCAGACATTAAATTAGTAACACAGAGTTGTATCGGCAGAAAGTTGTATTAGTTATGTGGAATGTCATGCAAAGATTATTTTTCTTATGCAGTCAATCAAATGATCCCTTTTTACAATAGGTTGTTCACAGTTTCATCTTACGGTTGCTTAGTTCTAACATCTAATTGAAAAAAGGTTCTTTCACTTATTTTGCTGTACTTTTTCACAAAATTGAAACTTTCCGACCGTCAAAACAGAAACAAAATTATTGCGGAAAAATAGACTTCAAATTCTCCCGCAAGTGTTGAAAGGAAAAGCATACGAAAGATTCTTTTTCTTTAACAAGGAGATGAGAAGAGAGAGAAAGGAAAAGAGTTGAACCATACCCACTTGAGGCTTCAGAGAGAATATAATCACATCACTGTCTTCAACCACCTGCTCTGACAGAAAACAGAAACATGTAAAATAAGAATCTTCAAGGAACCAATAAAAAGTTATAAGAGAGGTAAAGTGAGAAAACTAGATTCAGTAACTAGATCTCAGATTTTTCATTTTACCAAAAAGAATAAAGAAAATATACTTTAGAATGCAGGCTCCATTTATTAGTTTTTTAATGTAAGAAAGATCTCCAGAAAAAACAAACAAAAAATATTATGTATGAGAATAGAGAAAGAAGAGAGTATAATTTTTTGTTATTCCTACGATGATATGACCGAGAGGCGTGAGGTGCTGCTGAGATAACAATTGCTAAGTATTTGTCAAGGCAGGTTTTTAATGGTGAGTCTCCTTGCTTGAACAAAAATTTTGAGGTCAATCTTAATCCAAGAACTTTGCTTTGTATTATAGTTACTATTTTATCTGAAAAAGGTTTCTCCTTTGACGTATTCAGGGTCACTTGTCTTGCATCACTCCAAGTAATAAGTCAGTTAGTCCTAGCAGTAAATGTTTCTTTTCCCATAATGTAACTTATCAAAAATTAATAACTGTGGTTGTCCTATTAATAGCCTACAAGGAGAGCTTGAAAACATCAATAACTTGAAGCATTTATTAATTAGACTAATCTTGTAGTCTGAACATATGATCAAATCAATTTGGGAAGAAAAACACATATGACCAATTCAAGATTGTCCTGTTTCTTTAAGATCCTTTTTTATCAATTAAGAAATGAGGAGTCGATATCCAAATAAAATGAGTTAAGGCCTACTATACAGTTTCTTTTTTCTTCTTATAACTTCCGTATACAAGCCGTATACCAAAAGGTAGAGAACCACCCAGCCAATAATATGGTTCTTTACAAATGTCACCCAATCTTCTGTCCAAAAGTTTTATGGGTACACTAAAAATTAAGTAAGAAGCTTTCATAAAGACTAGAACGATATATATAGACACACACACACAACAACAACACACCCAGTGTAATCCCACGAGTGGGGTCTGGGGAGGGTAAGATGTACGCAGACCTTACCCCTACCTTGTGAGGTAGAGAGGCTGTTTCCGATAGACACTCGACTCAAAATAAAATAAGACAGCAAAATAGCAAGATACAAAACAAATGCAGCACCAGATAGTAATACACGAGTATACATTAAAAGTGAAAATTATTATACTAAATAATAGCAGATAGGCATTCAAGATTGACAATGTATAAGGGTACCTGGTTATTATTCTCAAATACAGTAACCCCAATAGACTCAAAAGCAGTACGACGAGCCGATCCACTATGAGCTGTTCGAATACGATTAGCAGGCAATATCCCAGATTTAACAACACCTCTAGCTATGCTTTCAGCCATTTTTCCAGCTCCTATGAACCCCACCTTGTATGAATCACTTGGAATCGGACAAACATTCGCCATTGCAAAAACTATGAAATAGTAAGATTTTACGTTTCTCCTGAAAACAACAACAAAGAGGAAAACAAGAGTCAGAAATTCACTGAAGCATTTCATCGAACATCTAGAATGCAAAATAGAATTCCCAAAATAAACAGTTGCGGAAATTAGAAACATAAGATCATCCAATTGAAACCCAGAATTAGAAACAAGAAATATAAGAGAAAACGATTAAGAAATCAGGAGGTGACAAACCTAAAATCAGTGAACAAGTCCAGGAAAACCTGATATTGTGGTTTAACGCATTACTCAACTTCCTATTTGAGCTCAACTACTTTGCTAAGTGACTGTTTAGTCCTTATATTCTGTACTTATTTGCAGTTTTATTGTCAAGTATACATCTTCATATCTCTTTTTCGATCCATGTCGGACTAGCTTAAAAAGATACTTTGAAATATAGAAAACACGTACTTCTATTATCCGTTCCATATTAACTGTCTTGTTTTACTTTCATTGACTAATTTTTTAAGTTTAATTAAATTAAAAATTTAAATATTCAAAAATTTAACAAAAAATACTATTATAAATTACAAACCTTTGCATATTAATATGGTGAAAAAATATATCTTAAAATATTAGTCAAAATTCATATAGTTTTAACTCTCAAAAAGTAAAACATCACAAGTATTTTTGAGATTAATGAATATATTTTTGATAGATTATTATCTTAGGATAGCTTATATAGACCAAACATATATCAACCACGACTACAAGATTTAGAACTTCAAATATTTCTCTTAATCAAATTAACTATGGTTGATTCCAAATTAATTGAGGTCCACTATGAGTATTTTTTATACACGTTTGGCTCTATACTAGCTATTTAAAACTAAAAATTCTATCCATCTCACACTTGTCTTTGTAGTGTTAGACAAAGACAAAATAAAACTTAGGACCACATGCTCTCAACTTCCATCCCAGCCACTAAAAAAAAAGTCTTTTTTGATAATCAGATCAGTTTGCCTGTGATCGACTATAACATGATTTAGGTCGTCCCTAAAAGGCAAAAACCAAGAGGAATCATATCCATGCATGTATTCAACAAAAATAACAACATACTCAATAAGTGTACATGGAGAGTAGGATGTACGTAAATCTTATCCCTTTATCGATAGAGAGATTGTTTTCGATAGACACTAAACTCAAAAGAAAAAAATTTGAATTGATATTGCAAGAAAATATGATAACAAAATTGCAAGATATAAAGCAAATAGAACAACACGTAGTAATACACATTAAAAAAAAACTATTGTGATTACCAAATGATACTATACTACTCATAAGGAGAAGAGGAGAGGAGGCTGCCCCTGCCTCTCCCAAAAGTGTGACAACACTCAACTACATACTAACATTCTATCACAATCCTCAACCTTTTCATATCTTAGGATCATATCCTCAGTAAGTTGACGTTGTGTCGTGTCCTGTTCTTCTTCGATCTATCTCTACCTCTCCTAACTTCAGTTACAACCAACCTTTCACACCTACTTATTGGTGCATCTATGCACCCTCTTCATATGTCCGAACCATCTCATCCTTTATTTTCCCTCATCTTGTCCGCCATGAAAGCTACTCTCACCTTACCGCGTATAATTTCATTCCGAATCATCTCTCTCTACATATATATTCCTTCATAGAAATTTGATAAAACTAGCATTTCATCAGTTAACTTGTTCTAACTAAGCCATGGGATGCGTTGTTAAAAAAAAAAAAAAAAAAAACTCCACACACCCATTTTACCCTTATTATTAATTATTGGGTTAGAAACTTCAAGGAATTGTTAGTGGCTACCCAAATTTTAAAATATATTTGATTTATTTCAATGAGATGAATTAGTAATAATTAGGGGTGATATAGTAAAATTGTCATTCTATTTATGATTCCTCAAAAAATGTGTTAAGTCAATACATGACAAGTTAAAATAGACGAGGGAAAGGTAATGGGATGCATTTTGCATTTCAATGTTGAAATTTCTTCTACTGTTCATTTCACTATCAAAAGTTAATATTTGATTTAAAGCGTTCCAAACTAATAACATGGAACTACTAAAAGATATGTGCAGCGAATGAGACTGTTTCTTCCTTAATTAGAAATTTCGGATTTGAGTTTTAGATGTGAAAATTTTTTGATAGGAAGCGCTTTTCCCATAAATAAACTTTATGTTACGCGAATCTAAATTTAATTGTGCTTCAATTCGAATACCGAATACTTGAGGGGGAAAAATAAAGGGAAAAGGGCCTGATTTACCCCTCTACTTTGGTAAAAGGTTCATATTTACCCCCCGTTATACTATCAGGCCATTTATACCCCTACCGTTACAATAGTTGAACCATTTACCCCTATTTTTAACCCTCTGTCCACCGTGGCTACTGGCTTTTTAAATAAATGCCACGGTGGAAATTCTATGCCACATAAGAGGCCATGTCACCCATATAATTAAATGGGTCCTAAAATTGAAAAACTCAAACGATGCTTCTTCTTATATTCTTCTTCTTCACCATCAAAAGCTAGGGTTTTTTTCCTCTCTTATATTCTTCTCTCCTCTCTTCCACTGTTTTTGTCTTGAAAAATGTCAGAAAATAGCTCCTCGTCACAGTTGAAGTGCCATTGTATTATTTTTCACTTCTTAATACTATATTAGTTGTTTTATATTGTAGGGATGGTTAATGTGGACCTGTTATTCCATCATAGAGGTGAATGGATTACTCACCTAGAAATTAAGTACTCAAGAAAGCTGGTGCACACCTGGAAAGGGTATGATTCTGATCTTCTATCTTACATAGACATAGTTGATGAATTTATCTCCAAGCTAGGATATGTTGGTGTTCAACAGTCGGTAGTATGCGGTCCTTCTGGTAAATATTATGAAGTAGAAGGTGATGTTGGTATTAGAACTTTGTTGGCATTGGTGTCTGATAAGTTTAATGTGATTAATGTCTTTGCTGTGGATGAAAATGAAATAGGATTTATTGTTCCTAATATTCTTGACCACCTAGAGTCAAACACAACCACTGCTGAAACTGTTGAGGCTGTTTCTGATTGTAGTTCAGATGAAAATGATGAAAATGGTGATGGATATAATTCTGGTTATGATTCTGAGGAGTTAGAGTCACTTCTTTTACAAAAAAAAAGGGAAATTTCTGAAAATTTGAATGATTATAAGGAACTGTATAAGGGTATGACTTTTAAAGATATTCCTGAAGCTAGAAAAGTCATAAACTTGTATTCCTTAGCCAACTGTAGGGGTTTAAGGCAAAAAAAAAAGTGATACTAAGAGGCTTAGATATGTTTGTGAACTTGGATGTCCTTTTGTTTGTCAAATTTCAAAGGATAAATATGGTCATGGGGTTAGCATCAAAACACTAAATATGGTCATGGGGTTAGCATAAGTGTAACCCTGCTTATGAGAGCATAAGTTGTTGAATAGGTACTCAGCTGAGTCATGGTGCAGGGCATACTTTGACACAATGTGCAAGAATTGGCAAGTGGAGAACAATCTTGTAGAGTCATTCAATAAATGGGTGTTGGATGCTAGGTTCAAGCCCATTATAAAGATGTTGGAGGACATAAGAGTTAAGGTGATGACTATGTTGGGTGAACATGAATCTGATGTGATGAACTGGACAGGAGAATTCAGTCCTCAAACCATGCTCTTGTATAACCAATTTCTGAAGATTGCACAAAAGTGTACTGTTTACTTCAATGGGGATGATGGATATGAGGTGGCTCATGGTGTGGATAGGCATAGTGTGAACATAGAACTCAAAAGATGCACTTGCAGGACATGGGACCTCACAGGGATCCCATGCCCTCATGCAATAAGGGCCCTACTGTACAGGAAGATCAACCCTTTTACTCGGATTCACTGGTGGTACTCCAAAGAAGCTGCTCTCTTAACTTATTCACATAAGTTACAACCAGTAAGAGGAGAAATTTTTTGGAAGATAGAACCAGCCCATGCGATGGAGCCTCCAAAGTTAGTTAAGTTGGCTGGAAGGCCAAGAATTAAGAGAGTTAGAGAAAAAAATGAGTGTGTGAATAGACAAAGAGTGTGGTCTGAATCTAGAAACGGTAGGGTGATGACTTGTTCTACATGTGGAGAGCCTGGACACAATGCAAGGGGATGTCAAAAGGTAAGATACTTAACTTTATTATGCTAATTCATCACTTCATTAATTATTAACTATTAATATGAAATTTCACTGTTTTGATAGGTAGCTAAAGGAAAGCAATCAAAGGGTGGAAGGAAGACAAAGAAGAGGATCAGATCCTTGATTGATGAAGATGATGAAGGTCTGGCCAGAAGTCCACCTGCTATAGGACTCACACTTGAGGAAGAGCTTCAATTGACAGCACCCCAGCCTACTCAAACAAGTCAAGAAAGCAGTAGTGCAACAACACTTCCAAGTCAGGCAAACAGTAGTACAAGTGAATATAGACTTATGCCAACACCATCAGTGGCAAGGCAGCAGCCCATCAACAATGCTTTTACTGCTGAACCAGACTTCGATTTTCTATCAAATGATGAAACAGATCCACCTCTAATGCCAACGAGTATTTCAGAGGCCAAGACTAGATTCCTAAGGCAGATGCAAGTTGGAGAAGCAACTGGAACAAGGTGTATTGGTTTTGTTGGTGATGCTAGTGGTGTTAGTAAGCCAACAAACCTTCCATTCTCACCAAGGGGGCTTACATGGCAAAGAAACACTGCTGTAACTGGAAACAAGCTTCAGAAAATAGCCAAGTTGAAGACAAGGAAGGGGAATGGCAAGGAGCAGATTTAAACTTGTGAACTTGTGATAGTTTTTTGGGTTTAATATGATGTAATTACTGCATATGACAGTACTTTAACTATTTAGGTGTTTGTTTGGCTGTTGTAACTTGCAAGTGGATGTCATGTTATCACTTTGGTGGTGACAGTTTTTGGGCTTATAATGTGACATCCCCTTTGTCATGTAATTGCACTTTGACAGTTTTTGGCAGTTTTATGTTCAATTAGTGTTGGCTAAATTACAGTTAATGTTAAGTTATTTTAAGTTAATGTTGACAGTTTTTGACATAATGTGTTGTTGAAATTATTTTGTAGTTGGAGTGATGTTGGAATTATTATGTAGTTTGAATGTTGTTGGATTATTGTGCAGTTTGAATGCAGTTGGAATTAAACGAATCTTGGCTAAAAAGTTACTGGTGCCACATGCTTGATTTTTGCTATGTGTGGTTCTTCTTGGCTATAAATGTTGTCACTGCAGTTTTTATTATTAACTAGACTAGATTCTGAAACAAATAAGTATGTATTCTATTGTTAGTTGTTGCTGAATATTCTCAGGCAGTCTGGTGTTTTAAATTGTCCAAAGTCATTTTCGTTTAAAGAAAATCGGTGCACTGATGAATGGCATAATATGCAATTGTGAGTTTCAGACCATGCTCAGCATGTTTCATCTCTATGTAAGATGATAATTAATGAATTATTGCACCAAGTCCTAGTAAAGAGCTTAATCCATATCTACTAATATAATCCTTATGCATTAAGTAAAACAATAATCGATTGCAGTTGATTCTAATTTGAAAGCTAAGAGACAAATTCTTTGACCTGTCATCATCTCTTGGTTCAACTTTATTTGCCTTATAATTGGACAGAATGCCATTGAATTTGAAACCATTTGCAATCACAAAGGACAGTATGCCTATTTCATCTAAAAGAAGGTTTCACATTGGACAAATTACAACAACAACTTATCCAAATGAGGGCATTACATTACATTCATCGAAATAAAGGCATTTAAAACCACTTCATGATAGGATTTTTCGAGTTACACCAAAAACATAAATACTAGTCTCGTAAGGGCATCACTTCATCATTGGAGCTGTAATGACACCCACGAAAAGTGCCAATGAAACTATAATTACCATCCACATCTTTGTTACTTTGTCTTCCAAAGTTGACACTTTAATCACTTGAGAATGACTTATAGCCTCCAATTTGGCTACTTCTTTCCTCAAATTGTCTATTTCAACCTTAAGAGCATCCAAAGCAGCCACTAACTCTCTGACTTCAGTCAATGGAGTATCCGAAAATATTACATCTTCCCATTTCCAATAACCACAAGAATTAATCTGTCCAAAAAATTAAAATTAAATTAACACCTAAATAATGCACTTTATCAATCAAAATATGAATAACAATAATAACTAACCTTAGGCTTAGGACACTTAAAGAACTTCCTTCCAGGGTTTGAAGGAGTTTTTGAAGTTAAGTGGCTAGCTATCAAACCACAATGGCACTTCAACTGTGACGAGGAGCTATTTTCTGACATTTTTCAAGACAAAAACAGTGGAAGAGAGGAGAGAAGAATATAACAGAGGAAAAAAACCCTAGCTTTTGATGGTGAAGAAGAAGAATATAAGAAGAAGCATCGTTTGAGTTTTTCAATTTTAGGACCCATTTAATTATATGGGTGACATGGCCTCTTATGTGGCATAAAATTTCCACCGTGACATTTATTTAAAAAGCCAGTAGCCACGGTGGACAGAGGGTTAAAAATAAGGGTAAATGGTTCAACTATTGTAACGGTAGGAGTATAAATGGTCTGATAGTATAACGGAGTAAATATGAACCTTTTACCAAAATAGAGGGGTAAATCAGGCCCTTTTCCCAAAAATAAACTAATAACATGGGCACCCGAGGGGACCAAGGTACTAGAGAGAAGAGGTGACGTGTCCGCAATCCAAAGGAAGCTGATTCTATTCAAAACCCTCCACTTTCCCTTTTCGTATCTCCCTATCCCTTCTCTCTGTCTCTCTATTTGTATCTTTCCTTTCCTAATTGAGGGATTTGATCATCGCCATGGATGTTGAGTCACCCGAGTTCCAAGATTGGGAGTTGCTTCACTCCAACCCGACTTCCCACTCCGAACCCGTAATTCCATCCGGTTCAGCCACGAACGGTCTGGATGAAGTTGGATCAGAAACAGGCGGTATGATTCAACCCAATTACTTCTCTATAGACTCCTCTCAAAGCAGGTACATGACTAACTTCAGTGGAAGTGAAGAGGGCTCTGAAGAATCGGATAATCCTAGTTGGATTGAGCCTGGTTCGGAAAACCAGTTTATCACGAAGAATTACAGTGAATTCTGGTCGGATTCCGGCAGTGATCGGTCCCAAACACGAACAACCGGTGAACGTGAAGGAATTGAAGAGACAAGAAGTGAAAATGGAGAATTTGGGGACTTTGAGGAGGGACAAAATAGTCATTTACAAGATGGTTCAGAAAAGAAGGAAAATGGAAATGTTGAAGGTGAAAAGAAGAAAATGAGCATAGTGTGGTGGAAGGTGCCAATAGAACTTTTTAAGTATTGGGGTTTAAGAGTTGGTCCTGCGTGGACATTCTCTGTAGCTGCTGCTGTTGCTATGGGTTTTGTTATTTTGGGTCGTAGGTTGTTGTATAAGATGAAGAAAAAGGCGAAGAAATTGGAACTGAAAGTAAGTGTGAATGACAAGAAGAAGGTATCTCAGTTCATGAGCCGTTCTGCACGCCTTAACGAAGCATTCTCTATTGTGAAGCTGGTTCCTGTTATTCGACCACAGTTGCCTGCGCCTGGAATCACTTTGTGGCCTGCCATGAGTTTGACATAAGGGTAATATTTGTTATGTAAAAGGATACGTACACTTGCACTCTGTTTGAATGGTTGTTACATATTGTTTCATAATGTATTGTATTATATTATATTGTATCATACTGTATTGTTTTAATTAATACAATGTTTGGATAGATTTTATTGTTTCCTGTTGTTATATAATGGCACACATTAACAATTTGAAGGATAAACCTATAAGAAAAGCAGGGTACCGGGTAGAGCTGTTATGAAAAGTATGGTGAGAGATAAAATCGGATTAATAGCAAAGACAAAATGAGAAGGAAAAAAAATGAGGTAACAACGCGATCACGCCAAATTGGTCGGTACACAAAACGAGACTTTTCGTCGTTACATGACGACGGATTTAGCGATACGATATAATAAAATGGAATAATCAAAATAAACACTGTATTTAAGCAAACAATACAATCCAATAGGTAACAACCATCCAAACAAACTGTAACACGTGTCCTTGCTTCTGTACTTGTATTATTCTATTTTTTACTGCTCCCCGGACTCTGGATCAAGTTGCTGTTTGATCTCAAAGCTATGTATAAGCTCCGTTATAATTACGTATTATCTCTTGCGTTGCCAACATAGAATCTCATGTAGTAATTCCTTTTTTGTGATTGAATTAGTCATGATATAGTATATTTTTAATTGATGAAATTAAGAAACTTTAAATCTGTTAATTCCGATCTTCTTTTGAGTCTTTGAAAAACAGTCTGCAGACTTTGCTATGAAGAGCAAGAGCTTATTGTGAGTGTAGAAAGAACAGTTGATGTGCATTATGCCTCACAACAAGGCTGTAGCTGAGTTTTGAATAAAACTAACAGAGCAAATCATGTTTCAGAGACATGAAATTGTCCTTCTCCCTCAGAACAGTCTGAATTCGTATGAATAAAAGGGTAAGTAGGACTGATTTTCGTCTCTCAGTTTTCCATATTGCTTTATCCGGAGTGCAGAACAATAAGAAACAAGTAACAAGGAACAATCAGTATGTAGAGAGAGCAACTGAATCTATCTCCACCAGTATAATAATCTAGGTACTCATCTGGTTTCTTCTAGTAAGAGTTCCAACTCAGCTCTAGCTCACCACCTTCATACCCCCATTTGAACAACATTCCAGAGCACCTTTCCTTTGTTGCAGCATTCCAGAGCACCTTCCCCAGCAGTGCTAAGCATGCTACCGTATATGGATCCTACCCCTTCAGCTAAAAGTCATGTTCCACATGTTTTGCAGGATGCCTTAGCTAGCTGCATTCCCTACTGAATCAACTCAGACGTTGATTCAGAGATTCCAGGGTAAGTACACAAGCAACTCTGGTTAATGAAGGCACTCTGCTTAGCATCCTCAATTTATTTGACACATCCGCTGCTGCAATATTTTCATATGTACACTAAACACAAACCCTTAGCATTGCTCTACACCACCTTTACCACTTAAATTGCTCTTTGCAAACTCAGAATCAAAATATCTCCTGACAGCACCATAAATGGACGAGCGCTACAAAAGAGCACATCAAGATCATTTCAAAAGGAAATGGCCAAACTATTTGGGAAAAGATGGAAACAAAGAAACAGAGCTACTTGTGGTAATAAGCACGAGGTCATTTTAATCAAACCACTTTTAGCTGTAAGGACATTGCTATCATGATTATCAATGATGATAATCATGATTATAGTATCAAAAAATTAGTCTCTATCCTTTTTCTCCAAAGGATACTCACACTTGAAGAAACTTCAATAGACGTCTTAAGCTTTGGCTACTCTAAAATAGAAGCAATGTTCTGAAAAGAAAATTCTGTTTTTGAAGATATCAGGTCCAAAATATCATAAATATCTTCATTCTGTGGATGTTTTTTGTCCCCAGCAACAAATGCAGAGACTTGATCCTTGACTTTAATCCAAGACCATCCAGGCTCCTTCATGACACCTTTCAATCTCATCAACTTCCTCAGTTCTGCTACTTCACCCCACTTCCCCTTTGATGCATAAATGTTTGACAGAGTAGTGTGAGTTACAGCACAATTTGGAGCAAGTTTAAGAATTTGCTCAGCCGCACGCCTTCCACATTCAGTGTCACCATGTAACCTGCAGCCTCTAAGCAAGGTTGACCAAACAACATCATCCTTTTCAAATGGCATACTCTTGATCATGTTCTCAGCGTCCGTTATTCGTCCAGCACGACAGAGTAGATCAATCATACAACCATAATGTTCCTTTGACAAACTAATTTTGTACTCCTCTTTCATCAATCTAAAATAGTGAAAACCTAGATCAACAAGTCCGGCATGACTACAAGCGCTTAGAACACCAATGAAGGTCACAGAATCTGGTCTTAGACCAGCATAAGGAATGTTTTCAAATAAACTTATAGCATCTTGGCTGTATCCATGTTCAGCATACCCATTAATCATGGCTGTCCATGATACAATGTCATTATTTCGTGCTGAATTAAATATCCTTGAGGCTTCTGGAATGCTTCCACATTTTGAATACATGTTGATCAAAGCACTCAGTACTAAAGGCGTATGATCTATTCCAATGATAAGAACATGAGCATGAAGTTGCTTGCCCTGGTCAAGGATTGCCATACTACCGCATGCACTAAGTACACTAGCAAGAGCAAATTCCGTTGGTTTTGGTCCTTCCTTTCTCATCCATGATAACAGCTCGAAAGCTTCCTCACCACAACCACCCTGAGCATACCCAGCAATAATAGTACTCCAAGAAACAATGTCTCTTCTACTCATTTCATGAAATATAAGTGAGGCCGAATCCAACTGTCCACATTTGGAGTACATTGTGACAATTGAATTTGACACTGACAGAGAATCAAGAAAACCTACACGTAAAACATTTGCATGCAGTTGTGCACCCCAGTCTAGTCTTGAAAGATTTGCACAAGCAGCAACAACTGCTGCAAACGTATACTCATTAGGAGACACACTCGATTCTTTCATTCTCAAGAATGCTTGTATCGCATATCGGTCTTGACCACTTTGAACATATGTCGTGATTACCGTAGTCCACGAAACAACATCTGGCAACCTCATTCTTCCAAACAAGAACACACCATAATTTAGTTTCCCGCATTTATTGTACATTGTAGCAAGACTATTAGCCACATAAGAGCTCATATCCAACCCCTTCTTCACTATCCTAGTATGCATTTCCCTCCCGTAATTCAAACACCCAATATCAGCACACGCTTTCAACACAATAGCATAAGCATATGAATCACATTCTACGCCATCTCTCCACATTTCAGAAAAATACACCAACCCTTCCTCATTGTAACCTGCGCGAACAAGCCCCGTTATAACAGCAGTCCAAGAAACTACATTCCTAAGAGGCATTTCATCAAAAACTCTACAACCCTCCAACACATTACCAGCTTTCATGTACATATCAACAAGTGAACTGCCCACAAAAACAGAACCAACTAAATCAGATTTTATCGAATACCCGTGTAATAACTCACCACAATTCAAATTCATACTAATCCCACATGCCTTCACTGCGAGGCTAACAGCAAAAGGGTCCATTTTAACAATAGGATCACGCCTCATTTCTAAGAATAAAGACAATGCTTGTAATGAACTAGAAGCATTAACATAACCGGAAATCATGTTGGTCCATGTTACCTCATCCCTTTGAGTCATTTTATCAAACATCTGGCGTGCATTTTCCAACTGACCTTTTTTCACTAACTCCTTTAATTGGGAGTTGATTTCAAACATGTTTTGCAATGGAAAGTCATGGGGTTCTTGCATTAAATGATAGTTTCTTTTCTCCAAATCCAAAAAGTCTCCCCATTTAGCATAGGTAAATTTTGATGTTGAATAAAATCTTCTGAGACAAAGCCTGATTGATATCATACCACTTCAGAACTAGCTATAATAACTCTACATACATTACCCACTGTTCACAGATCTTGCTATGGTTTAATGACAGCTTAGTGAAACTGTAAATAAAATATTAGTGACTGAATTGTGACGTAGTGCCACGACTTTCTTTACGTATATTTCGAACGTTCTCTCTAATAAGTTCAAACTGACTGTATTAATTAAGGACGCTTTTGGTCATGAGAATTACTATCTTCATTTCAAAATTTCAAATAAGCTAACATAATTTTTTTCATGTCTTTTAAATATTTTGAGTTATCAATTATTATGACTTATAGTATTCCCTTTCATTTCTAAATAAATGGTGTTATAGCTTTTTCATTCTTTTTCCAAATATGTGGTGCTAATTTTAAGAAGAAATTAATCTTATTCTTTTAAAATTATTCTTATTTACATAATAAAAAATTATTAAATAACTTTTTTTTTCTATGTATTTAGACACAGTAAGGACAATATTTTATGTCAAAAGGAATAATACCCTTATTATTTACGCAATATTTTGTTCTAAAAGTTCATTTTTTGAGTTGTGGGTACTCCAAAAGACCATTGAAGTCTGATGCTCTGTCAAGTGTTTCAGTTGAAGTTTTAATGACACCCGCTCCTTAAATGTTCATCTGGCTAAAGTTTTAATCACCTACTCGTAGAAAGTGATAAAATTTGATTAGGAATAAGTTAGTAAAAACGCTTTTAATTTTCTAGGAGCGTGCATAAACTAAAAAAATCACTTATTATGAAATCGATGAAGTACTTTTTACGTGGTTTTCAAATATGTAACTTTTATAACGAAAAATTTAAAGATTTTTTGTCCAAATACACAGTCAAAATTAATAGGTTTGACTCTTGAAATTTGAATTGCGTATAAATTAGGACAGAGTGAGTATTCACTTTTCCTGGAAATTTTATTAACTTTATTTGAAAATCAGCATTTTATGAAAATTCTAAATACAACTTGAAATTGTATTTGAAATCCAAAAACACCTAAAACTTTGTTTTCACTTTTTTTCACTTTCAGTACTTTCAAACAACCAAATATTCTTTATAAAAACTATAACAAAATATAATTTCATCTTCGGCTTGAGCTTCAAAAATTCCAAATAAAGTGAAAATTATTTGGGTTATACGGATAAATGCCTACTAAGTCAATTTTTGCTTAAAGACTAAACAAAGGACTTTTTCGTTTTATTTATTTTTAAAGATTCTTCTTTACCTTTTCGCTTAATAAAAAATTAATTCAAATAGGAGTTATTCGAAAAGGCTACATTCGTTACTTTTATGGCCTAACTCAATATCAAAACTAACTATGTGTTTGATTGTTTTGATACGTTGAATGTTACTCTCTTCGTCCCAATTTATGTAACACTTTTCGGTTTTCAATAATCAATGTAACTAATTTTTAAAATTAAATTGGAAAAGATCAAGTTAATATTTTAAAATTAAAACAAAATTAAAAAACTACATCAAAAATACTATAAATTGTAATTTTTCTAATGTTAATACGATGAAAAAGCACATTTATAAATACTAGTCAAAGTTTACATAATTTGAATCTCGAAAGTTAACAATGAGATAAGGGGAATAAAAGTATTGTGGGATTATATCCAGAGTTTTTTTTTTGTTTCCCACCTGGTGTCTGGTACTCGCATTGAAGCCCGACTATATTTGGATTCGCACCGCGTAGGGCCCTGTTTGGTGGGAAGCGCTCCCTACCAATAATTTTTTCATACCCAGGGTGTCAAGCCCCGAACCATGGCCTAGGTGTAACACGACACTCCGTGCATTGGTGCATGTAACTAAGCGAACCACATGATTTGCTGATAAATATGGGGCATGAGCTGATGCGGAATACATGGAATCTCATGATGATGATCACAACAACAACAACAACAACAACAACAACAATAATAATAATAATAACAATAATAATAACAATAATAATAATAATAATAATAATAATAATAATAATACTTGTTTAAAAACATGATGTGGAAATAGTCTGAATAAAAATGATAATAATAAGCCAAAATGGCAATACGACTCTGCAGCATCTGACATAACATAACTGACTAGTCTAGTCTATGAAACCTCTGAACATGAATCTAAATTGTTAAACTATTTACCGGGACAAGGCCCCCAGCGTACTTTAACAGCAAAACTAACATGAAATATAAATAGTGTCTAGACCTTGAATGAGATGGGGCTCATCGAAAGTTGATGCGAGTGATGTCCTAAGGAGCAGATCCGTCGTCCTGTAAATCAACACCTGCATCGTGAAATGCAGGCCTTCGGGCAAATAAAGGGGACGTCAGTACATTCGAATTGTACTGCCATGTAAAGTAACTGATTGAAACAAGCATGACACATGAAATAATTGAACTGAAACTGAAACTATAAGTTGAACATGAACATGAGTATCTGACATGAGTATGCATATAACATGAGTAAATCATTTTAAGTGTGAGAGCCTTAGTATAACCGAAATGCAACCACCACGTTAGAACGTGATGTCCGATCTCTGCCCGACCCGCTTAGTCATCATGTACCTTGCCAGGGTACAAGACATGAACATGAACATGAACATGAACATGAACATGAATGGATTCAATAACCACAATGGGTAAACATGAAAGTATCGTCCTAACAGGGCGGAGCAATCCTTATCCTACGTTGGCATACATAGTTTCATGCTATCTGAGCCTTCTCGGTAATCCGTGCAACTCTCAAATAACATGAACATAAAAATAGGTATAGTTGGCTTGGTAGCCCGTGAACTATATAGATATGATTGAAAACGTGATTCTTGCTTGTATTACAACATGAAGATAAATACATAATATAATTTATATGAAAACATGGAAACATGTAGAAGTTCATGAAAATAAACATCAAAGTTCATATCTTGCATTTAAGAGCACATGGAATGCAACGTATGGGTTTCCATAGATTACAGATAGATTCTCAATAACCAAAAATGAAATATCAAGAAAGCAATGATGAATAATAATACCAACATGGTATAACGTGATACTTGTAACTTAGGGTTATCGTAAATATGTCTAGAACCCTAGTTTTTGGTAAACTTTCGTATAATCATGGAAGAACGTGGCATGGGGAAGAACAATGATGTCCTCATGCCTAGATAGAAACCCTACTTACCTCCAAGACTTGCACTACAAAAAAAAATAGATAATTTGTGGAGGTTGAAAGTTGCAATTCGTTGAGGTTTTAAGCTTCGCTAGCAACTAATGGAGGCTAAAACCTCTGTGAAGTGCAACTTTCAACCTCCACAAATTACCCTTTTTTATTTTTATTTTTATTTGTAGTGTTGTGATAAGAATCCAAACTTTGAAGAAAATCTCCAAAAATTGCACCTTGAACCTTGAATAGTTTTAACTCGAAAACCCTAGGTTAAGAGTAATGAAATGCACCTACGAATCATGAGTACTACGTTAGAATTGCATAGAATCGTGTGGAAATGGTTTACCTTAACGTAGAATATGGTTTGGGGGAATGGCACGTCATTCTAGGGCTTGGAGAATGAGAGAAACTGATTTTTAAAAGCTAAGTGTTGTATTTATATGAGTCCTGGCGCGTCTGGATCCGTGCTTGGCAAGACCTAAAGTTGAAGACGAGGCGAGGATGGTGCCTTATTGCCTTGGCTCGTCAGCATCCTCTTGAGGCGAGGACAGTGGATGAGGCAAGAAAACCATCCTCGCCCTGTCCCTCGCCTTTGGCCTCACTTTACTGGTTTATGGCGCTCCCATATGGCCTGGCACGTCTGGTTTCTTGCGCTGCAAGGCCTGGAGACAAGCTCGGGATGCTACCAACTGACTTGGCTCGCCAAGGTTCTTGCTAGGCGAGGTCAAACAAGCTTCCCCCATGTAATCATATGCATGCGTATCCTTAGTATGACCTCCATATCTATCACGACCCAACTAGAGGGCCATGACGGGTACCCGGAGCTAGCCTACCGAGCACCACTCCGGAGTAGTGGAGTGCTCCTGTATATCTGCTAATAAAGCTCCTAGGTATTTGGACCGGCTCCTTATCTACCTGCGGGCATGAACGCAGCGTCCACGAAAGAAAGGACATCAGTACGAACAATGTACTGAGTATGTAAGGCATGTATAATAACGTAATAAGGAAATAAAGAAAACATAAAGAGATAACCGATAACTGATTGCCTCTTAAGGCAGAATCATACATGCTAACTTTTACCTTTTAATGCACATCATATACATACATAAATAAACCGTCTGAGTCATATATCATCATTAGCCCGCGTCCGGGGTAATCATCTCACCCCGCCCACTAGTGGTGACTGCCCGGCCAACTAGATCCGGTGTAATCATCATCATAAGCCGCCCACTACGCCTACCGTAGTGGTGTTTGCCCGGCCAACTAGGCCCGGTGTAATCTTACATATACATAACATAAAGCATGAATGAGAGCCGAAGTAAAAGCCACAACTCTATCGAGTGACATAAGGTCGGTAACCTCTGATTTATGTTATGGACAAATCATCTTCGCTATATCTCACCTCGAAGGAACAAGTAACATAAGATGAGATCATCAATAAAGAATAAAATTAGTAAACATGTGACAAGCTCAATAATATCATGGAATCATTGAGAACTTTAAGCTTTAGCCTTTCTAGAATGAAAATCATCATCACTATCTTGCCTTGCTTTGAGGGAATAACCATATAAGATGAGACCAACTATCATAAATATCGTTAAGAATTTCATGGTAGGCTCAGTTATATTATAAGAGTTTTGAGAGTTAAGGTTCTCTAGATCTTCTAGGAACAAGAATAATATGGATAGCATATATGGGATTATAACATAGGATTCATACCTTTGAAAGAAAAAGGGTAGCCTTACATACCTTGTCTCCTTAGTACATGGATCCCACGAGTCCTCGTACGCCTTACGAATGATTATCTACAGTAAACGAAGTATCCATATCAACAATGGGTTCATAACTTATAAGAGAGCTCATTTAGACATTTTGTCGAACGTTTTATGTGCATAAGATTCATGTAACTTGTTTTTCTCAATCTTATACATGTTTCGGTACCATCAATCCTTCACTAGTTCCCTTTTCATCTTCACAACTCACTTAACAATCCAACCACTTCATATTGTAATTTTATTTGCACAAACCAACCCAACAACATCACAACCATACCAAGTCTAGAACAATTCATACTCAAACATAGCTAAGAACAAGTTCTAGCACAACTTAAACCTTACTTTCACAATTTCTCCTCCCATAAGTTATGTAAACTCCAAATAATACTATAAACATGAAGATGGATCGATAATCTTACATTCAATCACAAGGATCACTCTAAATTCGAAATTCCTTCACCTCCAATAATTTTCCAAATTCAACACCACCAGAGGAAAAACAATCTAATGATGATCATGGAATTCTTCATGTTAAAATCACCTGGTTTGCCCTTGATTTTTGGACTTAGGTCATAAGAAGACTTGTTAAGAGAGTTTCTAGAGGTTTCTAGGTCCAAAAATGGTGAAATAATGATTTAGGGTCGAATTTGGTCTATTTATAGTAGTCCAGAAAATTCTGGACTGACACAACATGTTCCGAAGTTGCGAGGTCGCAAAGCGCGCTTTGCTAGCCGCATGTTGTGTCGCAGGCCTAACAACATCACCAAAATTCACTATCACACTTTGCTGCGCAACTGCGTCTCCGCAAAGCGTGCTTTGCTGCTCGCATGTTGCGCCATAATGTGACACTTTGTCAAACTTTCGCCGAAACTTAACTCTGATCCCGAGGCTTACTAAACGTGGTTTTACTCCCTTATATACCCAAGATGGACATATCTATCCTCATGACCTCGAAAATTTTTGTCCTACTTCCCAAGACTAGGACAACTAGCACTCGGCGAAACTCAACGTACAAAAATGCGAGGTGTTACAATATCAACCATAAAATCAATACACTCTCCATATATTGTCCCTCCATGAGCAGAATGAAATCTGTTTTTTCGACTTAAATTCCCCGTTTCGGTTTTCTACACCCTTGAGTCATAGGCATGGCTTAGTTTAAAGATACACGGTGTTACACAGGGCTCGAACCTGAGACATAGGATTAAGAAAAAAACAGTTCGATCCGTTGCACCACATTCTTTGGTGGTCTGAGAGGGGTTATTCAACTAGTTGTGTTTAACTATTGGAAAAACACAATAAGTTGCCTTCTACACTTGTGCAGATAAGTGATTTACACGTCGTAATTTTGTATTTAATTATTTGCCTTTTAAAGTGTTTTTAGTTTTTTGAGACTCTTCTAACGATGTATCAAAATGGTTTAGTGTAAAATGAAAGTCTCCATCTTTCAATAGTATTGTTAAAGATAACTAAAACACTATAAGAGGGGGGCTATTAAATCCAAGTTAGCGTCAAGGTCAAATTTTTCTCACTTTCTAACGGTCTTCTTGAAAACCTGGTGTAGTAAAATTAATGTTCCAGCAACTAACAACTCGTATTTGCTTCTGCAGAAAAAAAAAAGTCTTAAGTGGATTAATTAGTATTATATCCTTAACCATCATCATTAACTGCAAATGCTAAAATAGATAAAAAGATGTTGCTGGCAAACAATCTTTTTAGTGTGAATAAATCTAAAACAATCTTATACTAGTTAACTTAGTCAACACTAATTCAAAACCAAGTAGAAAAAAACAAAAATAAGATGAATAAGTGCCAAGTTCCAACATTGAAAATTAAATACTTGGGACTCAAACCCCTCTATATAAACAGCTTATCAGTGTAGGAAAATTTTCATAACTCTTCTCTATTAATATTTCTTTCTATTTTACATCAAAGAAAAGACATGAAAATGACTTCTACATTTTCAGCCAAGTTGATTGTTAGTGTTGTCACTTTGCTTTGTTTAATTCACTTTTCTAGTGTTTGTGATGCTACGAGGATACTTAGGGAGGAAAATGATAATATTTTTAAGGAGGAAAAGGATACAACAACTCCAGGTTCTCCAAACACTGGATCAGGATTTCCATTCAATTTTCCGCCTTTTAATATCCCCTTCAATATGCCAAATTTTACTATTCCTGGCATTCCTGGTTTTGGAAGTCCTGCTACTGGTACTGGTGGATCGCCTGGTTCTGGAAGTCCTGGTACTGGTACTGGTGGATCGCCTGGTTTTGGAATTCCAGGTATTGGTGCTGGTGGAGCGCCTGGTTTTGGAATACCTGGTTTTGGAAGTCCTGGTGCTGGTGCTGGTGATAATAATCCATTTAATCTTCCAATTCCTGGAGTTCCTGATGTTGCTGTTCAGCCCCCAGCATCCACCCTATCAATTCCTATACAAGTTTAATTTCTCTCTGTTATTATCAGTTTAATTTATGTTATGAAGATTAGCTAGCTTTTGGGCTAGACATCATGTAACAAAAAGAACAAAATTAAAATAATGAAAAGGAAGAAGGAAATCAAGGAGTAAGTTTGTTTTAGAGCCATAGGCTCAAATTAATTATTTCTTGTCCTTATTTCTGATGTAATTAATGGGAAAGAATATGGGAATATATGTGAAGTAAAATAGATATCATACTCTGCTATTATTTCTTGTTCTTTTTCTTTTCCTCTTTCTGGCTTCCTTATGACATACTTAAATTATCTTCATTTATTATTTTGTTATTTTTTCCGAAATGCACTGGTCTGATCAACACAAATCCGCGTCGTGAGTTTTTTTTTTTTTTTTTTAATCGGATGTCCCCGAAGGAACCGTGTCGTCAGGGTCCAGTACAGAAAAAATTACTCCCGACCAGAAGTTTGTCCAAAAGAGGAACTAGAGTATTCAGTATTATAACCCATTTTTCGAAGTTTGGGTCAGAACTCGTTGGGTTAAAATTTAAAAATGGGGTAAATCGAAAATTGGGTCAGAATTAGTAGGGTTAAATGGGTCTTAGACTTAAATGGCGCCAAGTAGGCATTTAAGTTCAATTCCGGTGAGGGGTGATGAATGGAATGAATCCCACATCAGATTAGGATAACAACATTGGACTCCTTATATGACTTGAGTAATTCTCCTCCCTAAGAGCTAACTTTCCGGCTATGAGTTAGACGCAATGTCCATTTTAATGTAGTATCAGAGTTAGGTTCATCCGATGTGGCTTCAGACCATATCGAGGGGTGATGAGATGCTCCGCTCCATGAATGAGCACGCTCCAGACCGAACAGTAAAAGTCAAATTTAACATTTCAGATCATATATAAATAATAGCAATGTAATAATCTTATTACAATCCGAAAGGGCAAGCTTGGTAAGGATTTCTACAGTTTTCGTACTCAAGACATTGAAACTGATTTACAGAACCATTTAAAACAAGACATCACCTTTTAAAATGATCAAAAATGTCGCACGCTCCTCTGTTGTGACGGATCTGTTTTGTTATAAATCCTATGCTTTCCCGGTCTAAACAGAAATTTGGGCAAGCACGTTGATTTCGCCGTATCTAACCAAAGCCTAAACTGTAAAGATCGCAAATAAAGCTACAGGAACTCCAGGGAGAGCAGAAATGAGCTTCGGCTCACAAGCCCTATGATAATTGTAACCAAGAAGAAAGTTGCTGCATAAGCCAAGAGCATGCCAACTATGGCGACAAACAGTGTCGTGAGCCCAAACAATAACTTGCCAGACAATGACACAAGAAAGTCCTCTTCAGTGTAGCGAGATGTCAGAATGGACAAGAACATAATGATGCAAACAACGTGGATTAATTAGCATTATATCCTTAACCATCATCATTAAGTGCAGATGCTAAAATAAATCTACAGCAATCTTATTCTAGTTCACTTAGTCAATACTAGTTCAAAACCAACTAGAAAAGAACAAAAAATAGATCAATAAGTGCAAAGTGCCAACAATGAAAATTAACTCTTGGGACTGAAACCCCTCTATATAAACAGTTTATCAGTGTAAGCAAATTCAGATAACTACTGTATTTCTTTTCTATTTTTGAAAGAGATTAATTCCGTGATTATTCTCATTGATTGAGTTGGTAAATATACCATAGTTACAATGTCCTATTAGGATACAAACTATACTAACCTAAAATAGAAGATTTACAAAATATTCTTTTACTACATATTTACACTATTTATCACACCCCCGCAGTCGAAACGGGAGGTTTACGAACGCTGAGACTGTCCCGAAAATCTTCAAATAAGACCTGTGGCAGTCCTTTAGTGAAAATATCAGCGAGCTGATATCGGGACGGAACATGAAGGACACGGACGTGGCCGCGCGCCACCTTTCACGAACAAAATGTATATCCATCTCAATGTGCTTGGTGCGCTGTTGTTGGACTGGATTTCCTGACAGGTAAATGGCACTAACATTATCACAATAAACTAAAGTAGCCTTAGGGATCGGACAATGTAGTTCCAAGAGGAGGTTACGTATCCAGCATGATTCAGAGACAACATTAGCAACCCCCCTATATTCTGCTTCCGCACTAGAGCGGGAAAGAGTAGGTTGGCGCTTAGATGACCAGGATATCAAATTATCTCCCAAAAACACGCAATAACCCGATGTCGAGCGTCTGGTGTCTGGACATCCCCCCCAATCAGCATCAGTGTATGAAACCAAATCAGTAACTGAAGATGAGTAGAGATGCAAACCATGATCAAGAGTACCCTGAATATACCGAATAATCCGCTTAAGAGCAAGCATATGCGTATCTCGTGGAGCATGCATATGAAGACAAATCTGCTGTACGACATAAGAAATATCCGGTCTGGTGAAGGTAAGATACTGAAGAGCACATGCAAGGCTCCGGAAATGAGTGGGATCGTCACACAGATCGCCAGAAGAGGCACTGACCTTCGGTTTAGTGTCAACCGGAGTGGAAGAAGGCTTACACGAGGACATTCCTGCACGTTCAATAATGTCCGTAGCATAACTTCGTTGTGATAGAAACATACCACGCTTGTGACGGGTCACCGCAATGCCAAGAAAATAGTTCAAAGGACCTAAGTCCTTCATAGCAAATTCTGAGCCAAGAAGGCCCATAATAGAACAGCGGAGAGCATCTGAAGAAGCAGTAAGAATAATATCATCCACATATAGTAAAATGTAAGCCAAGTGGTGCCCTTTGCGATAGATGAACAAGGAGTGGTCAGACCTGCTATTAGCAAAACCAATGGAAGAAACAAAGTCAGCAAATCTTTTATACCAAGCTCTCGGTGCCTGTTTAAGCCCATATAAGGACTTGCGCAACAAACACACATAATCGGGACGAGATGGGTCTCTAAAACCCATAGGCTGATGCATATAAACCGTCTCCTTGAGCTCGCCATGAAGAAATGCATTTTTGACATCCAACTGATGAATGGGCCAATGTTTAGATAGAGCTAGACTTAAGACAGTGCGGATCGTTGCTGGCTTCACGACCGGACTGAAAGTCTCACCACAATCAATGCCAACCTGCTGTGTTTTGCCATCACCTACAAGACGGGCTTTATGCCTCTCAAAATCACCATTAGACTTTTCTTTATGAGTAAAAATCCACATAGACCGAATAACATTCACATTAGGTGGACGGGGTACCAAGTCCCACGTCTTATTTTTAATAAGAGCATCATATTCATCATCCATGACCAATTTCCAATTCGGGTCACGTAGCGCATGCAACGGTTTACGAGGTATGGGGGACTTGGTTACCGGCGCATGTAGATTAAATGGGTGCTTGGGTTTGAAAATCCCGTGCTGACTACGAGTGACCATGCGTGTGTGGGTATTGGGCTGGATAGGTGGAGAAATGATCGAGTTTTGCGGGGTGGCGGGAAACTGGTGGGGGAGAGGGGCGGACTGGTCCTGCGTAGAGGACGATGGAGGTTGCTGCCCAGGTGGGGAGGGGTCGGCGTGGTCCTGAGTCACGGGCAGCGACGGAGGGGGACAGGGTAGCGGTGGAGGGCTGGCGGCTATATGATGGATCAAGTAAGGAGAGAGGCCATCATCAAGGAAGTCATAAGAGGTGGGAGCCGGAGTATGGATTTTGGAAAACGGAAATTGAGTCTCATCAAATAAAACGTGACGACAAATAATGATTTTATTTGAGGATAAATCAAAACATTTGTAGCCACGATGGTTTGGTGGATATCCTAAAAAGACACATGGAGTTGACCGAGGGTGCAACTTGTGAATAGTAGTAGACGGGAAAAGGGGATAACATAAACACCCAAAGACTCGGAGATGAGAATAAGATGGTTTCCGTTGGTAAAGGACCTCTAAAGGTGATTTGTGACCCAATAGCTTACTTGGTAAAATATTAATGAGATACGTCGCCATTTGCAATGCATGATGCCAAAAAGACGGAGGAATGGAGGCATGAGCAAGAAGAGTCCGGATGACATTATTTAGTGAATGAATTTTTCTTTCTGCTTTCCCATTTTGAGAGGATGTATGAGGACACGAAAGACGGAAAGACATCCCATTGGATGCACAAAATATTCCGAATTGACTATTAGTATATTCCCTCCCATTATCACATTGGACATTCTTGATAGGACGTTCAAATTGAGTAAGAATATGGGTCTTAAAATCCATGAATTTTGAGTAAACATCATATTTTCTAGCCAAAGGGAATATGGGTCCACAAATAGTTGGTAAAATCATCCAAAAACAGAACATAATAACGATGGCCCATAGAACTCAAAATTGGAGAAGTCCACAAATCACTATGAATAATGTCAAATGGAAACAAAGTTTCGGAAATAGAACTAGCAAATGGCAACTTCACATGTTTACCAAGAACGCAAGAATGACAAATACTAGATGAACTAGAACTATTACATTCAATGCTTTTATTACGCCTAAAAGAATCCAAAATAGAAGCTCCCGGGTGGCCCAAACGATCATGCCAACGGGTAGAAGACAAGGCAGCAAAAGTCGACGGTGAATTGGTGGAAAATTTGAAGGTGGACAATGGATAAAGAGCACCCCTACTATTACATCTCATGAGAGCCATCCCCGTCCGGAAATCCTTCACAGAAAACCCATAAGGATCAAATTCAACACTCACATAGTTATCAGTAGTAAATTTACGAACCGATATCAAATTCTTTATGAGTTTTGGCGCATGAAGGACATTGTTTAACAATAAAGGAGGGTTCGGGGGAGGCAATTTAGCATGACCACAACCTCGAATTGGAATTGAATTACCATTACCAACAACAATGCCAGTATTACGATTGCTCAAATTAAAATAAGACGAGAGAGTACCTTTTGTGGATGTCATATGGGACGTGGCGCCGGTATCTATATACCAATTCGAATCAGGTTGGTTCAACGTCATCGTGTGCATGTCCAATTCAATATCCGTCGGAGTCCATTGCGTCGAGGGGCCCGTGGCTGCATATGCCTGCTGCTGTGGTCGCGAGCCCAAAATGCCAGGCTGGGCCAGCGACCTCGGGCCAGACGAAGAAGATGGCGGCTGCCACTGCTGCTGTGGCCGAGCCCACTGCATGGTAGGATACGGGCAAGGGGGAGCCCACTGAGGCATCCAACCCTACTGCCACGGTGAGGAGGGCTGTTGCCACTGCTGCTGGTCACCTGAGGGGCGTCCTCCACGGCGTCGGCTGCCACTGCCGCCGCCCGAACCACGGCCACCGCCGTTATTATTCCCGCCGCTAGAGCCGCGGTTTTTATTGTTATTTTTGCCCTGAAGATGGTGAGAACGACCAGAATTTTCCAGATGAGAAGAGTCATCAAAATCACGTTTGGAATTAGCCACCATAGCCGCGGGCAAGTCATCGTGCATTTCAGCCAACGCCTTTTCCTCAAGGCACAAACTTGACCGAGCTTCGGAGAATGGTGGAAGAGGCTTACTTTGGCGGATGTAGGTACCCAAATTCTTGTATGCCTCTGGGAGTCCAGCCACCAGTTGGAGAACGAGGCGGTTGTCGATCACCGGAGCCCCCACACTCTTAAGTTGATCGACCAAGGTCTTGAGACGTTGGCAATACGCCGAAGCGTTTGGAAAATCCCGCATCTTGACATGAGAGAAATCATGTTCCAAAGCAACGGCACGGGAGTTTTTGTTGTCTTGAAAAAGATTACGGAGGCGATCCCAGGCCTCCTTTGCCGATAGGTCTTCTTCGATGATTGTATGCAATAAGTCCGTGGAGATGGTTGCATATACCCATTGAAGTACCGTGGTATCCAAAGTGGACCACAACTCCTTTTCGTCGTCGGTGGTAGGAGCCTTCCCCTTTTCAGTTGGCAGAATGTGGGAAAGGACACGGTGAGACCGGGCATGAAGTTTGAATAATTCGGCCCAAGCCGAATAATGATCCGTTTCCATCTCAAGAATGATTGGGATGTGATTCTTGATGTTGGAGACAACCAAAGCAGGATGGAACTTGGTGTCTGCCATTGATGGAAGGCAAGAAAAATGGACGGAAATCGAAGTAGAAGAAGAAGACGTCGGAAAAGTGGGTAGAGGGCGTCGGAGAATTAGGGCAGCGGAAGAGAAGGAAAAGAAACCCTAGTATCTGATACCATGAAAGAGATTAATTCCGTGATTATTCTCATTGATTGAGTTGGTAAATATACCATAGTTACAATGTCCTATTAGGATACAACTATACTAACCTAAAATAGAAGATTTACAAAATATTCTTTTACTACATATTTACACTATTTATCAATTTTACATCAAAGAAAAGAAATGAAAATGACTTTTGCATTTTCAGCCAAGTTGATTGTCAGTGTTATCACTTTGCTTGGTTTAATTTACTTTTCCAGTGTTTGTGATGCTACGAGGATGCTGAGGGAGGAAAATTACCAAGGGAAAGGAGAGGAAAATGATAATTTTTTTAAGGAGGAAAAGGATTCAATTCCAGCTTCACCAAACATTGGATCAGGATTAGTGTTTTAAAAGGCGGGGCATTTTACATATGCCTCGAGGCACGGGGTGTAAGCCCCATGGGTATTTAGTTTTTAGTATTTCTTAAATAATATAATTACAATAAATATTTTTAAATAGGTAAAATTACATAAAAAAATAAAAGAAAACTGTAAATAAATGAAATATATATATATATATATGTGTGTGTGTGTGTGTGTGTGTGTGAGCGCGCGCGTGCTTGATCCTCACAAAAAAATAATCAAAGCAATCCATTATTCACCGCTTATAACTTGTAATTATATATAACATAATTTTACAAGTATAAACAATACAATGAAATAAAAGCTATTATGAAATGCAAAACAATTCTAACATTTCAATTTTCAAACACGGAAAAAAACACAGTTTCTTAAAACACTATTACTATCATACTATTCATTTTATCTCCCTATAAGCAAATAATCAATAAAATTTATCAATATTACAATTAAAACATAACTTCTTCATGAACAAAAAATAAAATTATATGATAATTCTGATACATAGGACTTATGACCAATGACAAGTGAAAATGTACAATTCCGCTATGTGTTTTTTTAAAAAAACTTAAGTGATATTCACCCTCACGACGTTCTCAACTAGTAAATATCCAATATTTCGACTTGTTATATGAGTTACACCCAATCTTTTATTTTTATAGATGAAAAACTATTAAGTATCATTATTTTGTTAAACAATTATGAGGGTGAATGATTTTAATTAAGGAATTTAAAATATAATTTGTGTAAGAACTGTTAGGCGAGCCCTGGGCATTGGGCGTTAGGCGTGTTTAGGGCGTACGGTTGGGCGCTTAGGGTGTAAGCCTCATAGGAACTAAGCCCCGCACGTTAGCCCCAGGGCATTTTGCCACTGCCCTTCCCCGAGGCGAGCCCCGGGGCGAGTCCTGACACTGCTTTTTAAAACAATGATCAGGATTTCCATTTACATTCAATTTTCCACCTTTTAATATGCCCCTCAATATCCTAAAATTTTCTATTCCTGGCTTTGGGGCAGGAGGATTGCCTGGTTTTGGAAGTCCTGCTACTGGTGCTGGTGGATTGCTAGGTTTTGGAATACCTAGTACTGGTGCTGGTGGATTGCCTGGTTTTGGAATACCTGGTGTTGGTGGATTGCCAGGTTTTGGAATACCTGGTGCTGGTGGATTGCCTGGTTTTGAAATACCTGATACTGGTGGATTGCCTGGTTTTGGAAGTCCTAGTATTAATGATAATAACCCATTTACTCTTCCAATGCTTGGAGTTCCTGATGTTTCTGTTCAACCCCCAGCATCCATCCCATAAATTCCTATATAAGTTTTTTCTGTTATTATCAGTTTAATTTATGTTATGAAGATTAGCTAGTGTTTGGGCTAGACATCATGTAACAAAAAGAACAAAATAGAGATTATTATGAAAAAGGAAGAGGAAATCAAGGAATAAGTTTATTTTAGAGCCATAGGCTCAAATTAATTATTTCTTGTCCTTGTTTCTGCCGTAATTAATTAGATAGAAAATGGGAGTATCTGTCAAGTAAAAAAAGAAATCGTACACTGCTATTTTTTTGTTTTTTGTTTTTTGTTCTTTTCCTCTTTTTGGGTTCCTTACTTAAATTATCTTCATTTACTATTTAGTTATCTTTTCTTAAATGCATTGGTCAGATTAATTTAGATGATATGGTGTAGAGCTTATTAAAGAGAAACTATTCCAAAAGAGGGACCAGATATTTTAACCCATTTTTGGAATCTTGGGTCAAAATTTGTTGAAAAATGGTTAGATGGGTCTTAGACTCATATGACATGCCAACAGGGATTTGAATTCAATTACGAGAGGAGAGTGTAAGTATCCGACTGCAGTGACCTTCTGAGATATATGACCAAACTTGGATGATTTAATTGTTATTAAAAAATTCAAGAGATTACTTTATTCGTACATGTCACACCCCAACCATGGGGGTATGGCCAGCACCCGGCACCCGAAGGGGTCGAGCGAATCAACTATGATATCTAAACTCTATAACGTGAATCATAGGCCGACGAGGCCGCTGAATAACAATACTAAGAAGTATATCATAACAACCAACAAGAAGAAAAGGCCAAACAACACATATATGCATAATTAGGGCCGACAAGGCCACAATCAAGAAAGACAACCAGTCAGAAGGCCGGCAAGGCCAAACACAATACATGTACACCGACTGATAGTTTGTAAGCCTCTAAGAGCACTAATATGCATCAACTGGTCGGGACAGTGGCCCCAACGTAGCCATAGCCATACTCGTAATATATATATATATATATATATATATATATTTACATGCATGCATCCTATTTGATGACTCTGACCAGCAATTCCGGAGAATGGAGTGCGAACATTCCTGCTGAACTCTGGTATCCCACTGAGAAAGGTATACCAATCTGTCTACCGTACCTGTGGGCATGATCACAGCGCACAAAATGCGTCAGTACGAAATATGTACCGAATATGTAAGGCGGTAAGTGTAAACATTGTTATACCCCTTTTTAACCCGGGTTGAAGCGGAGTACAACATATTGGAGATTCCTAAATACTTATGTTTTAAGGAGTCGCCACCTAATTAATTTAACGGTGAATTAAGACACCTAAATGTTAACTAAGGTAAAGTTAAAACTAAACCTCCGTTAGTAGTCTGCTTAACCAGTGTGATTCTAGGTAAGAGTTCTATATCATCCTAAAGGGAAGGGGTTAGGCATCCTTTAGAATCCGTTAAACACGGTTATCCGGCCAAACTTAGGTTAATTAATCAATGTTGGATATAGTATTAAATTTTAAGAAAATAGTTTGTGCAGATAAGACTTGCAAAATATAGACATTTATGCAAAAAAGGATTTTAACTGTAATTTTATAAAAAGGACTTCAAGTAATAAGGTTGTTAAAATGGGACTAGTAATTCCACATAAGAGGAGATTTTAGAATGCTATTTGAAATAGAAGTTTATAAATGTCGCTAAGATTTAAAATAAAATACTAATAAAACTTATGGAAAAGAAGATAATAATTTGTATAAAAGGAGACTTCAAATGCCATAAAATTTAGGAATGTTGTTAAGATTAAAAAAAATGCCGTTTAGAATGAAATTTGTAGAAAATATAATAATTCACATAAAAGGAAACTGCAAATGCCATATAAAATAAACTTATAAATGTTGCAAAATTTTTAAATAATGATACTAATTAAAATAAAAAACTCACATGAAATGTAAAAGCAAAAGAAAACGCGGGTTTGCGTAATGCCTTAACAAATATTTAAAACAAACTAAACGATGATGTATTGATTGACTTTGCGTTTTAGAAGTTCAAAGTATTCTTTAATTCCTATTTGCATGTTAGTGATGTTTCAAAATTCTCAAGATAACAATATGTGAATCCTTTAATTTAGAATATGTATGGTCATGTCATTTTTTTACAAATTAATTATTTCAAATAAAAAGCATGAAGAGAAGGGAATAATTTGTGAAATTGATTGTTAGTTCTCTCTTAAGTTAACTACCCATAGCTAAGGTTAATCCACTAATTCCTCTAAAGTTCATCTAAATTAAGAAAATAACACAAAAAAAAGAGTTAATCATACAATACAAATTAAATGCACAAAATAAATAGAGGAATATATAATTTAAATAGGCTCGGCCCATTTTGAGACTGTTGTTTGCTGTTGGGCTTCGGCCCAGCAGTCTCTTTTGGATTTGGGCCACTGCTGGGCTTCGGCCCAGCAAATCTTTTATCACTGGGCTGCTGCTGCTGCTGTTGGGAATTGGGCTTGGCCTAGGATTTATTTCTTTAAACTGGGCTGCGGACAGAGATAAGAGTCTTGTTGGGCTTTTAGCCCAACGCCAAATGCGGAGAGGGACGAGTCTCTTGGACGCGTATGGGAGGTTCATGCGAGAGAAAAAAAATGAAAGAAAAGCTTAGTATTTAATCAATAAAGTAACACATATAAAATATAAATTCAAAAAAACAACTCTGTAAATTATATATATATATATATATTGTGTATATCTAAGTATATTTCATGTATATTCATGCACAAATTCATATCTAGATTCAAGCAGTATTCAGATTCCAACTTGTTTGACCTACTTGTGACATTATTTTAGGACATACAAAAGGCACTCCACAAAATGGGGACACAATATTCAGTAAACATCAACCAGATGTGCACAGTGGATTCATGTTTATCATGGCATATACCAGATGCCTGGAAGCAGAAAAACACACCAAGAGGAGGGGGAAGAGAGGCAATATGCCATAAATGGAACAAAGCAAAGCAAACAAATTTCGGACAGGGCCTGATCAGGTGCCAGTAATCATACACAGGACCAATCTTTAAATCTCTTATAACTAACTAATTATGCACACTGAATGATCCTTTTCTTATAATCACAAGAAAACAAACTGAGCAAATATGACTATAACTGATATTTTAAAACTAAGCATATCAATGTTCCCAGAGGATATACATCTAATAAAGGGCATATGGTACTTCAAAAGTCAACATTTTATATGTATAAGTGAGCAGGAAAGGTTCAATTTTAGCTGAGAATGCATATTTGGTACCTCCAGTTAACATCTTGCCCTGATTTAATTAACAAAGGACTTTAACATGTTTGCAAAAAAAACAAAAATCACGCCAAAGACACTGTCTCTATGCAATCCAACAGACTGAACTTCCAAAAAAATTGACAAGTTGCGCTAGATTAAACAGCCAAGAATTCTCGCATACCCTTAACAAGCTCAACATGCCTCTTAAATTCGTTATTCATACTTGTGGACATATAAAAGCAACAAAAGCAGTCACTAGATCCTCTCTTATCCATATTTCATTCAAGTGAGTACATAAGCATATAAACCAATTCATATTTATTTCCAAACTTGAAAAAAAATACAGAGATAGCCAATTAAGCACATATGACTGGAAACTTAGAGTCAAAAGGCAAACTAACACTCTTTTTTTAGACTGTTTCTAGACAAAAGGAAGCCCAAAACAAGTAAGTTAGGCTCTCACATAGCAGCACCCCTGTACATTAGGAAGTCTAGTTAAGCTAAAAAAATGACACTAGCAAATAGTCAAACTAAAGTGTACATTTGCCACAGGATATAATGTGTGCAGCTAACTACCTACCGCTTATTTATCTTGTCCCATTTCACTAAACACCAGTCTTTTAATATCCTCATCTAGAGATAATTAAGTTGAGAACTCTTTCTAGATTTATACATGACAACTTAGCTAGTACAGTCATGCTGAGAAGACCACAAATGTACTTAGCATCAACATGTTTCTTCGTAGCTTTTGGGATTTCCCAAGTGAACTCCTAATCATATCACAGTATATTCCTAACAGAGAGGATTTAAAAACAAATGTAACAAGCAGAACTGGTTTAAACTTCATATCAAATGTTAAAGCTTAAATTCTATGATGTGCAAATAGTGTAATATGGTATAAGATGAACAAAACAACTGAATCTATATAAACACTTCAAGATGTTGCAGCCATAATTCTTATACAATGAGAAAACTTCCATATTTACAACAGACTTAACAGGTTCACTTAGTCACCTAACATGAATTCTTATAGAAAAGAAGCATGACTTTTAGTTAATTACTTGAACATACAGGAAGACAACAATAAGCATAACATCAAATCCATGTATAAGCTATATATTCTCACAAATCAGTAGATTTCCCTTTCTAAATTCGCAGTTTCCATAAGCCATGCTTTATACCGAAAAATAAGGACGTGGCAGTTTTTGACAAATAATTAAAACAGAAAATTAGCCAAGCGAAAAAATTGCATACATCTTAGATGAATTAACCAACAATTCTTCTAAGTATGATTAGTCGTTTTACACTAACTTATAACAAAGCCGACCAAACACAATCCAGCCAACTAAACCAAATATATGATGAGAAATACTTGACAACTACATTTCTACTTTAATAAAATTAAAGACGAAGATAGGACGAATGCGATTACCTTCTTTGGGCGCAGCGAAGTGAAGCTTCGAGTCTCCGATCTACCTCGAATTCGCGAGGTATTGAGATCCTCTTTTAGTGTAGTATTCGTCTATAATGAGGTCGAATCCTCGTTTCTAAGGCTACAAACTTACTCAAACAGAATGAAAACAAAACAAAGAAGGGAGATCCACAAAGGATCGAACTTGACAGAAATTATTGCGGCTAAAAGAAACTTCCCTTTTTTTAGGGATTTTGGGTTCAAGATCCGTTTCTTGTGTGTAAAGGAATTTTTTTTTCTTTTTTTTTTTTCCAAGGGGTTTTTGACCACGAGAAATTTCGTTTCTTTTTCAGAAGATTGTGGTCCGTTTTCTGTTCGTGTTGTAGCCCCCGTTCTTACTGTTATCTGTTTCCCTTTATAGCTTCTGTTTTTTGTTGTTTTGTACTGAAAAAGGGAAGGAGGAGCGGGAGAGAGAGAAGTGGGGGACAAGGGTGAGTGGGGAGCGGAGAAGAAGGAGGGAAAGGGGGGAAGTGGGAGCGGCGGCGAGAGAAAAGAGAGGGGGCGACTAGGGTTTGGAAAAGGAAAGGAAAGGGAAAGGAGAGGAAAGGAGGAAGCGGCGGTGGTGTGAAGGGAATGAAGGGGAAACCCTAAAAAGGGTTCCCCTTATTTGGCTGAAAATGGATCGGACCCGGTCCATTTGTGGACCGGGTCAAATTTTAGACTGGGTATTAAAAGGATGGACTAGTGAATTAAAACATGGACTGATCTAAAAAATCGAGATAAAAAATATGGGCCAACCCAAAAAATATTTAGGAGTCAATTGGACTTTGATTTGGGGTCCGGTAAGTGAAAATACGGACTGAGTGCAAGAAATAGTTTGGCTTCTAAATTTGAATAAGAGACCCATTTTGATTAACGATGCACTAAAGGTGCCAGAATATCACCTAATACGGAAATATGTAACTATAAAAGATCCGGATAATAAAATTATATGATGTTGCAATGACCGTGCAATAATATTTAATAACAAACAAACGCTATCATTTAAATGTGCGAAATAAATGCGATGTGCATGCGGAAGTTGGTAAAACGTTGAGAAATGCAAATTCCGATAATACTAAATAATAGCAGCAAATAAATAGTGGTAGTAATACTGCTAATAATAATAACAATAATGACAATGGTAATAATGATAATGTTGATGATAATGGTGATAAAAAATAATAATAGATATAATAATAATAATAGTAGATAACAAATATTGATAATTAATAACAAAAATAATAATAAGAACAATGATAATAATTGATAATAATAATAATAATAATAATAATAATAATAGTAATGATAATAATAATAGTTGTAACAGAAGAATAAAACGTCGTTATTGATAAGAGACTAATAACTATTGTAAACATAATATATATTATTATTATTATTTTTTTTTTTAAATATTAGAAGCGCAAATATGTATTTCGGAGGAGAGGCGGGACAAAATTGGGTGTCAACAAACATAACATAAGCATAAGAGATATAGATAATCATGGGAAGAGATCTAGAGACAACCTGAAACTCTGAACGAGGCCACTGAGGGCGACCACAACCATGACATAAATGTAAATGCATGCTCGTAAAATCATTCCTCACTGTGGAGGCATATATCATATCATATAACAATAATAAATCCTTTTGTGGGGTGAGCTCATCATCATAACATCATCTCTGCCCAACTGATCAGTGACAATGCACAGCTACGTGGCTACCCGGCCGCCTACAACACGGCTCGGTAAAGAAAGAAATACATCTAGGTACACAGCTACCTGCCTACCCGGCCGACTATAGCGCGGCTCGGTAATGAAAATAAATACACACATATATATATATAAGTGCAATGAAAGACTGACCTCAGAAGAAATATCATGGAAAGAGTCGGAGTGACCTATCGTCATTATCCTCCGACTATCATTATTGTTGCTACGTTTATCATTATTTGATCATTAGGCCAAAGAAGTAAAAGTACAAGGAAATATCTTGTTATGAATTATTCACGAAGCCAAAGTTAGCCAAACTCTTATGAAATATGATCAACACAACTTTTATCAGAAAGAGTGTGCCAACGAGAGGTTCGTCACCTTGGAGCAATAGACAATAAGATAAGGATTAACTAAATTAAAGCAAGTACAATCAACTCAACTTTGATGTGAAGAGTACCATAACTAATATCATTCTTCATTCGATAAACAAGAGGGATACGAAATGTGAAAGGTACTTCAATACAAGTTATTCATGAGAAAAGGGTAAGCTTAACCATTTTGGGACATAATCGACACAAGTTGAACGGAAAGTCTTTTAATCGATAGCCAAAAGGAGATGTGGACCATAATTCGGTACAAGTCATGGATGGATAAGTATGTGTCAGCTCAATTATCATGGAACACGATCGATCCAAGTTAGCGGAACAACTTTTCAATGAAAGGTCATTTGAACTGTAGTCACGCCACAAAGAGAATAGAAAGCCCTACATACCTCATCGATGGAGTTGTATACATTTCCCCGAGTCCTCGAACGTCTTACGAATGATTTCCTACATAATACAGACTATTCAAGATCAAAACCAAGGTCATAGCTTATAGAAATCTTCATGTAGACATTTAATCGAGCAACTCATGGGCGTCAATTTATAGGACTTTTTGTAGCGTAATTTCCTTGTAAAACGCTACCAAATTCTACTTTTCTACTCCTCGTCATCAATACGATCCAATCCATATCAACACAGCTCCAAACAACACATTAGAACCACATAAAACAGCCCAACTATCAAGCTAAGTCCATAAGAGTTCACAAGAATTGTCAAAGTTTATTCTATGGGGTTTTCACCAAATTTCTAGGTTTAATTACTTGTAGAAGTTCAAAAAGATCAAAAGGAAGTTAAAATATACCTTAGATGACCAAAATCACTCCAAACTCCAAGTTACTTCAAGGTGAAGTCCTTATCCAAGAAGCAAATTAGCGAATAAATCACAATTCCGTAGTTGCCATGTTGTTCTTCACGTTAAAGTTGATAGATTTGCTCTTGGTTTGGATTGAAATTGATGGAGGATTAATTGGAGAGGGTTTGAGAGAGTTTTACAGGTCATGTATGGTGAGGAAATAGAGAAAAAATCTGAAGAGGGTTCTTTTATATAGCTTAAAGTGAGCAATTACCGACCTTGGTCACTGTTCCCGCGGCAGTTTGCGTCCTTGGACGAAAATGCGAATATCTTTCTACTCTGATATTGTATCGACGAACAAAAAAAATTATCTAGAACTCGTAGACCTTCGATTTGGTAGGTGGATCACCCCGTAACTCCAAGTAGATTGAGAGAAAAGCTCCGAGACATCTGACCCAAATTTCGGTGAAATTTACAAACTTAACTTGCGACGCCCTCTGTCGACTTTCGTATTACAACTCGTTTGACTTCCAAACTTAACAAGAGACCATTATACAATTCAAATACTTCATATCATTACTTGCTTAGCATGTGGAGCACTCTTAATCTCACCCAAAAGTACAAGTTATTGTATTCCCAACTTGCTGATTTTTGACGAAACTCATGCTTCTTTGATTCATTCACCCTCCAAATCTTCCGCCACTTACTAATATTATTTATAGACTCTTGTAACCATTTTTATTAATAAACTCAATCCCTTTTATCCTCAACATAATTTCTTTTTAACTTACGTCGACTAACTCATAATGCGACTTTAACGTGCGAAAATCCAAGGTGTAACAGTACAAATTTCTGTAGCTTGGATGACCATTTAAGTATTTAACTCATAATTATGCATCGACTACAACTACGGTTGATATTATGAATATATTGTTAGCATGTCATGATCATCTCCGTAATAATCCCTCGTTGTTTAGCTAATTTTTTGGTTGAAAGCTGTACAGTATCTTAATACTGTCATGTTTTATTAATTGACGTTGAAAAGACTTGGTGTTTGAAGCTATATATGTTCAACCATTCCTTTTCATTTATCTTGTTTAGATGTTCTAACTTTGCTTTGAAACTCAACAATTTTAATAAAAATGAGAGAGTTTGATTTTTAAAATAAAGTTAAAGGGTGTAAATGATTTTCACCCCCAATTGTGTATAATTTTTTTTTGGGTGTGTGCGCGCAACTGAAAAATGTAACAAAATAAAGCATTTCGTAATCATCAAATTTAACATTTCAGAACATAATAGCAGTGTGCTAATCTTATTACAGTCCGAAATGCCAAGCTTGGAAATTTTTCCACATTATTCTTACTCAAGACATTGCAACTAATTTGCGAAACCACTTAAACAAAAGGCATTCAATTTGACGGATTGAAGCCCGAAAATGAAGCCCGCCCCTCTGTTGTGACGGATCTGTTCTTTATAAATCCTATGCTTTCCCGGTCTAAATAGAAATTTAGACGAGCATGTTGATCTCGCCGTATCCAACCATAGCATAAAATGTAAAATCGCGAACAAAGCTACAGGAAGTCCAGCAAAAGCAGCAATGACCTTCGGCTCGTAAAGCCTATGATAATTATAGACCAAGAAGAAAGTTGCTGCAAAAGCCACAAGCATGCTAACTATTGAGATGAAGAGTGCCGTGAGTCCACACAATAACTTGGCAGGTAATGACACAAGAAAATCATCTTCAGTGTACCGAGACGTGAGAATGGATAAGAACATAATGATGGAAACAATTGAAGTGAAGAGTGCCACCGCATCCGATGTGACAAAAACCGCAAAGGCATTCAATTTTATCATTATTGGAGTGCCTTCATCGCTGTTATTACTGCCTGGAACAGTGAAGGCAGCAGCAAACATGACTGTGGCAATCAAAGCTGCAACAATCATACAATAATTTGCAGTGTCTTTCATCCACGCTTCAACTTCTTTGAGTAATTGCTTGTGCTCCTCCGAGAATAATTGCCCCGGCGTTTTCCCATATTTGTTTTTATTCTTGAGGAGTAAAGATGGCATAATTTTCTCCACCTCCGGCCCACATAGTTATTTCGATGAGATTACTACTTACTAGCTATCAAACTTTGGATGTCATGACTCATGAACTCCTCTCTAATTAGAAATTAGAAATTACTATTTCCGCTGGCACTCCATATGACCATATTATCTGTCTTTTTTGACTGAAAGTAGAAGGAAAAAGGGAAACGATCCCTTAGGTCATATATCTCACCTTAAACCACATTATCTCTCTTTGCATTCGAAGAGCAGCACCAAATAGTTTCAGAAGTGAAGGCGGCATAATCTTATTGGGCTCCTGCACAAATCAGTCATAAATCAGTTGATGACAGTCAAAAAATTATGAAAAGTTGGAAGTACAAATATTAAGAATACAACATGTATTGTTTAAATATGATAAAGGGAAAAGAAAGAGGAAAAGAAAATTGCAAAGAGCTTCAGATAAAGAAATAGAACAGTTTGTTCACCTAAAAGCACACACTCTCTTTTATCTGTTTTATCTCTCTAATCAATTCTTGTTCAAACTGTTTTGGAAGCTCTGTCACATTTGTCTCTTCTATGTCGCTAGTCGACCCATCTGTTAACTCCCCTTCAAGCTGTTGGTCAAGTTCCTGATTAAGATCACTTGGCTGCCCCGACATGCCGGCCAAATGTAGAATGTTATTGCCATCTTCGTCTGTTATGAAAGTAATTAAGTGCTTGATCATCCCTCCAATTTGGTATATAAGACCGAAGACTTTTTCCTCTCTATGTAAAACAGCAACATGAAAAATGGTCTGTGCTTTTTCGTTGAGAGTCCAAATGAGATCAGAATGATTGCGAATAAGCACAGCTAAAAACTCTACATTTCCCGCTTTTGCAGCAGAATGAAGTATTTTTGTCTTCCTAACTAGCTCCGAAAGACCATCCTCTGCCAATTGTAGTTCACATTCTGCCCACAGCTCCTTAAGTAGCAGACCGGCTTGCTTCCTCTGTAAAGACTTCTCTAGAGGCACTCCAACACTTTTGGACCCTAAAATTCGAAGCAATATGAGAAGTACAAAAAAAAAAAAAAATGCAGTCAGTATATATAAGTTAAATTGTATTGCAAAATGAGAACTATATATGAGACAATTAATTCAAGAATTATGTTAAGGTCCAGAGAATTGTACATGGGATAAATGGTATCATAAACATTCCCCATAGTAGCAACCAAGCTCGTTGAAATCCAGAATTTAACAGATGAATGAACTTCTCCCAATTTCCCTCTGTATTTTCGCTACTGATTGTTAAAGGCTTTTTAGATAACGCATTTAAGATATCTGCTGCATAAAGTGTGGCAACCAATGTTCTGTCCCTTTTGAATAGTTCTAATGCCACATCTGCAAGTAAAACCAAAATCAACCCAACAATAAACACACATACACACATCTCAACATTAATCGAATTATAAATTCTAAGAGTTTAGTGTACCATAACTTCACTCTGAATAATGACTTCAAGAAGCTCAAATAGTTCTCTGTCTTGCATCATTTTTTGGGTCTGTCACCTTGTAGAGATACGATACCATATCTTTGTTTCTGAGGGAAGCTGCAAAAGTGATTGGTGTGTTTCCATTATCATTGGGGATGTTAGGCAGTATCTTATTCTTTTCCCTCATTGCTTCAGCAATTTCAACAACCCCTGACACTACTGCAAAACAAAATGCTGTATTTCCGTCGTTACTTTTCAATTCCAAATCAGCTTTTGTCATCAGCTTCACTAGCTCCCCTACAAAATGAGTGCTCCTCGCTGAAGCTGCAATATGTAGAACTCGTTCACCCCGTTCCGTTATTTCTTCGCGAGCAAAACCTATATCCTCTTCCAAAATAGGCTTAGCAAGTCCCCAGTTATTTTCCAAAGCAGCTAGATAAAGAATCTGATGTGGTGTAAGCTTGGCCTGCCTGCCTCCTGAAAATTAAAGCAGGTTATAATGTTCATTTGTATACAAAAATCACTGAGTACAAGCTGGCCTGCTGGACAAAAAAGTTGTAGCAGTATAAACACGCTATTTTAATTTTACTAAGCTCTTCATCTCAGGAATTTCATAGCTTTTGCAATGTTCATTGTAAACAAATCTTTGAAGCTGCGAAAATGATGTAAATGTTTTTTTTCTCCCTCCATAAAAGCTTCTTCCTTTGCTTTGTTGATGACTTGAACCTGCAGCAACATCAGCGTTGTAGGTGGAGGGTGCTTACAACTTGAGTAACCCTCTGTTGTTGAGAGATAATATCTTAGATGGTCACTTAACTTTGTTTTTCAACCCAAAAGTAACTCAACTAGAGGTGGTTCATTCAGAAAGTCACTCATCTTTGTTTTCCAACCCAAAAATCACTCAACTAACAGTAGTTTACTCAATTTGTTTTCTAAACCAAAAGTCACTCAACTATTGTATTTTACTTAGAAAGTCACCCAATCTATTTCAGTGATTTTTCAATTAAATTTTGCCGACATGAAATTTTTATTTAAAGCCAATTTTTTAAGAAATAAGTAGATACGCATTTTAATCATTTTATTGACCCGCCCCACTTGATCCGACTCGTTAAAATAATATTGACCAAGAGCCAACGGATACAACTTAAATAAATTGACAAAAAATATATTGGAAAATCGTTATCTTAATTCATAAACTTTCTTGCAACACTGATTTGTCAATTTATGTAAGCTGGATCCGTTTGTTATAAATAGAACTGTCACCAATAAGCTAAAATAAACAGTTTGTTATAAATCTTTGTAAATGTGCATGTGTAAAAGTAAAAGTTGACTTCAAAGCTAAAAAGATATATATATATATATATATATATATATTTCTACTATATTAGAAGCACCAGTTGGGGTGCTTTTCGTCGTTCGTTGTGGGCATTTTGTCAACGTGTGCTATTAATTAATAAATTAAAATTGACGGCACTGTGTCATTTTATAATAAATCTAGAATAGACTCAAACCCATCATCTGTCTTACTGATTGAACAGACACAAACCCATCCCTTCCAATTTTCTCCATACTTCCGGAAAATGCTCAGTTCTTTCAATCCTTTCAGACAAGTTCAGTTATTCTTAATATTTTTTTTTTTACTTTTCATGTTCTCTTCAATTCCCATTTTTCGTGTCTGAATTTCATGGCTTTTGAAGGAAAGATTAATGAACTTTAGGTGAAACAAATTATTGTTGTAATTCTACTTCTATCGATGCCTTCTTCGAGCATTTTGCTTCCTTATACCTTAGGCTTGATTTATTCGACAGAGTTAGAACAACCACCTTTAGATCAGATACTGTTTTGCTGATTTTACCAAGATTAAAGGAGGCTATGTACCATAAAAATGGTAGCTTTCCTTTCTAAGTCAGAAATCCTTAACTTCATTAAATTTCAATTTTGGTCAAAGTTTACCGTGATACCTTGCACTCAATCTGTTGTGGGGATAATTATTTTGTCAACAATTTGAGCCAGCAAATAATTTAGTATTTCACTTCCTTTTTCCTCCCCTTCTGTAGGTTCTATCTGAATGGCTATTCACTTTGTTATTGGGTTTTTAAAGTTATGGGATCACTTGAAGTTACAATTTTGGTGAACAGGTAAAGTTGCATTTGTCTATTGAGTTATTCTATACTTTGGCTTGATTAAATGATGGGTTAAGCTCTCTCTTTGTTTAAAAGTAGAATACTAAAGGCTATTAGTAGGCGCTTATGGTTTGCCATTTTCAAGGAGTTTCCTTTGTTGTCGAAATTAAAGAATTCAATTATTTCGAGGGAAACTTGATTCTGCTGAACAGAGTTTGCTGAGACTGATCTTTTTCGTTATTTATAGTCCAGATCATTCTCCAGCTTTGTACCTTCGAGGTTCCAACCTTATTGAAGTATGAAAAATTCATTGTAAATTCTTCTTACTTCCTTAATGTCTGTTTCACAATTCATTTTTCCAGTGTGGGTGTGAGCTTTTCCATTCTCAAGATTCAATTTTTCCAATTGTAAATTCATATTCTTTCTTTATGCATTACAATGCATTTTTTCAATTTGGGTTTGACCTTTTTGGTCTCAAATTTCAATATATCCTACTGTAAATTCGTGTTTGTTCTTTGATATTCGCTCATGTATTTAATCTGGGTATGAGCTTTGTGGTCTCAAGATTCAAATTTTCCAGTTGCAAATTCATGTTCTTTCTTTCATATATGCCTTATAGTGCATTATTTTATTTTGTGTTTAAGATTTTTTATCTCAAATTTCAGAATATCCTTCTTTACTTTTGTGTTCATTCTTTGATATATGTGTTACAATGAATTATTTTGATTTAGGTTTGAGCTTTTTGTCAAATTTCAGTATAATCTACTTCATTTTAGTGTTCATTCTTTGCATTCTTCACCATGTACCTGTTTGTGATTTATCTTCATGTTTTTGTATTTGAGTGAGCAACTAATGAAGTTATTTTAATTGTTTACTTTGCAGTATGTCGAAGGCTGCATAACCTATCCCGCAATCAACATTACAGGTGGTAAGGCTCAAACAGTGTTGTTCTACTTCAAAATTTCTTTATATTAGTTTTCTTATTAGTCTTGGAAGTAACAAACCATTATGATTCGTTTACTTAATTCTAAGGCCTAATACGGTAAGATTGAACAACTTGGTCACTTTGCATAGTAACTTCAATTTCTTATGTGTCCCTGTAGCACTTTTATATTGTTTTCTGCTCGCTTAATATATGCACTTTTTGAATATCTCAATTATCACCTAAGTTGAGGACTCTCCATTTTTGGTGCCGATCCTGTCTCGACACAAGTTGGGAGCAGGAGCTGGAGCGGGATATGTCCCGGATAAGGTCAACCAAGTCTGAATACTTTGACTCGAGTCCATCGACAAGTTGGGGAAAAATTGAGATTTTTATTTATCAAAATTAAAGATAAAACAGATTTAAGATAAGGGAAATGACATACCTTCAATATTATAGTACTTTTGTCTCATTTTTGCTGCTTCGTATTTCAGAGAAATCAAGAATTCAAGGTCGGGTTTTGTGTTCGCCAATTCGGATGGCAGACAATAGCAGTATAATTTTGAATTAGCCGAATCCCTTTACCCGTATCCATAACCGGATCCGCACCCCAGAATCTTAAAATTTAGATTTTGCCGAATCCGGCACTCGGATCCGTACCCGTATCGGATACCCACACCCGAGTCCCAAGTCCGAGCAACTTAGATTATCACCCACCAGTTCTAAATAATCTTCTGAGTCAAATGTCCAAAGTCACTCTTGCAAGCAGAAACAGAAGTAGCAAGGTTATAGGAAATGAAATCAATCAAAAATGAAAGTAGTTCTTCTAAAAAGGAGGCTGAATCTGTTATTTCCCTTTTTTTTAGGACTGTTCGTTTGTTTAGGTGCATACAAAAGTTTTATGTTTTAAAAATATTGATTGAAGTGATGTAGAATTTAGTCTTAAAGTGCATTGTGAAGATTGTATTAAGTTGATTCTTTGCCTACTCTAGCTAATACAAAGAATTTGAACGTCATTTTTGACTCACCTTATGTAGATTGATTAAATCTCTGTAATGTATCCAAAGGGAGTCCTATTAAAACTCTGAATTTATTACTTTATTCTCTAATGCATAGAAATTTGGAAGGTAAAAAGGTTGTGTTGTATTCGACATTTGAAGATATTTTTTGGAAATGTTTTTGGAGAAAATTTCTGAAAAAACATTTGACTGGAAGTTTATGAGAGAGCAGAAAAACAAAAATGCGACCTATCATTTTAATGAACTTTCAATCAAACCCTTCATATGAAAAGAAACCTTACCTGATCATGTGATTATTCATAATCTCTCATTACTTTTAGTCTCCCATGCCACACTGGTGCAATTTTTGACATGAAACTTGAATTAGCATCCTTTACTTACCGACTGTAGCAGATTTTCTTTGACCATAATGTGTTCCAAATCGGTGTTCCCTTTCCACTATTCCATTAAAATATTGTTGCCGCTGATATGTTTTATGTAGGAAAAGAGAGAGCAAATCAAGCTCCAGATAATTTGAAAGGAGTTCTCGATTATTTGGATCTGAGGAGAAAAGAAAGCTCCAATAGAGGCTAATAGGTTGAAGGCATTGCTAAGAGCTGTTTCTCTACTGCTCTTATCAAGTCTACTTGATTGTTTCTACATAAAGCCCGATAAAGATTGGTAAGTTGTTATTATAGCGTATCTTACTTTCTGTAGCAGATATTTCTGGATTTGCTTATGCATGAGACCATTTGAGCAATTTCTATGTAAGTTGATGAAAATATTTTCATGCGAAAAACTCAACTTTTATATATATTGACCAATAGAAACGTCTAATCGCATAAGTCTATCTTTGTATCTTTTTCAATTTTGTTGGAATAGTTGACTTCATTTCTTTGTAATAACTAATTTTTGTATAATCTATTTAACAGTAACGAGAGGATGGTCATGTATTGTTTGTCAGATTAAGAATATGTCCTCCTTCCGGACAAAATAAACGGATGATCTGTCCGTTTCTGCCTACTTATGTTGCTTCTGTTGGAATAATGCTTAATTGTCCTAATACTTGGTTGAATTTGAACTAAAAGTACAAATTGTCTGAGTTCAAGTGCTCTTCATGATGCTTAGATCCGTAGTTCCAATGTATTTCTTAGGATCATATTGAGTCCCACAAGGTTTATCAGAAGACAAACAGATTAGGTTGTAATGAGCTGGTCCTTTTTTTTTTTTTTTTTTTTTTTTTGGTGATGACGTAATGCTAAGAAAAATACAAGATTAGCTCCACAATAGAAACTGATGTGAAGCTAAAGATATAAGTGGCATGAATTAATCTTCTTTTTCAATTATTAGAGCAGTTCAGTATTTGCAATTTATGCAGTAGCTATTTCGATTAGTGCATTTTGATACTGAGAGAAACTCAGTTAAAGAGTCTTTTGTAGAAAATGAATTTTAAAGATGATGAGCTTAATTGTAAAAGCATTAAAAGATATGAGATTTCCTCGGATTGGGTAGATAAACAATTTCATTTTTAATATGCGTCCCGCTCTTTTTTTTTTCTTTCGAGTAATATGGGGATAGACAACACTCTTTTGCTTAGGGTATCACGTTTTGTACCATTCTTATCCATAGTTTCTCAGGAATATATAATTCTTAAGAGATTATCTGCTTATGTCCTTGAAAATTTAGATTATCTGCTTATGTCCTTGAAGATGTAATTCTTAAGAGACTATCTGGTTATGTCCTTGAAAACGTTTCTTCTTTCTAATTTTCTTTTGTATTGGAAACAAGTGCGACTTGAACCAATTTTTTGTGTCTGAGAGTAGAAAAATGGGAGTGTATGCAGGTTGTCTGCTTTTCTGCTTTGCTACTTCACAGACACTCATCAAATGTTAATTTTGGGAATTAGTAAAGAGAAAATTACATGTTGATTGGTGTAAATTCAGTTGACATGGCTAACCAAGACATATTGGGATGGTTCGGAAAGCATTTCAAGTAAGTGGCTCTTAATGTGATTATCTCATGCTCTGCTTTGAATAGGTTCTAAATGTATAATAAGTTATTACAATGTGCCTTTGCTGTTAGTAATTTAGCACATTTACTATTTCGCACATACAATTCATCTTGGCTATGGTATGGTGAGTATATTCTTACTGAAATTTGGAAGTGAGCTCTGTGAGTTGGGCTTTCATAGCATTGAGCAGAAGTGTTTGTCCTAAATACTGTGATTGTGAATGGATTTCTTTTAACCTTTCTACCCTGCGGTAAACCATGTCTAATGAATTTCATTATTGGTGTAGTTGAACCATCAGATGAATCTTTTTATATTACTTTACTGTTTGTTGTAGCTTATCGCAATCTTTTTATTTACTACTATTACTTAGATAAATCTTTGGGCATCATCTCTGAACTTTCAGCTTGAATACAGGTAGTAATTATTCGACCATGATGATTATTGGTACATGCTTTACAGGACCTCTGCGCTAAAATAAAATGACTCCTTAGTAGAAAGTCAATTTACAAGTCATAATCAAACTAAACTTCAATCAGAGAGATAAACTGCTACTGTTAGAGAGGAGATTGTCAAACATTTGATGCAACCTAAATTCATAAACTATATGCTAGGTACCGCTAGAGAATTCACTAATTCTCTTTAGTACTTGATAACTGAACCACTGTTCCAAAATACTTTATTTAAGTGAGTGGTATAAATGCTGCAAATTGAGCTATCTTTCCAAACTATGGCTCATGTATTTAAGTGAGTGGCATAGATGCTGTAAATTTGAGCTTTCTTTCCAAATAGCAAACACGAATAAAATAAAGTTTTAGATACGGAGCACAAACTATAATGTTATATTAATCGTATTTTGAACATAGTATATATATATATATATATATATATATATATATATATATTATCACTATCTAAACACAACTACATATACATAGATACACTATAATCTGAAGTGTTGGGCCCGTGTGCAGCACGGACATAGGCCATCTAGTATATATATATAAGGAGCCGGGAACTCACAACTAAGACAATGCTGCAGTTTGGGAGTAGAAGGTTGACTTTCAATATCACTTGCATTATCTCCAGGAGTTGTAGGCATTTGATAAGGAAAAATCTGCAAAGGAAGAATTTGGCACCAGCCAAATTGCAACTCTTTTCAAAAATAGTTGCAAATTGTTGAATTTGGCACCGGCCAAATTAAATGCAAGTGAAGACTTTTGCATAAAAGTGATGTCATTGATGACATAAGGAGGAGCAATTCATTCCTATAAATAAGCAGCTTATGGTTCATTCGATACACACCAAAATCTCAGACAATACATCTGAGTGAGAGCAAAGTGAGGTATTCCATAGACTGTAAGAAAATAATCTGTGAAGAAAAATAGAGTGTGAGTGATATTGTAGTAAGGTGGGAAAATTAAAAGAGTGTTTTTCTTTTTGAGTATGTAGTGGTCTTTGGAGTATTTATACTCGTGATTACACAGTGTAAAATTCCTTACTATAGTGATACCAACTGCTCCTCTTGGCCGTGGTTTTTTCCCTTATTCAGAAGGGTTTCCACGTAAAATCTTGGTGTCATTATTGCTGCATTTTATTCTTGTTGATTTAACCATAAGTTAGTGTTCCGCGTTTATCACTAATACCGTGAATATTATTTTTGCGGGTCTATTTTATTCCCAACAAGTGGTATCAGAGCTAAAATTCTGTCTGAGTATGCTCTGTGGTTGCCGCACCGTCTGAACTTCCACATCATAAAAGAATTACTTTGGTCTTCGAATAAAATTGTATTTGTATTTGTGATAAACGATGGAAGCCAACACTAGTAGAATGGTTACTTTGAGTGGCATAAATTATGCCATTTGGAAGGGCAAAATGGAAGATTTGCTCTATGTCAAGAATTTTCATCAACCTGTCTTTGCCACTAAAAAGCCTAATAATAAATCAGATGAAGAGTGAAATTTGTTGCATCGGCAGGTTTGCGGCTTTATTAGACAGTGGGTTGACGATAATGTGTTGAACCATATTTCTGGAGAGACACATGCTCGGAATCTATGGGAGCACCTTGAAAGTTTGTATGCTCGGAAAACTGGTAACAACAAGATGTTTTTGATAAAGCAAATGTTGGATTTAAAATACCACGATGGTTCCGCAATGACAGATCAGCTGAATATTTTTTAGGGGATCATGAACCAGTTATCTGCTATGGGCATTAATTTTGATGAAGAAATTCAAGGCCTGTTTCTACTTGGTTCCCTATCAAATTCTTGGGAAATTATTAGAACTTCATTATCAAATTCTGCTCCGGATGGTGTGATTTCTATGGATCTTGCTAAGAGCAGTCTTTTAAATGAAGAGATGAGAATAAAATCTCAAGGTTCCTCCTCATCAGATGTCTTGGTGACTGACACTAGGGGGAGAGGCAAGAATCTTGGTTCTCAAAATAGAGAACATCATAGAAGCAAATCCAGAAGTAGACTTAAAGATATTGAGTGCTATCATTGCGGGAAGAAAGGGCACACAAAGAAGTTCTGCCGGATTTTGAAAAAGGAGAATAGAGATAAGGAGGAAAAGAAAGAAGATGGCAATCGTGTGGCCACCGTCACAACAGAAGATCTTGTTACTGTCCTTGATGCGGATCTAATAAATATTGCCTGTGATTAGTCAAGCTGGGTTGTAGACAGTGGTACCGCATCTCATGTGACATCAAGGAAGGAATTTTTCTCATCCTATACTCCGGGTGACTTTGGAACTTTGAGTATGGGTAATGAGACTGTATCTAGGGTGGCTGGTGTTGGAACGATTTGTTTGGAAACTAGTATTGGAACCAAACTAGTTTTAAACAATGTAAAGCATGCACCTGATGTTCGTTTGCACTTGATCTCTGTTGGTGTTTTGGATGATGAGGGATATGTCAGTACCAATGGTGTTGGAAAGTGGAAGCTTACTAAAGGTTCCATGATTGTGGCTCGTAGCGAAAAACGTCATGGTCTATATTGGATTACGGCCTCTACCTGTGTTAATATGGTGAATGCAGTTGAGAGCAATAGCTCTTCAATATTATGGCATAAGAGGCTTAGCCACATTAGCGAGAAAGGACTAAACGTTCTAGCCAAAAAGAAATTATTGTCGAATTTCGAAAGTGCTAAATTAGAAAAGTGTGAGCACTGCTTAGCTGGAAAACAAAATAGAGTTTATTTCAAGTCTCATCCTCCTTCAAGAAAGACAGAGTTGCTTGAGTTGGTGCATTCAGATTTATGTGGTCCAATGAAGACAAGGACTTTGGGTGGTGCACTTTACTTCGCTACCTTTATTGATGATTGCTCAAGGAAACTTTGGGTCTACGTCTTAAAGACTAAAGACCAAGTGTTAGGTGTCTTTAAGCAGTTTCAGTCCTCAGTTGAAAGAGAAACTGAAAAGAAGCTGAAGTTTATTCGTACCGATAACGGTGGTGAATATTGTGGAACATTTGACGAATACTGCAAGCAACAGGGTATCAGACACTAGAAGACTCCTCCTAAGACTCCTCAGCTTAACGGTTTAGCAGAGAGGATGAACAGGACCTTGATGGAAAGAGTTAGATGTTTGTTTTCTGAAGCAAAGTTGCCGAATTCCTTTTGGGGTGAGGCATTGTTGACCGCCGCACATGTTATTAATCTATCCCCTGCGGTTTCTTTGCAAAGTGATGTTCCAAACAGAGTTTGGTATGGAAAGGATGTTTCCTATGACCACTTGAAAGTGTTTGGTTGCAAAGCTTTTGTACATGTGCCTAAAGATGAGAGGTCAAAATTACCTGCCAAGACAAGGCAGTGCATCTTCATTGGTTATGGCCTTGATGAGTTTGGTTACAGGTTATATGATCCAATTGAGAAGAAGGTCGTGAGAAGTCGTGACGTTATCTTCGTGGAAGATCAAACCATTGAAGATATTAACAAAGCGGAGAAGATAAAATCTTTAAGTTCTAAAGGTTTAGTTAATCTTGATCAAGTCCCTCATACAAATGTTGATGACGTTGGTGGGCTCAATGACGATGGTAATGCCCAGACTCATGTTCCAGATCAGCATGTTGATGATGACAATGATGCTACTATTGATGAGGTAGATGCTCCTACTCATGAAGTCGTGGATGAGTTAGATATTCCACTTAGAAAGTCTACTAGACAACATGTTCCTTCTTCCCGTTATTCACCTAATGAGTATGTATTACTCACTGATGGGGGAGAACCTGAATGTTATGAGGAGGCCATGGAAGATGAGCACAAGGATCAATGGATTGAAGCCATGCAATATGAGATGAAATCCCTGCATGAGAACCATACTTATGAGTTGGTGAAATTGCCTAAGGGCATGAGAGCTTTGAAGAACAAGTGGGTGTTCAAAGTTAAAGCCGAAGAACACAGCTTGAAGCCCAAATACAAAGCTAGATTGGTTGTTAAAGGATTTGGTCAAAGGAAAGGTATTGACTTTGACGAAATATTTTCTCCTGTCGTGAAAATGTCCTCCATTCGGACAGTTCTTGATTTGGCTGCTAGTCTTGATTTGGAGATTGAGTAGATGGATGTGAAGACTGCTTTTCTTCATGGTGACTTAGAAGACGAGATTTATATGGAACAACCTGAAGGCTTCAAGGTAAAAGGTGAAGAAAATCTTATATGCAAACTTAATAAGAGTCTATATGGATTGAAGCAAGCTCCCAGACAATGGTACAAGAAGTTTGAGTCTGTTATGGGGGAGCAAGGCTACAAGAAGACTTCTTCAGATCACTGTGTGTTTGTACAAATATTTTCTGATGATGACTTTATCATCCTTCTGCTATATGTGGATGATATGTTAATTGTAGGCAAGAATGCTTCCAAGATTGATGAGTTGAAGAAACAGTTGAGTAAGTCTTTTGCAATGAAAGACTTGGGTCATGCTAAGAAAATTTTGGTATGAGAGTTACTCGATCAAGAGATGAAAAGAAGCTTTATTTGTCGCGGAAAAAGTACATAGAACGTGTACTAGAGCGCTTCAATATGAAGAGTGCTAAGTGGGTTAGCACACCTCTTCCTGGTCATCTGAAATTGAGAAAAAAGATGTGTCCTACAACAACGGAGGAAAAAGAGAGAATGGCCAAAATTCCTTATTCCTCTGCCGTCGGAAGTTTGATGTATGCAATGGTATGCACTCGACCAGATATTGCTCATGCAGTCGGTGTTGTTAGCAGATTTCTCAAAAATTCAGGGAAAGAGCATTGGGAAGTTGTGAAGTGGATACTCAGGTATCCAAGAGGAAGCTCAGATGAATGCTTGTGTTTTGGAGGATCAAATCTAATTTTGAAGGGCTATACAGATTCTGATATGGCAGGTGACCTTGATAACAGAAAATTCACTACTGGATATTTGTTTACTTTTTCAATGGGAGCTATATAATGACAGTCGAAGTTGCAGAAGTGTGTTGCACTGTCTACAACTGAAGCAGAGTATATTGCAGTTACTGAAGCTGGCAAAGAGATGATATGGCTCAAGAGATTCCTGCAAGAACTTGGATTGCAGCAAATGGAGTATGTTGTCTATTGTGACAGTCAGAGTGCAATAAACTTGAGCAAGAACTCCATGTACCATGCGAGAATAAAACACATTGATGTCAGATATCATTGGATTCGTGAACAAGTGGAGAACGAATCATTTCAGGTCAAGAAGATTCACACGAGTGAAAATCCTGCAGATATGCTAACCAAGGTGATTCCCAGAGACAAGTTCGAGTTATGCAAAGAACTTGTCGGCATTAACTCTATCTGAGAAGACGGAGATGCCTCCTTCAGTTGAATGGGTTTGGAGGGGGAGATTTATGGGGTCCATCCCCATCATTTGATAAGGAAAAATATGCAAAGGAAGAATTTGGCACCGGCCAAATTGCAACTCTTTTCAAAGATAGTTGCAAATGGTTGAATTTGGCACCAGTCAAATTAAATGCAAGTGAAGAATTTTGCATAAAAGTGATGTCATTGATGACATAAGGAGGAGCAATTCATTCCTATAAATAGGCAGCTTATGGTTCATTCGATACACACCAAAATTTCAGACAATACATCTGAGTGAGAGCAAAGTGAGGTATTCCATAGACTGTAAGAAAATAGTCTGTAAAGAAAAATAGAGTGTGAGTGATATTGTAGTAAGGTGGGAAAATCAAAAGAGTGTTTTTCTTTTTGAGTATGTAGTGGTCTTTGGAGTATTTATACTCGTGATTACACAGTGTAAAATTCCTTACTATAGTGATATCAGCGGCTCCTTTTAGTCGTGGTTTTTTCCCTTATTCAGAAGGGTTTCCACGTAAAATCTTGGTGTCATTATTGCTGCATTTTATTCTTGCTGATTTAACCATAAGTTAGTGTTTCGCGTTTATCACTAATACCGTGAATATTATTTTTGCGGGTCTATTTTATTCCCAACAATTCCGTCATCTTGTTCTTGAATATCTTCATCTTGCTCATGTTCTTCTTGCTTCGATGACAAAAGTCCGGTGTTTTGAGATGTTCTCCGTGATTGAGTCATACCAGGATTGCTATGATCTTCTGCAATAAAGAATAAAAGTTATAACGAATTGCTTAAATTATGGTATCGCTTCGGTGTTCACTTACAACTCAAATATAGGGTGAACATTAGAAAAATCAAATTTAAATCAAATAAAGAAAGAAGAAACAATATGAGAGGGAGAAGGAAGCGAAGAAAGACATACAGGGAGAGAGACGAGAGATTGTGCACTATTTTGCTCTGTTCACCTGTATAATTCACCTATATATATTAATATATATATAAATAATTGCTTGCAAAGCAAGATGGTTTAATAGCAGTAGGTCAGAGTTTTGCCAATATTAGTAATGCATAGATTAGTTATTGATGAAATTTATGTATTAGTATGCATGGATTAGTTGTTGATGAAACTTATGTATTAGTCAATGCAAGGATTAGTTATTCCATCTTATATCCTACATAAAATAATTATTCGATTCCCTCGTAACTTATACATGTATTAGTTATGCGAGTTTCTAAATTGCAAATCAAAGACCATATTAGGTATGTTGAATTTTATATATAGCAAAAGAATTCTACTAACATGATAATGTATTACTTAGAGGATTTAATACCTTCATAACTTAGCTCCTAATCAGCTACCAAACGACCCCTATATAGGCATTAAACTATTAAAGGTATATATATTCACCACTTTTTATCTTCTTTTGTTTTTACTCCCTCTGTCTCAATTTACGTAGCACTTTTCGTTTTTCGAGAATCAATTTGAGCAAACTTTGAAGGTAAATTGGATTAGATTAACTCAATATTTTAAGATTAAAATTTATATATTTGAAAATTATATGAAAAGTACTATTAGTTGCAACTTTTTCCATATCAATTTGGTGAAAAAATACATTTTAAGATTCTGGTCAAAGTTCGTGCAGTTTGAATCTCGGGTAGCAAAAAGTGCCACATAAATTGGGGCAAAGGGAGTACTTTTTTTTCCGCAGAGAATGTCAGTTTATCACTTTCTTGATAATCTTAAGAAGTTTGGTAAAGAAACAAATTAAATTAAAAAAAAAGGGGAAATTTGCGTTTTTAGCCTCTTAAATATCGATATATTGTGATTTCATTTCCTGTAATACCCTACTAAATATATTTAATCTTCTAATATTTTCACTTTTGATCTTTTTATGAATTTTCACAAATTTAACGAATTGTTGACCATCACGTCATTTAATTACTCATAATTTATGTTAAGTGTAAAATGTTACTTTACGTTTAAGGGTAATACAGTTTTACAAACAATATAGTGATTAAATGTTTTTATATAAAGGAACAAAAAACACACATTTTAATTAAGTAAATATTAAATGTATTTTGTTCATATGTTTGTCAATAAGAATATATCAATAACTTAGGGACGAAAAGTGCCTCAAAAAAAGGTTTGTCCGTATATTTTTCCTTTGTTATACCTGCACAAGAAGGATTATATTTAGGGGTGGGCGTTCGGTATTCGGTTCGGTATTTTCAAAGTTCGGGTTCGGTAATTCGGTAATCGGTAGTCGAAAGTAGATACCAAATACCGAACTTTCAAACTTCGGTTCGGTTATTCGGTAATCGGTAAATCAAACTTCGGTTCGGTACGGTATTCGATAATACCACATTAAAGTCGAAATCCACGGTAATACCCCTAACATTGGATGTAAAAATGCACTTCATTGTACCTAGCTAAATGCAAAAATGCTTTCAAGCACCAGACTTATCACTTGTCACTTATGCTTTCAACCACGGTAATACCCCTAACAGTGGATGTAAAAATGCACTTCATTGTACCTAGCTAAATGCAAAAATGCTTTCAAGCACCAGACTTATATCTATGATATTTTAATCAAACTCTCGTAAAAACAACCTCATACTCAAACTACATAAATTATATCTCCATACACCGTCATTTATATAGATACTGAAACCAAATTAAGCTAACATATACTACTAACCAGCTTTAACGGAAGCATCAGCTTGAGCAATATTCCTCGACATAGCAGTAAGCAAAGCGATTCCATGTTCAGCAGCAGCAACAGTATTAGCCGTAGGTGCATTAACAACGAGACATCCATGTTCAGTAGCAGCAGCAAGATCAACATTATCAATACCAACACCTTTCTCTACAATACTAGCTTTTTCAGAAATCGGGTGTACCTCGAAATTTGTTTTTTTTGTGTGTTAGAGGGAATTGGAAATGTCAAATGAGAACAGAGAGTGTGTGTGAGGAGTCGATTAGGGTTTTAGCCTTTTAGGTCTTTGGGCTTTGGTGTTTACTGGGTGAAGTGTGAAGTGAATGACGGGTAGGCCTATTGGGCTGGACTAGTAATCTAATACAATGGGCCTGTATATTGGTATTTATTTCGGTATTCGGTATTCGGTGAATACCGAACGGTATAATTATAAAAACCGAATACCGAAACCGAAATATCGAATTTTATATTTTAGTATCGAATACCGAACCGAATTACCGAATTACCGAAATACCGAAATAGCCGGTTCGGTTCGGTAATTCAGTTTTCGGTATTTTATGCCCAACCCTAATTATATTTAAGTGTAAGGTCATCACGTGTGGATTACGTTGAGTTGGAAACTCTCGATAAAAGCATGTGAATTCCCGATCGAACGTTGCCCTTACCTAGTGCGAATAATTAACAACTAACGATCGTATTTTCTTATTATTTATTTCTTTATTCAAGTCTTTGTTTATTGATGTCTTTATTCAAGTCTTCCTTAATTCATTTAAATAGGGAAATAAATAAATAAAAAGTACTCATGAATTCCGGAAATCTTAATAGATCATATTCACTCTCCACCAACAGTATTACTAGCATCATTATGTTTTTCTTAAATCGGACTTGCACTTAATTCTTGAGCCAGTGTAACTTTGAAAGGTAGATTCGATAGTGATAATAAAGTTGTTTTTCACTTTATGTTTTTATCCCAATATTCACAAACAGATGATGTGATTAAATGTTACGGTTTATTATTTTCCTGTGAGATTATATAGGAACAGATACAGGAGGCTACAATTACGTTCTTTCATTACTTTAATGTTAGTTTGGTTAGTAATTCATTCCGTGTAATGTGGTTCTACTTTTTCTTTCTCCTTTTCTTTATCTCTTATCCAATCTTGGAAGGAGAGTTTGACTTTGAAGGTCAACCACGTGATGATGATTTTAACAATGGTCTGGCAACCGGTCCGGTTTTACCGGTTCAAACCGGTAACTGGACCGGTAAAACCGGAATAGGAACCGGTGGAACCGGTTTACCGATTAACCGTTTAAAATCTACCGGTCCGATTTTGATTTTTTGGGACCAAAACAGGTTAAACCGGTCAAAATAAACCTTTTTCTTTTTTTAAATATGGCCGTTAACTGTGTGGGCTGGACTGTTGGGCAACGGTCCATTTTGCAAAAATGGTCATTGCCAACGGCTCCAAACGCCCCTTTTGGTCCCCCAACCCCCCAATTTTTTTTTTTACACTTTAATCCATCCCCCACCCCTATATAAATTCCTCTTCATTTTCAATTTTAATCCACACCAATTCACTCTTCTCTTTCTCTCAATTTCTCTCAATTATAGCTACTTTGCAACAATTAGCCACTTTAAATTTCTCTCAATTAAATATTATAAAGTTTTATTCTAGTTTCAATTATTAATTTGGCAATTACAATATTGTTGGTGGAGTTGGTGATTTTGCAACAATCCGAAGTAGCTTTGGTGGATTTGCAATTCTAGCCGCCTTCATTTTGTTAGAAATTAGTCCGGCAATTTGGTACCTTCGTTCCAACTCTATCTTTATTTTTCGCTATTTAATTTACGCAATTTAATTTGTTGCAATTTATTTTCTTGTGATTATTTGAGTGTGATTTAAATTAATTCTATTTAATAATGCCGAAGAGATTTAGACGTGGTGCCAGTAGTAGTGGTATTGCTAAGGGTGGATTTAATGAGGAAACATTTGTGAACGAAACACCTAATTTAGGTATTGATGTTGTGGAAATAATCCACTTTTGGATCATGAGGCAATGCAACAACATTATACCGACACTTTTAATGAAATTGATGATGATGATGATGAAACACAAGCCTCCGAAAATCCCATAGGAGATACAAGTCCTGCACAATCACATACACAAAACAAACCTCCAAGAACTCGTAAGCCAACCGCTAAAATCTGGGGATTTATGACTAAGAATAAGGAAAGACAAACAACTACATGCAATATATGTAGACAATAATTTATTTTTAAGCAATAAACTAGTAAGGATGGTGGAACGGGTACACTAACGAATCATATGAAAGGTAAACATAAGGATGTTTGGGGAAAGCAAACGAGTTCAAATCTGGGGGGGTATTCAAATGACAATAGAACCACGAACCGGTAAGAATTTTAAGTATGACAAGAAAAAAGAGCGTGTAGAAATAGCTAAAATGGTTGCTTTTGATGCTCTACCATTTTCTTTTCCTTCGGGTTTGGGGTTTGTTACTTATATTCAACGTTGTTATAATCCGTTATTTGAGGGTATTCCTAGAAGTACTTGTAGAGTGGATGTTATAGATCTGTATAAAAAATATAGATTTTATTTGCGCCATGTATTTAATTCTTTAAATTGTAATGTTTTTCTTACCGCCGATTTGGGTCTTAGTATTAATACGTTAGATTTTTTTGCTATTACATGTTATTGGGTTGATGATAATTGGGTGATGCAAAAAGAATTATAGCTTTTTTATATGATGAAGAGAAAGGTCGTCACGATGGAAATTTTTTAGCGAATTCAATATCTACTATTATGAGATTTTTTAACAATTATAGAAAAACACTTTGTATTACTTTAGATAATGTTTTTAATAATACAAAAGGCGATTGGTCTTTTAAAAAAGGATATTAAACCCTCCGCTAAAAAATATTTTTCATGTGAGATGTAGTTGTCACATTTTAAACTTGATTGTTAAAGATGGTCTTGAGTGTTTTGAAGATTCTATTCAAAAAGTTAGAAATGCGGTTGCGTTTTTCTTTTTTGTAATGCTAATAGGGCAAAACTGAGAGATTTTAAGAATTCTTGTGTGGAAAATGGCCTTAGACCTAGGAAAATTCAAGTAGAAGTTGACACTAGGTGGAACTACACTTACATTATGTTACAACAAACATAGATTATAGGATTCCCATACAACAAGTTCACAGCCATTTTGATACAAATAGTGATGATTGGTTAAATATTACCAATTGGGAAGATGTTAAGGAATTTGTTGAACTCTTACAAAATTTTTATAATGCAACTCTTGCTTTTTCTAGACAATTTTATCCCACGGTAACTGAAATTTTAGCCTACTTAGCGGAAATAGCTAGAGTTTTACAAGAGTATAAAAATAAATCCGGTTATCAAGCGGCTATTTTTAATATGACAACAAAATTTAAGAAGTATTTTTTTCCCGTCCCAACTTTATTTATATTGGGTTCTCTTTTAAATCCTTGTTTAAAAATGTCTTATACTAGAGCATTGGTTAATCAAATTTATACCTTTTTAGAAGTTGAAGAGGAAGTTGAACCATCTTTAACTGAAGCCGAGCTCACTATTGATGCCGAGTTCAGAAAAGTTTTTAATCATTATTCTAATTTGAAAGAAAATGCTACACTTGTTGCTCCACGCCCTACTACTTCTCAAAGTAGCAAAAAGGGCTTGTCGCGTTTATCGCATTTAAAAGTTTTACATTCACATCCAACTCCTTCTTATAATGCAAACTTTGATGAATATCACTTTTATTTGATGCAGCAAAATGTGGATATCAAGGAACTAGATGATTTGGACGTCTTAGCATGGTGGAAGAGATACAAGGCAAGTCATCCGATACTTTCAAGAATGGATCGAGATATCGTTACGGTTCAAATATCAACCGTGCTTCGGAGAGTGCATTTAGCTAAGGAAGACAACAAATTGGAGACCATAAACACTCATTATCCGGATTTAGCTTGCAAGTACTAGTGTGCATTCGCGATTGGATTAGATCAGAGCGACGCAACCAAAACTTAGAAGCGGTGGAAGGCGAAGAGGAAGAGATTGAAGATTTGATAGCAAGTGGAGTGGACCAAATGGAAGACTTTGAAGATATCTCCATGACCGAATATGATATGGCGGATATTAGCCAAATGATTGACACTTTTTTATTTTATTATTCTACTATTTCTTTGCAACTCATGTATTATTTGCTAGTTAAAAAAAACTACAACTTGCAAATAAATGTTATCCATGAATGAATAAAATATATGGCTCGTTGCGCTTTCTTCTATTTACTTGTGTTCATATTTTTACTTATATTAAGTTAGGAATATACTAAAACTATACTTATAATATACATCTACTTAAATTAAATACTAGAAAGTTATATACTTGAAAAATAACTAAAATATACTAAGAATATACTTATAATATAAATATACTTAATTTATAAAATAGGAATTTATAAACTTAGGAAAAAACTTAAGCTATAAATAACTTAAGTTATAATACATATAACTTAAACATATATAAGTATATATAGTATAGATATAACCTAAACACACACACACACACACACACACACACACACATATATATATGTCAGTACCAATGGTGTTGGAAAGTGGAAGCTTACTAAAGGTTCCATGATTGTGGCTCGTAGCGAAAAACGTCATGGTCTATATTGGATTACGGCCTCTACCTGTGTTAATATGGTGAATGCAGTTGAGAGCAATAGCTCTTCAATATTATGGCATAAGAGGCTTAGCCACATTAGCGAGAAAGGACTAAACGTTCTAGCCAAAAAGAAATTATTGTCGAATTTCGAAACTATATATAGAATACATATAACTTAAACACACATATATATATATATCTTATAACTATATATAGTATATATATAACTTAAACACACACATATATATAAGTATATCTAGTATACATATAACTTAAACACACACACATATATATATATAACTTATAACTATATATATAGTATACATAAACTTAAACATATATAAGTATATATAGTATAGATATAACTTAAACACACACACACACACACACATATATATATATATATATATATATATATATATATATATATATATAACTTATAACTATATATAGTATACATGTGACTTAAACACACATATATATTACTTATAGCTATATATAGTATACATATAACTTAAACATATTTATATAAGTTATATAACCTAAGTATATTGATATATATAAGTATATTCTTAGTATATTTTAGGTATATGTAGTATAACTTAAGCATATAACTTAATATATGTATACGTATATGCTGTTAGTCAATAAATATATAAACTTTACTTATAAACTTATATAACATATGTAAATATACCTACAATATATTAATAAATACTATAATATATATACACTATACAAAAAACAACAAAAAAAGGGATTTTCTAACGTTTTGGACCGGTCCGGTCCGGTTTCCAGTTTGAAACCGATAAACCGAAACCGGTGGCCGGTTCCAGTTTTTAAAACGGAAACCGATCGGTTTTATGACCGGTTACCGGTCCGGTTCCGGTCAAACCGGTTGCCAGGCTTAGTGGAGAGTGACAACTACTCCGTAATATTTTTCTTGTCTATAAGAGAGTAAAATAGAAAATGCATGTGCAAGTCCTCATTTTAAATTAATTTTCTTTAGTCAAGTCTTAATTCTTTAAGTTGAATTTTGTATCGATCTTCTTTATCAAGTCAACTTCCAACTAATCAACATGGAAATCAAAAACTCATCAAGGAGGTCTGGCTCGACTTCAAGATCGACGCAATGCAATTGTGGTTTCATGATCATTTGCAATTTACGGACGGACTTGCTTTGGTAGAGTACTTTTCTGTTCAAATACGCATTTAATTTGGAAAGATTGAAAGAAAGGTTTGATAAAATTAATAATTCCAGAGCTTTTCAGTTACACAAGAAGATTTTCACTTCAATTTAGGAAGTTTCTTCGGTCTCCGTTTACTATTCTAGGCTTAACGACCTATGGGATGAATATGACTCGATAATGCCCCTGCCTTCTTGTGATTCCCTATAACCAGAGGATTTGTTGAACACTTAACAGTACCAAAAAATGCTACAATTCTTAATGGGACTTAATGACACCTATAGCTAAGTAAGAAGTCAGATTCTGATGATGCAAAAGACTACTGGTGTTAATCAAGCATATCCTATGATTAATCAAGATGAAAGCAAAACAACAGTAGCAAGGACAAGTCAGACAATGCATGGGCACATGAATCCAACAACAATGTACACTGCAAGGGGTGAAAATCAGAAGCAGAAGAGGAATTATAACTCATTTTGTGACTTGTAACCAGAAAAGACGTACTAGGGATGAGTGTTCTAAGCTGATGAAGTGAGATTTCTGTAATTCAAAAGGTCATCTCATGGAAAATTGCTACAAAATAACTGGTTATCCATCAGACTTCAAGTCAAAGAGGAGAGCTAATGTAGTGACACGAAAACAGGAAGCAATTTTCAGGTGATAACATCTCAGTTGCACAACAGGGGATTTGGTGGACCGCCTCTGTACGCTCACTTCAGAGCAGTACTTTATTGATCTTCTTATGAATTTTCACAAATTGTTGAACATAACGACATTTAATTATCAATATTTTATGCTAAGTTTAAAACGTTACTTTATATTTAACGGTAATACAGTCTTACAAACAATATAATTATTTAATGTTTTTTTATATAAAGGGAAAAAAACACATTTGAATGAATTGAATGTTAAATGTATTTAGTCAGTCGGGTTTTTGTCAATAATAATTTATCGATAACTTACGGCCGAAAAGTGTCCCAAAAAAAGTATGTACGTATAATATAATTTTCCTTTGTATACCTACGCTAAAGCGATTACGTTTAAGTGTAAGGTCATCACGTATGGATTACGTTGAGTTGGAAACTCACGATGAAAGCATGTGAATTCCCGATCGAACGTGGCCCTTACCTAGTATTTTTTTTTTTGAAAAGTTACCTAGTATTGCCTAGTCGCAAAACTAATCCATCATTATCTTATATTGGGCAAAGGTACAAATATACCTCTCAACTTTGCGATTTAGAGCAGATATAATTCATGTTAAAAGTGATGTATATATACCCTTGCCGTTATAAAATGGTGCAAATATACCCCTACCCTTATACAAATAGTACAAATATACCCTTTTAGATAACGATTTTTTTTTAAAAAAAAAAATCATTTAGCTTATTTTTTAATTTAAAAAAGAATGTCATGTGGCTTTAAAAAAAAAAGTCAAATCATTTTTTTGAGTAGACATATTTTTCTAACACCACATGGTAAAAAAAAAATCTGGAGGGTGGGGTCTGGTTTGTTTAAAAAAATATCTTCATGGCTTTAAAAAAAAATAAGTTTACCCATTTTTTTTAAAACGAACCAGACGCGACCTACTAGAAAAAAAATCATGTGGCATGTCTACTAAAAAAATGCGTAGACTTTGTTTTAAAGCACTGGGTATTTTTTTAATTAAAAAATAAATTAAATTATTTAAAAAAAAATCCGTCAGAAAAAAGGATATATTTGCATCATTTTATAACGGCGGGGGTATATTTAGACTACTTTTATAACGAGGGTATATCTACTTTAAATCGTAAAGTTGTAGGTTATATTTACACCTTTTCCCTTTTATATTTTATAGGAATAATTAACAATCGTATTTTCTTATTATTTATTTCTTTATTCAAGTCTTTGTTTATTGATGTCTTTATTCATGTCTTCGTTAATTCATTTAATTGGGAAATGAATAAATAATACTTAAATACTCATGAATTCCGGAAATATTAAGAGATCATGTTCACTATATCTCCACCAACACTACTTAGCATCATTATATTACTCTTAATTTGGACTTCCACTTAATTTTTGAGTCAGTGTAACTTTGAAAGGTAGATCCGATAGTGATAATAAAGCTGTTTTTTTCACTTTCTGTTTTTATCTCAATATTGGCAAACAGATTATGTGATTGTTACGGTTTATGAATGTGAGATTATATGGGAACAGATACCGGAGAGTGCAATTACGTTACTCATTTATTTAATGTCAGTTTGGTTAGTAAGTACTCCCCACCGGATTAAAAAAAAAAACCTACTTAACCTTTTTTTCTTCGATAAAAAAAAGAGTTCACTTAGCAAATAAAAAAAAATTAACCTTATTTTTTCATATTTCCCCTATTAAGTGTTATATGATCAAATTTTAATGTCTATTTAATTAGAGGTAGTTTAATCAAATTACTTATTTTTGTCTAAAAATTAATATTTTTTTAAAGAATGTATAAATAGCTAAGTGATTTTTTTTAATTTGTTTTATCCGGAGGGAGTTAGTAATTCATTCGTGTAACGTAGTGCTACTTTTTCTTTCTCCGGTTTTTTTTTTTTTTTTTTTTTCTCTTTTCCAATCTTGGAAGGAGAGTTTGACTTTGAACATCAACCACATGATGACGATTTTAACAGTAGAGACTAAGTGACTATTGGAATTCACGAAGTGACTTTTAATATTTTTTATATATCACAGAAATGAAATAAAGAGCTAATATTCTTAAATGTCATTTCTTTTAACTGAGTAATGAATGTGGACAATTATAGACTTATTGATGGAGAGATTTTAATATTTTCAGCAAATATTTTAAGGAAAATATAAGAGAAAAATGTCAAAAAATTGACAAAAAAATAAATAGCAATAATGACCTGAAAGAGGTGTCACGTTATTTTATTTATGTCTAACTTTATATTTGATATATAAACGCTTAATAGCCACCATTCTGAAGCTGATAGTTACTAATTTGAAATCATCGAATCCAATAAAATATACGAGATCAGCAGATGACTTGTTCGTTGTCCCACTAGGAAAGAGCACTTTGACCTGGAGTTTATATATTTTAACATATCTTACTAAGGTCATAAAGAGCCAGCGGATCGAAAGTGGGGAACTCTGAAACACAATTTTTTCCTTCTTTAACTCATTGCAAGCTATTGCATACTGAGCAAGTTAATTGCTCAGTGCGCACTCAAAAGATTTTGGATAATAACTGCAGTTTTTCATGAGGGTTCAAAAAAAACTCGTGGTGCGAAATATTCACCGCATTTAAAGAAGAGAAATATACTACTGAAACTTGGCAAAATATATTATTATTATTATTAGTTCAGTAAAAAAAAAAAAGTGTAATTCCTGTCTCATAAAAAAATTAATGGTTCAGATAGTTAATTAAAAAAGGAATAATAACACTCTATGTCTATTTGGAGAAAATATTTACTCGAAATGGCTCATATTTCTAATATTACTTGAAATGTCCCTTTTATACATTATTATACAAGTTTTATACATTATCTACAGTAAGTGTATAATGTTGTATAATGTTGCATATCGTGTGTATAAACAATGTTGCAAAAAAAAAAATGGCTATGCGGATGTAAATTAAAAATATGGCTATGTGAATGTAATATTTTATGCTAGATTGTATAATATTGAAATTATCCCATTAAAAAGATACTCCCGTCGGTCCATATTAAGTGGTGTTTTTAGCTTTATCCACATCTCTTAAGAAATTTATTCACTCCTAGAAGTTATTTTACCAACTTACCCTTAATTAATACTCCGTACCTATTTAATGTAGTTTCTTTATTACATAAAAATTCACTTATCTAAATATAATTTGGAAGAAAACAAATAATACCTTCTTGATTATGTGAACTTATTTTGGACCAAAATAAAAAGATAAAACACCAATTAATATGGGTCAGAGGGAGTATTCTGACCATAGTTAAGAGAGACTAAAGTCCTAGTACTATTATTGCATAAGTGTGGCACTTTAAGCCGTCTGAATCTACCCACCTTGCCACTGCGGGGGCGGATTTAGAGGCCCAGTTGTGAGTTTACGTGAACCCAATATCTTTTGTTCAAATTTTATATATATAATGAATTTTACTAAATATTTGATTGTGAACCTTGTTATTATTATAATATTAACTTGAGGTTGTTGTAAAAATCAATAAACCTCAAATCATAGATCCGCTTTTACACCAAACTTTTTTTTTTTTTTTTAACTAAGCACTTTTATTCATCTTCCGGCATAAAGTTACGCGATGGTTTGAGGGGTTGTACTCATTACAACCAACCTCCGAACTTAGGATAATTCAATTGGTTCTTCTCCAAACCAGAATGAATCTGATGACTCTCCTGTCAACATCTTTAGACCTCTCCTACGCTAATGTCGTGTACCAGCCGCTAAAAGAACTCTATTCTCGTTTCTCACTTCGGACGACAAGATTCAGATATACGCAGATATGGTTTCCATCGTTAATGCGAGGGGCATATTTGGACATTTTTAGTTGTCCAGGCAGAGGCGTATGTAGCATTGTATATCGGGGTTCAATTGAACCCCAAACTTTCGACGCGGAGCATAAATTTGTGTGTAAAAAATTACTAAAATTGTAATAAATAGTAGATATAAACCCCTAACTTTAAAAATATAATGAGTTCAATGTTAAAAATCTTAAGTTTGAACCCATAGAGTTTAAATCCTGGATCCGCCTCTGTGTCCAGGAGTGTTTTCATTTGAAACAGAAAATAATGTTGAGTCTCCTATGAATAGGTTAATATAAGACAAATGGCAAATACTAAGGATTTTTTGACCTTTTTACGTTTGTAAAATACAAAACATAAAAAACGTACGATGTCAGACTTGCAAGTTGCAACAAAAGAAAAAGTGTAAGGTCTAATATAATTTTTGGTCCGACTTCTAACGTAAGCAAGATAAATTGATTTCCCGAAGGGTGATAATTTATTCACACCAAGATTTTACTCCAAATAAATAAAAATATATGTCTTTTATACACATATTTATCTTTTAATTTTTAATTGCTAAAGTTAAATTGTTCGGGTTATGCAACATTTTTCCTGCCCCAAATTTGTGGAGGATAGCTTGACTTGAAGTGTTAACATCTGATGATGGTGTTAAATACTGTAGTACGATATACGAGTAATATTGAAAATTGACATCTCTAATCTACTCCTGCATTATAGTACTTGTTATAGTAGTAATAGATTTAACCAAAAAAAAAAAAAAAGTTATAGTATAGTAATAGAGAATAATAGAAATATGCAAGTGCTTTTAATTTGATTGTTTATCTTAATTCAAGTCTTCGATCTCACATAGAGTGTTTTTTATTTATTTCTTACAAGTCTTTCTTTTTATTGACTTTAAACGTTGACATGTGGTGACGATATTAATAGTGAAATTGACAACTAATCCATCAGTACATATCATAATGAGAGAGAAGGATAGGAATATGCAAGACCTGTTGTATTCATTATCATAATTCAAGTCTCCTCACATTGAGTCTTTTTTTTTCTTTCTCTTTATAAGTCTTTTTCTATTGTTATCTTAATTCAAGTCTTTTAAAACTTTCAAAAAATAAAAGTCTTTTTAAAATGAGTCTTCATTCATTTATAGTATTTTCTTTATATAGGTCTTTAGTGATTAAAAAGAACTCATGATAGATTCTTGAAAACCTAAAACGAATGGCCTATATTCCACCATCGACGTTGACATAGATAGAAGGCTCTTCACACGGCTTCTTTTGAAAATTACTCAGCTAATGTTCTTAATAATGGTCAGGGGTGTATATGGACTGGGTTGGTTCGGATTTTTCAAATACAGTCGGATTTTTAAATTTATAAATCAAACCAAAGATCAAGTGTTCACACAAAACATATGGTTTGCGTTTCAAATATTTCTTTAGTCGTAATAAGATACAACTATCTAATAAGATATGTTTTAAGAAAATAACATAAAATGTGAGATAAGTGATGACATTATACGAAAATATTCAACAAAAAAGATACTGAAATTGCATAAGATCAAGTGAGTCATGTTTCCCTGGGGTGCTCACATGAGTTCAATATTTTTATTTTTGAAAGGTTAAAGCCAAATTTTGCAGTAATTAATGTAATTTTTTCAATTTAGTCTTTCGTAAATTTTATATTTTGGAAAGGTTAAGGCCTGATGTAGCTTATATGGCCAATGTGGTATAGCTTTTTCCTTTCTCGACATGACAGTAGAAAAATATTTTTGTAAAGAAATACCCAAAACAGATTGAAAGATTTGTATGGATTTTCGTGTAATTATGAATGATTATTCAAACGACAAAGTGGATCTTTTATTAGCATTTTGGTTTTGATTTATGTTTTATTTGAGTTACTAACATCTATAGACTATAAAATTTATTTGGCCATTCAAGATTAAGTTCAAGTGTGAAATAATAAGTTAAAAGACCAAAAATATGAAAAAGTCTTTAAAATATTTATAAATTACATTTCAAATAACTTTTTATGTATAAAATATTTTTATAAAATTGTATACACGTAATGTTGGGTTGGTTTGATTCAGTTTGACTTTTCTAATTAAAACCAAACCAAACCAATTATGATCGGATTTTTTTTCAAACCAAGTCAAATCAAACCCTAGTCGTATTTTTTTCTCGATTTGATTCGAATTATCGATTTGGGGCAGTTTGTCAATTTTCTTTGTAGCTCGTTTGGAGCAGCTTATTTTTTATAAAAAGCAAAATACTTGACTATCTCCTGAATTTTATACAATTTAGTCAATATGTGATTAAAATTTTCATACTGCTAAATAGGGGTGTCAAATATGACCCACCCAGAATTCATGGGTTGGCAAAAGATAATTCAGTAAGAGCTGATTTTTAACATTTTTTTGCACGGAATGCCCTTCAAAGGCACTGGTCTTTAATTTTTGCGCCTCAAATTGTTGGTCTTTAATTATTGCCCTTCGCTTAAAAAACTTATAGGTTTCGGGTTCAAACCCCTGCTAAGTCAATTTTTTAAAAAAAAAAATTGCAAGACAGAGTTTTGGATTCAAACTCTACCTTAAGGTGGAGTTGGTAGAGTTTGAAACTTATAAGACAGAGTTTAGGCAAAAGTCTGCCTGAAAGCCTAATTTGGGTAAAAGTTTGCCTTAAGGCCTAACTTTTGCCCGAATATGTCTAATTTTGGGCAAAAGTTAGGCGTTAAGGCCTAATTTTGGATAAAAGTTTGTCTTAAGGAAAACCTCTGCCTTAAGGCCTAACTTTTGCCCGAATAGGCCTAATTTTACCACAAACCTCTACCTTGCAATTTTTTTTACTGAGTTGGGTTCAAATTCAGAACTCGAGTATTAGCCGAAGGGCAAAAATAAAGACCAGTGCCGCTACAACCTGTTGCCTAGGGGTGTCAAATGGGCGGGTTGGTCTGAAATTAGCCCAATCAAAATGGGCTGAGGTAATAAATGGGTTGGGCTAACATTGACCCAAAAGTTACTTGGGCTGAAATGAGTTGGGCTGAATTGGGCTAAAAATGGGCTGGGTCATGACCCGCCCAACTTGACCCAGTTTTTTTGAAGGGTTTATTTTCTAGAAAAATATTTTTCGCGAAAAATATTTTTCTTGAAAATTATTTTCGCGAATTTTTCGTGAAAAATATTTTTGAGGAAAACATTTTCCGTGGTAAATATTTTCGAGAAAAATATTTTTCGTGAAAAATATTTCCCATCATATTAAACATATTTTCGTGAAAATATTTCCCTTCATATTAAACATACCACAAACTTGTAAGATACATGATACAAGAAACGTGTATACATAAAAAAAAAAAAAAAAAGTAAATCTCAAGCAATAAACCAAAATTTAAGTAAATCTTAAAAATGGGCTAGAATTGGGCTAGTATTAGGCTAAGATGGAGATCACTTTAAAATGAGCTATGTTGGGTTGGGCTAAAATCAGCCCAATATAAAATTATCTTGAGCCCAACCCATAAAATTTTGGGCGGGTTGGGTGGGCCATCACCTTTTGGGCCAAATTTGACACCACTGTTGCCCAACTTAGCCTAGTATTAAGCCCAATTCAACCCGTGATAATTTGACTTTCGCCCAGCTCCTTCACACATTTTTGCCCAAATCGAATTTGCAATTCTTTCAGACTCATCGGCGACCCCAGGTCGACAACAATACTAATAGACAAGGTTTAAATGGAAACTTGTCATAGATACATAAATACATTGGAACCAAATGACATAAGTTTAGAAACATAATCATTTATCCCTTGTTGTACGAGGTGGGATTTGTGATGATCGTAGAGTTGAGTTGTGATATCTTCTTTGTATGGTAATGGCAATTAGATTAGTTCTCCAAATTAATTGTTCCTTGTTGCACGAAGTGGGGTTTGTGATGATTTTTAGAAAACAGAAAATAGGAGGGTGGAGATCATTTTCAGGTGCAAAAGACGGTCAATCAGGAGTAAATAAATTTGTCAATCTTGATGGATGTGGTCGGTATAGAGGAAACATTTTTCAGAAAATGTGTTCCAATTTTCACCTATTCAGTTGGTAAAAAATTTTAGACAATGTCTTTTTAGCAAAATAAATTCAGGAAAATGATTTTATGTGGAAGTAGGAAAAATAAATTTCACAAGTGACATTTGTGTCCTCACCCTCCGACACACCTCATCTCCACCCTCACCCCTGTAGCCACCATCTCCAACACGCCACCACTACCTCACATAGTATTAATCTAGATTATATACAAATGTTTTCAGGATAATATTTTTTGCTTACGTACCGAACACAAGAAAATAAATAAGAAACGCATTTTTTTTTTGTTTTTGAAAGACATTTTTCCTTCGTCCCGAACACAGCCGATGTTTGTTCTGCTTATACCGTGTTTATAATTAGTGATGAATCCAAAAAAAAAAAAAAACGAATAGGAACACCTACTAATTGAACAAATAGTATTCATATTAGCATGGAAAGCAAAATGGGAACTGCTAAAAACAATTATTGGTTTCCCGCTGGTGTCCTATATATGTATTAATTAGGGCTCGATTAAGTTCAAATTTCCGCCGGAAAATTCCAGATTAGAGGGAACTGCTAACATGAATATCTGTAATTATGAATAAACTGATTCATAAGAATATGGACAACTGCTTTATTCTCAACACGAAAAATAGAGTAATTTTTTTTCTGAACATGAGTGATTGATTTTCCGAGAAGCATTTTTGGAACCTTGAACAAGCAGATCATTGCTCCAAACACAAATTATTACTCTCCAAAACACTTTTTAAATATAGTAAATTTTGCAAACTTAACCACACAAGCTATAAAACTAGCTGGGAGAGATTGGGAAAAGAAGATTCAGCATGAACAAGTATGCAAAAAGTAAAACTCATGCAGTAACTTAATTCCAACGAAGGCCAATGCGGCAATAACAGGAAAAAAGTAGGTTAATCTTCAACTTCACATACCAACTTTAACACCAAAAACGAAAAAACAGAAATGGATTTGTTCTCGATCTTCCTCTAGCAACTGAAACATATATTTCTGAAAGTAACAACAGGTAAAGGTAAATTCTCAATCCGCTCTGGATCATTTGAGGAGAAATGGAAAAAAGAAAACAAGGGAAGAAAAGGAGAAAGAAGAAGCATGAGAATGTACCGGCTGATACATACACCTATTATTAATTAGCTTCAGTACTTGGTAAACTTATGTTTGTTTCTTCCAGTGGCTGCAGCGCGCTGATATGCTTCTCGTGCTACTTTGGCAGACCTTTTATTTGCCTTTCTGGATTGTACAGTTTCCCACTGCATTTGGGCATCTTCCTCCTCCTGCTCCTCCTCCACTTGACTTTCTTCTTCAAATTTATCCTTTTGAATTGCTTCAGGTGGGAGATTAACTTTCAGTATTTCGGCGTACTTCGGCTTTTCTACAGCATCTTTCTTTTGTGGCGCTGCTTGCACGCTTGGTTGAGGGTGCTGGTTTAAAATACTCCTGATTGGTTGCTCGTATTCTTGGCCTCTTACAATCATTTGTTCGTCAATTTGACGAGCATGACCCCGACTAATTTGGTAATTATTAGCCGTTCCCCTAATTACAGAAGCATGATCACCAATAGTTGAGTTTTGTGATTGTGATTGCCATAGCAGTGGATTGTTAATGTTTTTGTTTTGTGGTGGTGGCTGGGACGTGGCAAGATCTTTTGATAGGTATGATGAATTTTTAGTACTGTTCCTTTGGCTGACTGACATACGAGAGTACACAGACGTCTTTGCATCATATACAATTCTGTTCAAAGAAAGCTCTGGAGGGACATTGGTTTCTACTTCAACAGCAAATTTAGCTGCAGCAATCCCCACTGCTACACTTCGCATGACATCTAAACCAGCACACAAGGAAGCGATTGTCGCACCAACCAAGCAATCTCCAGCTCCTGTATCCCTCACTACTGTTGCAGAAAGTGCAGGGAAATGGACAGCAAAGAAATCTGAGAACAAGTTGTACTTCGAAGCACCTATAGACCATTTTGCATCAACAGCTTCAGACAACTGTTTACTGCAAGGAGGAGGTTGGTTACCCCTAAAATCAAGTCCCCCAAGATCGGACTTGGCTTTGGAACATAAGAATACCCCATCTGATCCGACGTTAACAACAATGACCTTAACCTTTTTCTGTAGCAAAACCCGAATTGCAGGTTTAAGCAATTCAAATAAAGATTCCACAGTAGTGCTATGATCTCTCCGAACTGGAGAAAATATGTCGCTGCCGTATAAGACATTAGCCATGGCAATAAGTTCATCTTCATTGGCCGATACAAAACGTACATATTCAACCGCAGAAGTAATTCTTCCAGATTTGGCCACTGATGCAGGGTCAAACCAGACAGGGGTACCGGAATGATCAGCAATTTGACAAGATGCCTCTAGAGAATGATAACTCAAGTTTGCATCAACCATCAATATCGGAGCAGAGCTTATTTCTTGTTTGAACCTCCCAATCCAATCGGGCGTGAGAAATGGTTCAATTGATTCAACACTAGCCACAGCAGCAGCCAGTTCGCCTTTCCCATCAAAGGTATTGCAACTGACGGCAGTATCAATATCTTGGTGTCTCAGAATAGCATCCACGGATAATCCTGTTGCATTCCATTCTTCCCATAGGAAATTTCCTGCCAAGTCATGTCCAACAGCGGTTATCACTAATGGTTTTAGTTTAAGCTTAGACATGCAATCGGCAACATTCCTGGCCACACCACCCGATATATAAGCAACTTTTCCAGGAAAGGACGATAACCTTGTATATCGATTAGAGTCTGCCGCAGAATTTGGAGTGGCATTTATATCCAACACCATAACTCCGATCACTACGGGCTGTGTTGCAATTCGCTGAGGTGGTAGTGGATTTGCTGCAATTCCCCGCTCTGAACGGTTTGTGTTAGCCAGCTGAACTTTCCACTTGGATACTGGAAGCCTTCCCATTGTTAGTCAAATCTCAGTCCCGTAAACTTGCAATCTACAATCTTCAAAGTCATAAAATGCATGAATCATCACTCTCTTTCATTTTATGCTAATTAGGTGCGAAGTTTAAGAACTAAACTACTCCATTTGTACCAATTTATGTGACACCATTTGACTAGGTACAAAGTTTAAGAAAGAAAAAAAAGATTTTTGAAATTTGTGGTCCAAAATAAGTCTTACATATTTGAGTGATTTTAAGTAATTTCATAAAGTCAAATTGTTTCTAAGTATAGAAATGTGACATTCTTTTTGGAATAGATTAAATAGGAAAGTGTGTCACATAAATTGGGACAAAAAGAGTAATAATCTGGTGGGTTAATAGCACTTACGATCCCTCAAATATTGATAAATTTTGTCTGGGGTTTTGAGGTATTTGATTAAGCACATTTGATCTTCGGTTAATTGAAACATGCACTATCAGTCCTTTTACGATAAATATTCACACATTTACCATGATAATTAATAGTTCTACATCTTAGTTACTCATGTGTTATGCTAAATCATGTGTTATATTAAATTTGTTCTATCACTCTATATGTAACAGTAATATTATTCTAAAAATAGTACAAATGTAACGTATTTCCTGCATAAAGGAACCAAACATTACTGCTATATATAAGGGAAAATTCCTCATTTTTTGTAGTTCTCACATGAATTTTTTATCCTTTTTAACCCCTACATGAAACTTTTATGACTTTATAAATTGTCACACATTTGGGTAAATTTTAAAAACTTTTGGGGCTTTTTTTATGCCACTAAAAAAAGATGATGTAATGGAAAATGTTATAGTGGCTCCCACAAAGCATACTCATACGTATTTGAGTTTTTTATTTGAAAATATTATTAAAATGTTTCAATATATCATTGTTAAGTACTTTTAAAATTTATCAAAAATGTAAATAATAGCTCTTCCGTCTCAATCGAAAAATAAATTCTGAAGTATGGTAGTTAATTAATCAAAATTTACGTGCGCGCACTTTTAATATAAAATTATCTAATAAATTACTATATTCAAAGAGGAACTATAAGATATATATATTGTCAAAATGTTTGAAAAAAATTGTATTTAAAGAAATATAACTTGATCTCGATACAGTAATAATAGTAGACAATTGCAAAAAGTATATTTTTTACTTTTTTTACTTTTAAAATGTTTTGTAAAAAACCGGATAATATATTTTATATAATTCAGGAGTAATAATTTGTTTCATGTTAAACTTAACTATTTTGTCATAAATTATATAAAATATTAATTATCCGGTATTTTGCAAAATATATTTTGGTAAAAAGTAAGCTAGCCAATATGAATTCAATTCAAAGAACTCAAATGAAATTAATTTAACATATGAAAAGATCAATGAGGATCATCGGGGACTTAATCTCAAAAAATTAAATTAGAAGAGCTTTCAATTATTGATTTTTTTTCTTAAAAAAATTTAATATATAAACTAAGAAAAATGTTTTCCTTTAACATATGTTTTTATACTTTAATATTTTAGAAGTCTTTCGAAAATGTCAAACTGATGTTACAAGAATGAAGAACCAAGTGCAGAATTTTTTAAAAAAATATCTACAAATTGAAATTTTTAATGTCGGTTTGGGCCTTGGCTTAGCACGGACCGAGTGACACTAGTGTGTGTGTATATATATATATATTTCAATTGATTGAGGATTAATTATGCTTTGTTGAATATCACAAGAACTAAAATCAAAATTTATCAATAATTAATGGACTAAAAGTGTTATCATCGCCAATCTGTTTGGTTAAGCTTTTAGGAAGCCAAAAATACTTTTTTTCTTCTTAATAAAAAGTAATTATTTATTTATTTGAGGTGTTTGACTAGAAATCGAATTACTTCTTCTTTGAAAAAGGAGAAACTTATTTTTTAAGACAAAATTATACTAAAAATTATATTTACCAAACAATCCTTCATTAATTTAACACATGTATCTCCCAAATATAAATACAACACTGTTCTCCTTTTTTTTTTTTTTGGTTTAACTATATTTATATTATGCAAATTTACTAGTTATTCATAAAGAGGGCCCAGATTGGAACTTCTTCCTTTTGGCTTTTCCATTATAAATGACTTTATTTCTCAGAGATGAGATAGGAAAATTATACTAATATAAACAAATTACTTCTCAGTGCAAGTCCAAATCATAAAATTCCTCTGTTCTGTCCCCCCCTGGGTTTTAGAAAGAAAAAAAAATGATTCAACCTTTTTTGAACTCTTTCTTTTTTCTTGTCTGGAAAATTAATTTCCTAAACAAGCAAAAGAGGAAAATTAAATTATGATAGTTCCTGTTGCCTTCAATTTATTTGTTCTCATTCTCCTACTTTTTTATTAAAAAAATACTCCATGTCCTAATATATAGCTTAAGGAACAACATATAAAGGGTAAAGAGAAGAACGAAGAAAGTTAGAGAAGGAAACATACCTTGGATAACTAGAACACGTCCTTATTTTAGTTGTCATTTAAATTGGAGTAGACAAAATACCCAGAAAGATAGGATTTCTGACTTGTCATTTATAATGTTGAGGCTCAGTCATCTCCGATCTTAAAGTCAACTGATATTAATAAAATAGTTGTACTAATATTTTAACTGTAGTTGGAGCCGTTTAGACATGATTTAAAATTATGAGATGAAATTATGTTTGAACATGCAATTTGAATTTTTTAAGTTGTATTTTTTTTATAGACATAAAAAATATCACAAGTTGTGAAAACTATCAAAACTTTCTCAATTTTTATACAATCTTACCAAATAACCAAGTCATAGTTCATAACAAAATTAATAATACGCTACTAGAAGACCTTTCTAAAAAATACAACATCAATTGATCAAACTTAACCCATAAAAAGAAAAATTTAACATGAATAGTAATGTAACTACTCTTTAATACAATCCTCCCATATGATACGAACATAAATAACGGTTGGTAGAAGTTAACGGGGTTGGTAAATGGTTGATGGAGTAATTGTTAAAGATATCTATCAACTTATGGGTCTTTTTTTACAAAATATAACCTTATGGGTTAAGTTTTACATTTAAAAAATTTGAAGTTATGATTTGAAATCTCAAATCATGCCTTTTTGGATGATGTGAGATTTCATCCCATGAGATGAAATCGCATGTCCAAACGCTGGTTTCATCTCATGACTTGAAATCATGACATGAAATCGCATGTCCAAACGCCTACTTAATATAGGAGTATATTTTCTTCGGAGATATCCTATCAAGTTTCGTTCACAACACTAAAACATTCCTTATGGTTAATGATAATATGCTTATCTCTCTTATTTTGATTTTTTTTTGTAATAATTTTTTTAACATATTTATAACCAGGGATAATTTCAGAGACCTCCCCTCAGGTATGAATTAATAACACAACCTCTCTCGTGATAGGTATGAATTAATAACACAACCTCTCTCGTGATTTACGAAATTACGATTACCTCCCTGATTTTTTTTTAACGATTCTCTGAAGTTAATTATTATTAATGTAAAAATTATGTTTCGACTAAATTGCCAATCGAGAGACCAACCTAACCTCTTTTCTTGATCCTGACTCATGATTTACATGTAGTATGTTTTGCCAGGAGACTTCGTTTCGTGGTTTGCAAATGTTCAATTTATAAGGGGAAATAGATTAACAGCAAATTAGACCAAGTTTTCCAAAACTTTGTTCTCCATAGAGTTAAAAAATTTACCGAGTCTCTAGAGTCTAGACCTCACCAGTTTTATTTTCCAAGATTAGAACATATAAGTTTACTGTGAAAATAACATATATGAGAACATTTATGCCATTAATTAGACGAGAGTTGGAAATATAAAAAGGTTAACAAACATATATGTATCAAATAAAAAGTTTAACTGCTTCTCAAAATAACAAGTTATTGGCTGCAATCGTTCAATACATACAGGGCAATTTGCAGGATTGCCCTTCGCTGGGGGTGGTCTTTAATTTTTACCCCTCAAATTTGTGGTCTTTAACTTTCGTTGCAAATTCTGCCTTGCGATTTTTATTTTTTTTACTGAGCTGGAGTTCGAACCCACAACCTCGGGATATTAAGCGAAGGCCAAAACTTAAAGACCACCAATTTGAAGGGAAAAAATTAAAGACCACCCCAAACGAAGAAAATCCACCCAAAAAAAAAAAAAAAAGATACATACAGGCACATCTCATGATCCTAAGGTTTTGATGGATTAAGAACATAGGTGTCTTAAAGGGCAAATTAGCTCAAAGATAACTTCTTACACTAAAATAAATAAATAATTTAAAATGATTGTTGCAAAGAAATCAAAATGAGGGAGGTAACCGTAATATCGTAAACCACTAGAGAGGTTAGTGTTATTAAACCATACCTGATGGGAGGTTTCTGAAATTATCCGTTATAATTAATATAAAAGAGATAATTTACCCTTATTAATATAATCTTTTGTTTTAAATTTATAAACATCTTTATTAAAGAATTTCTCTTTAATAAAAACCTAAATCCCTTGGCTAAAAAAAATTGAAAATAGCATAACAATGGAGGAATAGATTTATAAAATTGAAAATAGTGTTTTAAATTTATAAACATCTCTCGTTCCCCGGATGCAACAAAACTTGTGTATTATCCCGCAAGGAAGTTAGCATCTTTGACACTGGTTCGTTAGTTTTGTTACCTTTTTTTAAAGTAAAAACTATTTATGTACATTCTTGTAATTCTTTTTCTTGCTTTTGGGGTTTCTTAGAATTGTATCAATTGTTGAGTCTTTTGTTTGTGCAAAGTTGCGATTGCTCCACAAACGCAGTGAACTATGCACAATCAGAGTTTTTAATCATCAAACTTGTCTAAAACTCATACCCGATTCTTTCGGTCTCAACCCAATTCATACTTAAAAGTTATAAATTGACTATATCAACATAACAAGTTCAAAACATAATCTAGAATGTAAATATACAAAATGAGAGGTCAAGTTAATTACATTAATTGCTACTATTAATTTCGATCGTGGAAAAGATCAAGTAACATGTGCATTTATGCGAGTATCCATTAATATCAAAGTACGTATTCCCACCGTTCACTTTTATTTGTCCAGTTTGGATTTTGCACATTCTTTAACAAAAAAATGATTGATATGAATATTTTATCACAATACTCATATTAATTGATGAGCTTTGAATTGCTTGTCCTTGTGCCGAGGGTCTACCGGAAACAACCTCTCTACCTCCCAAGGTAGGGTTAAGGTCTGCGTACACTCGACCCTCCTCAGACCCACTTTGTGGATTTCACTAGGTATGTTGTTGTTGTTGTACTCATATTAATTGATATTTATTCTTAGGTCTTGGGAAATTATTTGGGGATTAAGTAATTAATGTTAAGGGTAACAGATGAAAAATTATATATACGCCTTTCTCTTGATATGATAAAAGTGACAAGTAAAAGTGAAAGTGTATTTTTAGTATAGTGGACAAGTAAAAGTGAACGGGAGAGTAAAATATACTCCCTCCATTTTAAAATAAATGTTGTTTTAATTACCTTTTCATTTTGTTTCAAAATATTTGGTGTTTTACATAATCAAGAATGCATTAATGATGTTCTTCCAACTTTACCTTATTTAAATAAAGAGAGTTTTATATGATCAAGAAACTAATACTAAGGAGCTACATTTTTTTCAAGATACATTTTAGGAATAAGTAGTTTTCTTAAGAGGTGCGTCCAAATTAAAATCATCACTTATTTTGAAATATTTAATATTTGACTTACTGGCATTTGCATGTTCAATGTACCTCACAAAGTTATGACCTCGTGCATATAATAAATAGAAAGCTACTGGAGAATGGAGATACAGCTAAGACTACAGTTGCCAGATAGATTTTGATTAGGTCTATGGATTGAAGAGCTAATTGTATGAAAGTGGAGGAATTTCAAGGACCCGTTTGGCCATAAAACTTACTTCCTCCGTTTCTATCTTTACAAGTAAGGATAAGGTCTGCGTACGTTCTATCCTCTCCAGACCTCATTTGATGGCCGGTGAGATTATACTGGGTATGTTATTGTTGTCTGGTTTTGATTTGACATAAAGTTTAAGAAAGTAAAGAAGACTTTTAAATCTTGTGGTCTTAAATTAAAGATGTATTGAGTGTATCAAAATGTTCTTTAATCTTGTGGTCTTAAACTTATCACGTAGAAAGTTAGACTAAAAAGTTGCAAAAAAAACCCATTCTTTTTTAAACGGACAAAAAAGGAAAGTAAAACAAACACTTTGCAATAGAAGGAGTATCTTTTATTTTTAGAATAATTTTTCACTTTATTTGAAATCACTTTTTGATCATGAAAATTCCAAAACAAACTTAAAGTTGTATTACAAATTAAATTTGAAAACCAACTTATAACCTGTTTTCCAATATACCCTTCTAGCTTCTCATTCATTACATGATCAGCCCTCAAATAAAATAATAACCTTTCTCTCTTTCCTCTACTTTTCTTTACTATACTTCTTGCTTTATTATTTTATAACATGCTTTAATTATACATTAAAAAAAAAATTAAAAAAAAAAACTCCTTTTGAAGTTTATAATGTTGCCACGAGAATCTAGTAGTTGCTCACTGGTAAAGTTCTTGTAAAAACATATTGAGATCTGATGCAGGGACCAAAATAATGTATTCTTACATCAATTTATTATTGCTCATATTAAATAAATACATGACTTGATTAGCATGAAACTGCCCGTAAATTAACATGATCTGGTACATGAAGAAAGATCGATGAGCCCGTTTGGATTAGCCGAAAAAAAAAACGATTTTTAAGCATAAGTGCTTAAAGTACTTTTTAAGTGCTGAAACTTATTTAATAAATAAGCAATAACGTGTTTGAATAAAAGTGTTGAAGCTGAAAATAAGTTGTTGATGTGTTTGGTACACAAGTGTTGTTAAGCACTTTTTTCTATTAAAATGACTGAAATACCCTTAAAGTTGTTAACACTGTAAAGAAGCTGATTACTATAAGATTTTTAATTCTAAAATTGATTCAAATAAAATTAATTTATATTTTAATGAAGTTTCAAAATAAACTGATTATATAAGTTAAATTTATAAATATATGTTACTTTTATTTTTTGAAAATATAAAATTTGGATAAAGCACGGGGAAAGGCAGGGATCTTACTGGGACCTTTCCAATTCACGTTCATAAATAATAGTGGCTACCTATCTTTTGCTTTGAGGGATAGACTAAGCAGAGATATAGCAAACAAGCTGGGGCGGATTTAGAGCAACACCTTCGGTAAAAAAATTGCAGTGTATATATAGGATAGATTTTCTGTGTTTATGTACATATATCAACTTTTGAACACTTTGAATAAATGCAAAGGTTAGCTGAAGCGGTCCAGGGTATTCAAAATTGTCATTGCGTCCTAGGTTCGATTCCTATTGACAACATTATTTTTTATATTTAGCTTTTGTTATTATTTTGAACCCTAGTGAAAATCCTGAATCCGCCGCTGCAAACAAGTATCCCTTGTATTTATAAGGCAAAACAAGAAAAACGTTGCTACCTGTTGCAATCACATTTAGCCCCAGTGCAACTCCAATTACTAGCATTTAGCAGCAGTGAAACTACTTTTGGCTTCATTTAACTAATGGATGCAAAGATAGAGGAAAAGAAGAGGAGGAAGAGCTGGCAGTGGAGACTGAAGAAAAGAGGAGAAAGATAACACTTTAGAGGAGAAAGATAACACTTTAGGGCTTTTTGGCAGTGAGTGTAATATTGGAATTAAAAAAAATATAAGGGTTAAAAGAGTAAAATTGTTAGTTAAACTAAAATGGCTTTTAAGTCAAAAAGTAAAAAGTTAGAGTTCCTCAACTTTTTGCTTTAGGCTTATTTTAAGCAAATTTTAACTTATTTTAAGCATTTTTTTATTTTGCCAAACACTCAAAAAAAATTAAATTTGAATGCTGCATAAGACCTGAAATTTTTTGGCATCTAAATAATTAACCATGAAAGAGAAGTTTAAAAATATTTGTGATTTGTTTTATATATGCATTTTGTTAACCTATCGGTTCATAAAAGCCCCCAACATTATTATTTGTTTCAAATGTATCTTTGAACAAATTAAAAAGGTTCAAATATAAATTTGGGTCCATCAACTTGTGAGACAAAAAGAAATCATACACAACTAATATTGGTTATGTGCGGCATAAGATAAAGTTTTTCATATAAAAGTCTATTTGGCAAAGCTTCTTCGAGGCTAAAAGCACTTTTAAAAAAAATATATATATATATATACACACACTTTTTTTGAGATTTAAGATGTTTGACCAACCAAAAAAAAGTGTCTTTGAGCAGCAGTAATAGCAGTTTTCCTAGAAGATATGTCGGCATCCCTAGCGTCATTTGCAAAGCAGATATCTAGTGTTTCATCCTCCTCGTTCTTCCTAAAAAATATATACATCTTGCAGGATTGTGGAGAAAAAAAATTACTTCCAACAACTTGTAATTGCATAGGGTGTGCTTTAACACACTTTGATAATCATAGAGTATTTGGTTCTTTCAAGTTCTTAATTCTTACATGCTGGCTAGTAGTAGTAGAGGCGTTTAACCTCATTAAGATTTGCAAGGTAAAACTTCCTTACTTGTACTTATTCTTTTTTGAGGTTCTTTTACTATTAATAAAAAGATCACTCAGGGTAAATAGCTGAGTGATCCAATATTCACTTAAAAGAAGCAGTTTTCATGCGGTTGAAAAGAAACAAGTACAAATTATATTTTTTTCATAAAAGTAGAAGTAGAAGCAGAAAATTAAATTTTTTCAAGACAAAAATATTCTTACTATAAATTTGTATTTACCAAATAATCTCTCATTAATTTAAAAATCTACCTTTCAATTAAATTATACCTGTTAACCGGGTTAACCGGAACCGGACCGGTAACCGGTTAGGGAACCGACCGGTTTTCGGTTAAAAAATCGGAACCGCTTAACCGGTTTCGGTTTACCGGTTTGAAATCCCAAACCGGAACCGGTCCGGTTCAAAGTGGTTAAAACCTTTTTGTTTTTTGGTTTTTTGTTTTTTGTATTATATATATATATATATATATATATATATATATATATTATAGTATTTATTAGTATATTGTAGGTATATTTACAGATGTTATACAAGTTTATAATTAAAGTTTAAATATTTACTGACTAACAGGCTAACAGCAAGTCAGCAATACAGAATAGTGCTTTTCGTATACATATATATGTATAACTTATATATACTTAATATATGTACTATATACTATATATATATATATATTATAAGTATATTCTTAATATATTTTAGTTATTTTTCAAGTATATAACTTTCTAATTTTTAATTTAAGTAGATGTATATTATAAGTATATTCTTAGTATATTTTAGGTATATTCCTAACTTAATAAAAGTAAAAATATGAACACAAGTAAATAGAAGAAGGCTCAATGACCCATATATTTTATTCATTCTTGGATAACATTTATTTGCAAGTTGTATTTTTTTTTTTAACTTGCAAATAATACATGAGTTGTACAAAAATAGTAGAATAATAAATCACCAATTTTGAACCATTTCGTTAATTTCCCCCACATCATATTCGGTCATGGAAATATCTTCAAAGTCTTCCATTTGGTCTGGTCCACTAGCTATCAAATCTTCAATTTCTTCCTCTTCGCCTTCCTCCGCTTCTAAGTTTTGGTTGCGTCGTTCCGATCTAATCCAATCGCGAATGCACACTAGTACTTGCAAGCTAAAGCCGGATAATGAATGTCTATGGTCTCCAATTTGCTGTCTTCCTTGACTAAAGCCGTTTTTTTTTTTTTTAATTTCACCGGTTAAACCGGTTTAACCGGTCCGGTTCCGATTTTACCGGTTCCGATTTCAAAAATATCGGAACCGGACCGGTAAATTTTTAAATGGTTAACCGGAACCGGTTACTGGTTTTAACCGGTTAAACCAAACCGGTTTACAGGTTTAAATTAAATACAAACTCCTTTCTCTTTTATTTTGGTTTTGGGATCCATCATATATTTTCCTCTCTTTTGTTTTCTTTTCTATCTCCCTCCGCTGCTGTTCTTACTCTTTGGAATAGTTCGTTAATTATAAGTACGAATTACTTTTTCCTTTTTCTATCTGTCTCTTTGCTCTATCTCTCCGTTTTCTCTTTGAAATAACAAAATTATGGCTAGAAAAGCTGTGAGTTAATAATTTTTTTCCACATAAATTGAAAAAATTTCATAATAAATATTTAAATAAATTCTCTCTTTAAATAATCCTAAAATGTGTCTTGTATTGAGGAGCCCCACATCCGATAAAAAGGGATGGTTGATCTCCTTATATGAACTTGTACAATAATCCTTCCCTCATGAGCTAGCTTTTGAAGGACCGATGTCCATTTTTTTACATCTTGATACTTGTTTTTTTTTCATAACACTTAAGCACTTCTTGAGAAGATTGCTCAAACACAACATACTTATCAAATATTGAAAAAGTTAATTTTCAAATAAATTAACTAAACACAAATAGTTTTTCTCTCAGTATACTTCTCTGAAAAGTTGTTTCGATAAAAGTGCCTCTAGAAATAAATAACTTTTGGCAACTGGGCCAATCAAAATCTAAGAAGAAAGTATGTTTTTGAAATTTATGGTCTAAAATAAGATAGAGATATTTGTGTAACTATATAAAAAAAGATATCTCCTTAAGATTAAAATAAAAAGTTTAAAACTAAGTGGCAATTAGTAATTAGTAAGGGGGCAACATAATAAATGAGATAATATAAATTTTAGTCTCGCACTCACCAATATATATATATATATATATATATAAAGCAGAGACATAGACCCGTTAATGTGGCAGCCTCACAAACCAGCATTTGTATTTATCTATTTTCTCCTATTTTTGCCAATTCTACTTTTACAAAATCAGGGAAAAAAACCCCAACAATCGCTGATTACCCAGTAACGGATGGAAAATCAAAATGTAACCTCTTAATTTTTCCAGAATCGTCACTGCTTGTCTTCTTTTAAACCTCTTTCATATCCATGAAAAGGTGCTAATCATGCTAAATCCTTACAGATTTCCAGTAAACATGCAATGTCCAGTCGAACACCCGAAACAAACGAGGATCACAAACAAACACAATCGAACCGGATTTTCCCTAACATCGAGCAGGATCACAAAGAAACAAAAAGAAACACAATAGCACAAGATCACAAAGGATCAGAAAAGCGCAAAATCACAAAGAAACAATAATTCCTTCGACGGATATAATACAACATATTAACCCGTCGACTTAAGGTGAGTCTTCAACAAAAACCTAGGTGACGTGATATTCACGGACAAGTATCTGACTGGAACGGAGGGCGCGCGAATGGAATTGGCAACCTTATGGTGTTCCCAATACATTGGTTGGTGCTCTTTGGTGGTTTAACTTTCATGTTCGTAGATCTGATCAAGGATCCGGCAACCAAGGTTAAAGACATTTGGAGAAGATGAAGTTATACATGCATGCTTGGGTTCACAATCACAAAAATCATCTTTCCTTTTTCATTTTATCAGTGTGCTAATTATTAATCTTCCAGCACACATGTTAGGCCATGCGATTGTTAATTACTGACTTCCATAAGAGTTTGTAATTCATTTTGCAATTATTTGTAGGTTAAATCTATTGTTAAAACGTATTTGTGTAGAGCTTTGAGTTTGTTTTTGTTATATTCTCTGCTTTCATCTTGTGTTACAGAGTATCTCTTCTCAAGCATCTTATTTTTAGGAATTTTTCCAGCCATCTCCAGCATTATAACAGATGCACAAGTATTTTGAAGAAATGCCTTCAACTGTTCATGTCCACGTCAAAACAAAGTGGTAAAAGCATTGCCAAGTTCAGGTTTTTAAGTGCAGTTAACTTCAAGATCTCCAACTTTTTTTATATGAACTCGATATAGTGATGCTTGTGGGCGTTAGCAATACCTACAAATAAGCAATTAATGTTTATCTTCCTTAATATAGTAGTATCATTTTTTTTTTTGTCTCTTAGGCTTCACAATGTAAACACAATAAGAAAAAAAAAACTGAGATTATTAGTGCCAACGAAAATAATAGAATTGTGTTAAACAACTCCTAACCCAATTAAACTCGTGAATCGTGATATTGCCGATTGAACTCATAATTTATATAGGTAGCTCGAACAGGAGTTATTATGTTATTATTATAAAAATACAAAATATTGTAAACATTTAAACTACTACTCCTATATTATATGGAGGAAGATGGAAAAAGGGGATAACATCTCAGGTTTCATTCCCTAGATTTTCGCATTACCATTTCTTTTGCTTTTTCATTAACTATTTGTTTTATCTTCTATCCTTTCAGCCTTTCTTATTCATGTTTCACATAGTGTGTTGTGCGTTGGTTGCAACTGTAAGAATATAAGAGTGTGTTGACATTCCTTTTGTTTTTAGTCTTAGGTTTCTCCTTTAATTTTCTTTCTGCTACTGCAATTGTTTTTTCTATATTCTACTATGGATGTTCACAATAATAAGGATCCTTTATATTGGGATCGCTTCAGTTAAGGTTATAAATTCACCTCATCTAAATGATAATTAGGATTATATTTAATTAATCATATATTGTTGTAATACATTCTTAATCGTTTCATTATTTGTACTCATAACCAAATATGGCTTTATGATAGTGATTATGTTTAAATAATCTGTACGATTGCAGAATGGTATCAATGTTTAGTCTAAAATTCGTTTTGGTGACTTTTTGGTTGAAAACATTCTTGACTGTTGAGAAGAAGATGATTTCCCATGTATTAAAATTTGACCTCTGTTATGATCTGCTAGCGCTTGCTTCGTTAGAGGATTGTTGTTGTTTATCAATGAGTGTATTTGTCGTGTTTGATATTTGGTTTCAATTTAGGATCGGTTATGATTAATGTCAAAGACTTACATCTATGGGACAACATAATTACTCAGTAATGCACATGTCTCTTCTTCTCAGGAGGGGAACAGAGGTACCAAATATGTTGTTAAAGCAATGAAGCCCCTTTATGATACATAAGTAATATTGTTTCATGTTTTTGTTTTCATGCAGTAGCTATCTGTTATGGTCCTCTGTAAGTTCTTGCTAATATGTTTTATAAAAAAGCAATTAACCGAGAAAGGACAATTGTATCGAGGCACAACATAGTGTGATAGCTGAAAGATCAAAGAATATTGCTTCTGGCATTTCCAGTTGGAGGTTTTCAAGAGGTGTGATAATCTGTAGTTTCTATTTTATGATTTAAACCAATACATCTAAAATATATAGGCAACTAAAAATTTAGGTCATACTTCGTCGGAATTTTAATAACCTCAGTCGAAACTTGTGTTCCCACTTCTTTTTTTTGTGCGTTTAGTTTCATTTTTTTTAGAGTGTTTAATTTCTTTACTTTTCAGTATTTCATAGGGGTGTCAATGGTACGGTTCGGACGATTATTTTATAAAATTTATACCATACCAATTTTTTAGTTATTTGATTTTGTAAAATCAAAATTAAACTTTTCGAAATCGTCCCATCTTCTTGGTTTTTCTTCCGTATCGGTACGGTTCGGTTAACTTTCGGTTTCTTTTTAGAAAAAGAACATCATGTTATAGTCACTAGTAAAAGTTAAAGACACGATATCATACATACTTCTATAGAACTTTGGCAAAAACTCTCTAGACATTTTTACTATTTAAAGGGTGATGAATCAAGAAAACAATAAAGATTGATCCCACTATTTACGATAGTGTAAAACAATGTTAAAGTATAATTTAGATCGCACAAGGGGGCAAAAATAAAAAAAGATGAAACTCAAGAACGGAGTCTACTAAAATTAAGAATCCAATAAGATAAATTTAAAATCATACAAGAAGAAAGATATCTAATACTTTGTAGCTTTCTATCCAAGATCGTTGAAATACGTTGTAACTTACAAGCTAGTTACTACTCGAGATGTTAGAACTAATTTAATTTCAATAGGAGTAGTATAATAGGTTTCAACGTTGGTACTTTAGGTGTTAATTATGTTGCCGGCTTGTAGTCGTTTTCATCATCCCGAAGCCAAGGCGAAAATTTTAATCTTTTAAAATATTTAAATTTAATATATAGAATATATTTTATACATATAAACTTATTCGGTACGGTTCAGAATTTTTCGGTTTATTTTTATAAAATTAAAAACCAACCTAATTATTTGGTACGGTTATAAATTTGTATAAAAACTGTCGGTTTTATTAAAAAAATCTAAAAATCAGTTCGGTAGGGTACAGTTCGGTCGGTTAAGTCAGTTTTTGAAAACCATTGACACCCCTAGTATTTCATGTTTTTTAATGTTTGAATAGAAGAAAACTTTAGAGAAACAAAATCTTTATACTATTTAATGAATGAAAGAAAGAAAATACCTAAATTTAATATATACTCGACTAAGAGAACTATGTGTTAAAACCACATATACACACATTATATCTAAATAAAAGTGAAATTATTTTCAGTTTTTGTAAAAATAATATTATAATGAAATATGCAATTTGTCAAGGCTCTAATTCTAATAATGATACAGTTGTGATTTCATCAATTTTTAGAATTAATGTTTTCTGCATAAACATGAAAATTTTACCCCAATTATTTTGACAAAATTTATAAAATAGAAAACTTTATAAATTGACTAGTGCACCGCGCGAAGCGCGGATATATTCCCTGGTTAGTAATAACAAAAAGAACTGAAGATGGCCAAGTAATTTATATTCCGTTTAAACACTATAACAGAGTTCCTTTAGTTAAGGGATCAACTAGATTACTGGTAGTGGTGCTAACGTGTTCAATTATAATTCTCTGCTTGCTTATTCACAAAATTTCTGACATTCAAATAGTCATATTTAGTACTCTATTGGTGTTTGTGCACGACATTACGCCAACTCTCAAATATGAAGTAGATTGTCAGCCAGTCAACCTATCTTATTAAGGTAATCGAACTTAAAATTTTAAAGAAAGGACACGAATAAATAGAATTAATAAAAATTGACTTGCAATATTCCTTTCTTTATTATCTCTTTTGTCATATTTACGAGTATAACATTACAAGATTAGTTGTCAATCAAGAGTTCACATTTCAAGTCAACTATCCTTTGATAGATCCAAAAAAAAAAAAAAAAAAAAAGATTGCCTGATTAGATGTCAAGGAGAAAATAGTTAGGGGTTCAAAATTACTGCATGATGATGGATATTGAAGATGAAGTTAATTTCAAGCCGTTGACTAAGAATGTATATCTCGAGAAGTATGACAAATTATTGTTGACGATAACACTATACCACCTACAAAGTGGCAAAGCGGAGACAAATGGATTTACAAGACCAAATATAAATTAACAGAAAAAGCAGGTCGCTTTATGACACGATTAGTTGTTATAGAATACAATTACAAGGAAAATATGTTGGTAAATAACCCATGTTGAAGAGAAATTTACTAAAAGAAATTGACACTCGTGATTTTTTTAATACTCCTACTACATTTTTACCAAGGTGTTTGACTTCTACCAGGCTTAATATTACTTATAGCATGCTCAAGTTTGAATATTTTGGTCTAAGATAGCAATGTTGATATTAAATCAAAATTAATAATCATAAAGTATTTAGTATTTGATACTTATTAATTTATTTTAATTCATGTTTAAATAGGTTAACATTTCGATCGAGACAAAAGCAAAGTCAACCCTGATTGCCTCTATTTAAAATTTGGTTCTTAATTAACAGTCAAGTGGTATGTAGACATCAGCAGATGGCTTGTTCTTTCTTGATGATCAGTTCCACATCGGATAAAAAAGAGAAGAGTGGTCTTCTTAATTATATGCACTTAGACAATTCTCCTCTCATGAGCTAATTTTAAGATTTAGTTAGATCTAAAAATTATATTGTAATCGACTTCATTTCGCGCCAAAAGCAAAGTCAACCTAATTGCCTCTATTAATTAAATTTGCTTCTTAATTACTAAAATTTGGACAGCGGAGAGATGACTTCTTCTTTGTCCCCTCATTAAAAGGCACTTGATGTGGTATCACATACTCTAATTTGAGATTCATCATCTCAAGATACAAACGCAAGCATAATCGTAAGCACTGCTTGCGTAATAACTATACACGACTTTATCTTAATTAATTATTTACCTATATATTAATGCAACTATTTCATTTGACAGTATTTTCTTATTGGTCTTTTTCAAAAATTATTGTAATATATTTGCTCTATCTCTCCTCTTTCTCTTTGAAATAACAAAATTATGGTTAGAAAAATATGAGTTAATATATTTTTTTCTACATAACTTGAAAGGCTTTCATAATAAATATTTAAATAATTTCTCTCTTTAAATAATCCTAAAATGTGTCTTGTGTTGAGGAGCCCCAAATTGGATAAAGGGAGGATCTCCTTATATGAACTTGGATCCTCCCGTCATGAACTAGTTTTTTAGTTGAGTTAGGACCAAGGTCCTTTTCTTTTTTACATATTGATACTTGTTCTTTTTCGTAATTTGACACTTAAGCACTTCTTGAAAAGATTGGTCAAGCATAAATTAACCAAACACAAATAGTTTTTCTCTCAATGTACTTCTCTGAAAAGTTGTTTTGATAAAAATGCTTCTAGAAATAAATAACGTTTGACAACTTGGCCAACCAGAATCTAAGAAAGAAAGAATGCTTTTGAAATTTATGGTCTAAATTAAAGACATAAATATTTGTGTAACTATAAAAAATATCTCATTAAGATTAAAATATGAAGTTTAAAATTAAGTGGCAATTAGGAAGGGGCAACATGATAGATAAGATGATATAAATTTTAATCTCCTACTGACCAATTAGTCATAACAAGAAGAACTGAAAATGACCAAGTAATTTTTATTCCGTTTAAACACTATAACAGAGTTCCTTTAGTTAAGGGATCAACTAGATTACTGGTAGTGGTGCTAACATGTTCAATTATAATTCTATGCTTGCTTATTCACAAAATTACTGACATTCAACTACTTCATATTTAGTATTCTATTGGCTGTGCACGACACTACGCCAACTCTCAAATATGAAGTAGATTGTCAACCCGTCAACCTATCTTATTAAGGTAATCAACTTAAAATTTTTAAGAGGACCCGAATAAATAGAATTAATAAAAATTGACTTGCAACATCCCTTTCTTTATTATTTCTCTTTTGTCATATTTATGTATAACATTACAAGATTAGTTGTCAATCACGAGTTCACATTTCAAGTCAACTATCCTTTGATAGATCCAAAAATTGCCTAATTTGTTGTCATTTGTCAAGGGAGAGGCAGGTCGCTTTAAGACACGACTCATTGTTATAGAATATAAGTTGAAGGAAAATATGTTGGTAATAATTTGAAGAGGTTTAAAATAACCCATGTTGAAGAGAAATTTACTTGGCACTCTTGATTTTGTTAATACTCCTAGTACATTTTTACCAAGGTGCTTGACTTCTACCAGGCTTGATATTACTTATAGCATGCTCAAGTTTGAATATTTTGGTCTAAGATAGGCAATGTTAGTATTAAATCAAAATTAAATCATACTAATGTATTTGTATTTGATATTTATTAATTTTATTTAATTCATGTCTAAATAAGCGAATGTTTCGATCGAGCCAAAAGCAAAGTCAACCTTATTGCCTCTATTTAAATTTGGCTCTTAATTACACAAAATTTGGAAGTAATTCACAGTGAAGTGGTATGCAGACAGCAGCGGATGACTTATTCTTTGTCCCTTTAGTGATAGACACTTGATGTGGAATCACATGCTTTAATTTAATTAGTTTTTATAATAACAACGTAATTTAGATACTTTGTATTGTCGGTGTTATATGTCAAAACGTGTTCCTTTTGTTGTATTACCTAAAACGTGAGACTCAAGGAGTAAATATTACTGTGATCGACTTCATTATCTGGCCAAAAGCAAAGTCAACCTGATTGCCTCTATTAATTTAAGGGCAAAGGGGCAAATATACCCCTCAGCTATAGGATATGGAGCAAATATACCCTCCGTTAAAAAAAAAGGAGAATTTATGCCCTCACCGTTAATGAAAAGGGACATATATACCCCTCAACTATAGGATATGGAGCAAATATACCCCTCGTTACAAAATTGGTGCAAATATACCCATGTCATTTTAAAATGGTGCAAATATACCCCTGTCGTTTTAAAATGGTGCAAATATACCCTTTTCACTGACAGATTTAAAAAAAAAAATTTAGGTTATTTTTTAATTAAAAAATATCACGTGACTTTAAAAAAAAGTCTACCCATTTTTTTGTGTAGACATACTTTTCTAAGGCCACATAGTAATTTTTTCTTTGGATAGGTGGGGTCTGTTCGTTTAAAAAAAATATCTCCGTGACTTTAAAAAAATTAAGTCTACTCATTTTTTAAAAAGAACCAGACCTTACCCATCAAAAACAAAATTACTATGTGGCCTTAGAAAAGTATGTCTACACAAAAAAATGGGTAGACTTTTTTTAAAGTCAGGTGATATTTTTTAATTAAAAAATAACCTAAATATATATTTTTTTAAATCCGTCAGTGAAAAGGGTAGACTTATTTTTTTAAAAGTCACGGAGATATTTTTTTTAAACGACCAGACTCCACCTATAAAAAAAAATTACTATGTGGCCTTAGAAAAGTATGTCTACGCAAAAAAATGAGTAGACTTTTTTTTAAAGTCACATGATATTTTTAATTAAAAAATAACTTAAATATTTTTTTTTAAAAAATCCGTCAGTGAAAAGGGTAGACTTATTTTTTTAAAAGTCAAGGAGATATTTTTTTTAAACGAACAGACCCACCTATAAAAAAAAATACTATGTGGCCTTAGAAAAGTATGTCTATACAAAAAAATGGGTAGACTTTTTTTTAAAGTCACGTGATATTTTTTAATTAAAAAATAACCTAATTTTTTTTTTAAATCCGTCAGTGAAAAGAGTATATTTGCACCATTTTAAAACGACAGGGGTATATTTGCACCATTTTAAAATGACATGGGTATATTTGCACCAATTTTGTAACGAGGGGTATATTTGCTCCATATCCTATAGTTGAGGGGTATATATGCCCTTTTTCATTAACGGCGAGGGCATAAATCCTCTTTTTTTTAACGGAGGATATATTTGCTCCATATCCTATAGTTGAGGGGTATATTTGCCCCTTTGGCCTTAATTTAATTTGCTTCTTAATTACTACTAAAATTGGACAGCAGATGTGACTTGTTCTTTGTCCCCTCAGTGAAAGGCACTTGATGTGGAATCACATACTTTAATTTGAGATTCATCATCTCAAGATAGAAACGCAAGCATAAACGTAAGCACTGCTTGCGTAATAACTATACGCGACTTTTTCTTTAATTAATTGTTTACCTATATATTAATGCAACTGTTTTATTTTGTTTCATACTATTTTCTTATTATTCTTTTTCAAAAATAATAGTAATTTATTTCTATATCTTTTTAATAAAAAAAATTTATGGTCACTTAAATATTATGTTATATTTTATATCGTAAATTTTGTTAAAAAAATTATAACCATACAAATATTATGACATATTTAACAAGGAAAAGCTCAAATATGCCATCGAACTATCCGAAATAGCTCATTTATATCACTCATTAATAGTTGAGCTCATTTATGTCATTATCGTGACCGAAATGGCTGATCCATGCCACTTACCGTTAACAGCTCAAATGGTTGGTTTTAGAATACCAGATTTTACACGTGACATCCAATTAAAGTTCAATGTCACTAAATTAACCCATCCCCTATTAAATTAAAACTCATCCTGAACTGACCCAATACCCCGACTCATTTCCTTTTAACCCAAACCCAAACTTATTTCCCTCATTACAGAGGTGATCAAAACCCAAAACCCAGCGTTGAGGGTCCATCACAGTGGATTGCTAACTTACGATGAACAGACGATTAGCTCTATTAAACTACCACTCTTCAATTACTAGATGAATTAACTTGGTGCTTAGTCAAATAAAAATAATGTGAACACTATGCAAAGAATATTAACGGCAAGATCTATTACAGTCGATTGCTAACTTATGATAAACTGAAAAAAAGAGGTTCTTGATCTCACCCTACTAAGAGAGATAATTCACTTTCGAAAAGATACAAGACCACTGGAATTAGGTCAACTCCAACTCAATGTTGGGTCTTCATCACCCCCCGCACTACAAGAAAGAAGACATTTGACAATAATTTTTTTTTTGTTGCCATAGATAGGTTATTGTTGCAAAAAGTACTATTGGCGACAATATTTTTTTTGTTGTTGCATAAATTTTTCCCAACGGCTGTTACTGCAACGACGTGCACCAACCTTTTTTTTAGTTGTCAAAAGTACTTTTTACAATAACAGTCAATACTATATGGCAACAAAACTAAATTTTTGGTAACAAAAAAAAGTTCATTTTTAAAAGATTCATCATATATGCCAACAATAAAACTAAGTTGTTGCTAAATATTAACTTTTACCAACTATATTATTTTTGTAGCCAAAAAAGCTGTTGCAATTTCTATACTTTCTTGTAGTGCGATTTTCAGTTTTGATTTTTGTAGTGAGGGAAATAAGATTTGGGTTTGGGTTAAACGGGTTCTGGGTCAGGTTCTAATTTAATTTGGGAAGGGTTAATTTAGTGACATGGAACTTTAATAGGACGCCACGTGTAAAATTTGGTATTTTAAAACTAATCATTTGAGTTGTTAACGGTAAGTGGCATGGATGAGCCATTTCGGTCACAACAATGGCACAAATGAGCCAAACTATTAACGAGTGACATGGATGAGTCATTTCGAATAGTTCGATGGTATATTTGAGTTTTTCCCTATTTGAAATCATAAACTTTTAACAAGAAAAACTTTTAAATTCGGTATCGAGCCAAATTATACTTAAAAAAATTAAAAACATGGATGAATTATTAATTAAACTCCATAAGGTTAAAGGATGTGGTACCGTACTTTTCACTCTAGGTTATGTTTGGCACGACACACACATCTTTTATGTTTAGTTATTTTGAAAATCTGAAACAAAAATTTGACCGGAAACAGTTTTCGTTAAATTAGAAAAATTAACTTCCTTCCTTCACTTATATGAAACACAACTTTAATTGTACGTGCGTTACTCGTGAACTCTGCGTCTTTCAACTGAAAAAAATACATAAAAATTGAATAAGGATGAATTACATAAAATAGCAATTGACGACGAGATAATGAGACGACATTCATCTAAATGGAAAAATAATTATTCTTATTGATGCAATAGTTGAATTTAAAGTAATTAAATAACCCGCAAAGAGGAGGATTTTATGTGAGTTAGTTATAGTAATATTTTTTATTATAGATATTTTATTGTATAAGATTTTAATATATTATGTTGTTGTATCGACCTAATATATAAATTGAACTTTGGAGATAAAGAAATGCTTGAAATCATTTTAGATATGCGTGTTACCCATGTATTCCTATCAACTAGTATAATTTGACCAAAAAAAAGCACATAAATATGCTTAAATAATATATTTAAGTTAGAAAATAAAAACTAAAGTAAAAATTCAGATTCCCTAAAACAATAAAGGTTAATGATATTTAACTAACTCTGCAAAGGAAAAATTCATACATCACAACTCACAAGTCTTCCAAATTCAAATGTCTTATTGAGACCGACACATTAGCGAATTTCGCAAAAGCAACACGAGTGCCACATTTTTCATTAATTGAGTTTCTGGTTTAAAATAAAATGAAAAAAATACCAAAATACGTTAAAATGATACACATGCAAATTTTTACACAACTAAATTCTTTACTCAAATTTAAATTTTTAAATATTACAAATTCCTAAGCACTTCAAATAAGAAAAAATCTAATATCTAAAACTCTAACTAATTTAACACATTTTACCAAATTCACATTCATTAAAGAAAAAGACAGAATATAGAGGGATACAAACAAAATTGCAAAATCATTTTAAACAATGAAGCCAATAGAAGAGATAGGTATACTTTGTAACCATAAATTGAAAAAAGAATCAGAAGAGCAAATGACTCGTGCATTATTATCTTCGACTATCAAAATCATTATCGGTGTAGCTGTATCAAGCCTTTCCTCGAGGGATATCCAGAAAAATCTCACAAATTATCATATCTAACTCCCTATATAACCTTATGAGTATGAAGTTCAATTTATTTTTAAGTAATTAGATTTTTGGAACGTCTTCCGTTTACCCCGTAACTCTGCATTCCAATTAAAAATCAAAATTTATAACACAATCACTTGCATTGGTTATCTTCAGCAAGTCAAGAAAAAAAGCAAACAAATTGCCAAAGAAACTTTCAAATTCTTAGAACTTGTTATAAAGTTTTGTCATAATAATTAGTCTTTAGTTATTTTCTATAAAAAGAAGACTCCTGATCCTAAAACGAGTTTTATATATTTCTCTGAAGGATTAAAATATCGACCTGCATTTCGCTAAGGAATTTGGACTTTTATATATAGAAGTACATTAAATAAGAAATATGAATGTTTCTATATATAGGTATATATAGTATATAATATCTATATATATCGTGTGATATATTGATTCCAACTATACTTACATTATTGGTGATCAAGAGAGTGCAGACATACAAAACTATAATGGAGAGCCAGCCTTCCCGGTATTACTCAGCATCTAATTCAGATTATCAACCTCCTAATTCCAGTCCCCAGCCTGTTCTATTTCTTAGTAAGTTACAGCCTCTACTATGAATTTTCTTAACTTACTCACCAAGAATGCTTCTTTTTAATTTACTTTTCAGATGGCAAGAAACTGAAGTATCTTACTGTATATCAGATACTATATCAAGCTGCTTTGAAAGATAATTGGAGAATTGCTGAACCAATTTTAAAGAAGGATCCAAGTTTTGCCACTCATCAGATATCGGAGCGGGGTGAAACAGTGCTTCACATAGCAGCAGCAGCAAGAAGCACCAAAATTTTGGGACAGCTAATGAAACTAATGAAAACAGGTGACTTGGAACTGCTAAATCTTGATGGAAGTACGGCATTCTGTTTTGCAGCTGCATCGGGGCTTGTTGAAATTGCTAAAGCAATGAAGGAAAAGAATCCGAATCTGCCTAACATCCGCGGTGAGGACAATGCATTACCAATCACTGTGGCTGCTATGGTTGGGAACAAAGCTATGGTTTCATACCTTTATGGGGTCACAAACCTTGATGCGCTACAGGAAAAAGACCGATACGATCTTCTGGAAACGTTTATCCAGAACGAGATGTATGGTACGTAACATTATATTCCCTCCGTCCCATAATAAGTGTCACCTTAGTCAAATTTTTTTGTCCCATAATAAGTGTTATCTTAGAAAACCTAAGTCATAAATTGGCTAGTTTTTTTCAATTTTACCCTTAGAAAATAAATTAACATCTAAATGAAGATTGAAAAAGCCACATAGTAACTTGATATTGTTGGATTCCCAATGTTAAAAGATTTACTTTTTGTGCATGCTCTAATCAAAAGGTAAAAGTAATTTATTTTTATTATATAGGGATAGTTTGGTAAACTTCACATTGCATTATTGATTTCTTAATATGCGTATTTTTGGCTAAGGTGATACTTATTGTGGGATCGAGGGAGTAATATGTTTCTTGACTGAACATGAAACCTTATAAATGTTAATTTGCAGATGTGGCATTGAATATATTCGAGAAGGACCGGAAATTAGCCAGTCAGGTGTTAGAAGGAGATACACCAGTCTTAAATGCGTTAGCTAGGAAGTCTTTAGTGATCAGTAACCAAAATCAAGGAGGAAACTGGGAGAGATATCTCATTGTACGAGCTTGTTCGCCGGCGTGGAGAATGTTTAAGAGTGCGATTTCCATGGCCAGGAGGCAATTCATTCCATGTAAGATCTACTAAATCAACTACTATTTTAATTAATTACTTGACTGGAAACACCTTACTGTAATTGCTTAAACGATTAACTTTAAAAACTTGATAAATTACCCCTTCCAGTTCCTCTAGCTAAGTCACTGATTGGTTAAAAGTTTCCTAGTTAAAATTTTGATTTCCCTTCCACGAAAATCAAGATTATTACCCTCCAGAAAATTCAACGTCCTGTGTTTTTATTATACCTTTTTGTACTTTGGATTGACTGGTAGCTGAACCTCTGTTGAAAAGCTTTTTCGCTTAGTCTCCCGTTCTGTTCATGTGAAATTTAATCATATCTATTTTGACTTAATTTTATAATATTGGCTCTTAAGTAGGTTAATTTTATAATACTAGTTTCTAGACATGTGCGTTGCACGTGTATCCTATGCTGATCGGTACAAACATTTTAAACAATACAAATAATATGAAAATATGATTGTGATGAGTTACACCAAATTTTAAGGGGAATATATAAAGCTCAAATGGATGAATGATGAGTCATTCGAGCGTAAAATGATTAGACCGATGTCGTTTAAAAGCTAGATTTGGTTAGATAAATACAAATGCCATACCAAATATGCAACTTGATAATTGTCTTGCCTTTTTATGTTTCAACAACATATAGTTTACATGTGACTATGACCAGCATGGTAAATAATAACTAATTGAAAACTTGAAAGGGAAAATTACAGTTGAAATGGATGAATAGTAACCAAAAAAGGATTGACAAACAAAAAAGAATACATAATTACATGTGTAATTACAAAATAAATAAATGAAGAGTGAACGGTTCTCAAGTTGTTCAAATATAATAACGATTCTCAAGTTGATCGAATGCAATAGAATAACCGGTTTTAAGGTCATTTGAATACTCCGAAAATTAAGCTGATAAATTAATGGACGAATAAGGCCGTATGAAGTAATTTGACGGGCCTGAAAGTTCTTGAGGAAGTCAAGATCTTCCACCAACTTGATCAAGATGCATGTTTGCGTTCATAACCTAAAATTAGAAAAATAAGGCAATCGTAATTGAGAGGCAATATTGAACAAAGTCTTCTAGTTTTTAATGTCCAGAATATCTCAAAAACATAAAAATAGGTAAAGAATAAATAAAATAACACCTTTTGACAGGTCTAGTGTGAAGCCTTTCAATCAACTTATATTATATTCTAAAAATATATAAATAAGTAAAATTAAATTAAATAGTACCATGATAAGTAGACGAAATCTTGAGAAGTCTTCAATCAAATCTTGAAAATTTTACTTGCTACTCTTCTTTCACTGAACAAAAAGAACATAAAGGAAATCATTAAAATTCAGGATAACAAAAACAAAATTAATAAGTAGAAATAATTGGTGATCACCGTGAGCTATAGGAAGGGGAATTACCATGATGGAAAATTTTGAAAAACTTTTCTTTACCTTAATAGCTAGTCAAGCACCATATAAGTTTACTTGAAATATATAATTACCTAATTAAGTAAGGGAAGAAGAAAGAACCAAATATTAATAGGTGCATTTAAAACTTTTGGGAAACTAAAGCATAAGGAAGAGAAAAACTTGGAAAAAAAAAAGAGGAAAAGATAAATTGAAGGAGACTTGTAACGGATAAAAAGGAAATGGTAGTAAATTAAGAAGGAAAAGATGAAAAATAAATGCAATAAATTATTTACAGAGAGGTTACAACTTTTGGGTTCTGCAATACACAATAAACGTGGGTTTTTAAAGCACTTTGAAAATTGCTAATAGATAGATAGAGGACTTTTTGGTTAAGGGCAAAATCATACAGGGCATTTTCGTAATCCAACTTCTAACTTAAAGACTTCCCTTATACTATGACTAGTGCATTTATCCGCGCTTCACGCGGTTATTATTATTATTATTATTATTATTATTATTATTATTATTATTATTTTAGTATTATTAAAATCATAAAAAAATATGTATATAATTATTTTGCAGAAAGAGTTTGTACAAAATATTATAGATTAAATATGAAAAACTCAATCTAAAATGGTACATGTAAATTTAAATAAGAAAATCATATATAACCACCCAACATAGTAGAGTAGAACACTTCAAAAATAGAAATTTCAGATAAGATGAGGAAAAATAATGTGATAAAAAATTTGCATCTAAAGTATTTAAAATTTTTGTGCCATATATATGATGGTAAAAATTAGAAAAATATTCATATAAATAATAAATTCTAGCCGCGCTTCGCGCAGTTATAAAAGAGTTTTAAGATCTAAAATCTAAATATTTTTGTTAGAATTAGAACTTCTTAATCTAATGTTTTGAAACTTAGATTTTAGTGTGCATATGTAGGCATTTTACTACATAATTGTTGATCTAATTCTATAGTGGATACAGTTATACAGGTGTTTTGAATAGTTATTTAAACTTTTGTTTTTCTAAAGTTTCTTCTATTCAAATAAAAAAAAAAAGAAAGGAAAAGTAGAAAAAAGTAAAAGAAAAGAAGAAGAAAAGAGATTAAATAGCAAAGCAAGTTTTCGCTATGTATTTCTTTATTTTCCGATCATGGTTCTTTTTTTTTCTTTTTCTTTTATAATATTCCTTAATCTCATACATCTGAATTCTGCTCCCAAAAAATGAGTACTGTCACACCCCATTTTAACCCGGAGATTAAATTAGAAGTACGACGTATTGGAGATTCCTGTTTTTGTTTATTTTTAAGGAGTCGCCACCTAATTATTTATGGTGAATTAGGACACCTAAAGTTTATTAAAGTTATGTTTAAAGTTAACTCTGTTTAAGGTCTGCGGAACTTAAGATTTTGGATAAGGGTTCAATTAGTCTAAAGGGAAGGTATTAGGCATCCTTTAAGACCCATTAACAATGGTTGACCGACCGGACTTATAATTAATTAGGCTAAGTGTAAATATAGTATTATAGAAAAAGGAAAATAATTTTGTAAGTATGGCTAAAGTTATAGATAAATATGTACGAATGCTATTTAAAATAGAACTTGTAAAATAATAATAATAATAATAATAATAATTTGTATAAAAGTGTACCTTTAATGCTATTTTGAAATACGACTTATAAATGTTGTTAAAATTTTAAACGAGAGTAGAAATGTATAATACTTGTGGAAAAGTAATAATTTGTGTAAAAGAATATTCTAAATGTTAAATGAGACTTAAAGATACTCCTAAGACCTTAAATGAAAATATAATAATGTTATTCAAAAATATGATTTGCAGAAAATAAGATAATTTACCTATGAATAATAACCCTTTGAAATATGATTTGACAATATGATACTTAGGTAAAGATGATATTATGTGAATATGGTGGTGTAAAAATGCCTAGACTTATATTCTTAATAGGACGCAAAGGAAGTGAATTTTATTTCTTACTAACTTATTTAATTAATTCGGCTAAAGATATGCATAGTTGAACGTGTCTTAAAAATAAGGTTTATAAAGAATACTCAGATTAATAATTTACATATTAGTGACGTTTTTTGAAAATTCTAAGATAGTAAAATAAAGTATGATTTCTTTGACTTGAAAAATATGAATTTGCTATCGAATATCAATTATACTAAAAATAAATATTATAGATTCTATAAATAATTTTTAAAAAAATGAAACTTCATGGAATTGATTATCATTAGTTTCCTTGAATTAACTACCCATTATCCAACTAAACTCCACTAATTTGCTAAAAAGGTTCATCTAGATTAACAAACAAAAGAATTAATCATACAACAAAATTAGATGCACAAAGATAAAATAGAAGAGCAAAGAAATTAAATGGGCTCAGTCCGTTAAAGAGTGATGTTGCCTGCTACTGTAGCGGTTCACATTTTATTGGGCTTTGGCCCAGATTCTGCATTCTATTTGTTGCGGGCTGACTCGAGAGGAGGTTTGTTGGGTTTTAGCCCAACACCGAATGCGGGAGGAGATGAGTCCCTCGGACTCGTATGTGATGTTCATGCATAAAAAAAATGGAAAAAAGAAAAAGATTAGTATATAATTGATAGATGAGACTAAACATACATAATGTAATTTCAAAACAGACCATAAAGTTTAGGCACTGCCACAATCAGTAAATTAATAGTACCGACCATATAGTTTAAGCAGAAATGAAACGCATTTGCCCACAGAAGCATGAAGACTCTTACACATAAACTTACGGTATTTAGGAATGCTCAAGGTCCCATAAGAGAGGCTTGAGATATACCATCCTTTATACTAAGTACACTATGGTGTCTATGCAAAGGCTGAATCAAATGGAAATCACTGGTGGTGCAAAACTTATGCCCAGCTTAGACAGAATACGTTAACATTCTGCGGGGCATACAGAATTCAACAAAAAGCATCCAAGCTACAGTAGACACCTTTCAAATTTATTTAGTATAGGATTACCATATGATGAGCCCAACAGATTTCAAACCAAGCGAGAGGGCCGCTGCCATCGAGCATCAGCTGAAACCATATTTCTCACCAAGCCAAATTCCCAAAATATAATAACAACATGTGCGGGAAAAGAGAGAGATAAATACACCAAATAGGTTCGGGTAGAGGGGGCAATATACCAGGCAGTTTGGGGTATACATATCATGCGCAGCCTCAGTTAAACAAGTATAGCAGAATTATTTAAGAAAATAAACCCATGTAAGCGAAGTATATAGGCAGTTTTAGGAAGCACATTATGCAGGCGGAGTCTCTTGGGTCTAAATATCAGTTTTAGTAAAGGTGAGCCCAAATGTGAAACTAACTATATTTTTCTTTGTCATGTTTTTATAATGCCTAACAGCTTAGCAGATTAGAGGATGAGGTATGGATCAAAATAGAACCTACTGATCGCATAAGCTTACCACAATCATACTTAAGGTCTCACCATATGAAATTAGTTGCACTCAACAAAGACTAATTGAAGTAAGGCAAGGAAGTACAAATTATGCTTCTTTTCCTCAGTTTTTGTAGACTAAATAAGGGTAGGTTGATGTTACCAAAAACATGATTCATAAAAAAAAAGAAATGATTTTAAAGAGGACCAAACAGCAACATGGCATTCTACTTAACACTGAATGATGCAACATATACTGTTGAAACTGTCGAGAACCCAACTGTATTCAAAGGGACCATTTAGCGTTCGTTTAGATATGGATAACTCCTCAAACTGATCCTGAGCAATCAGATAGCTAAATATATGTGAAGTGTAGCATCAACATATGACAACAATTCAGGCATAACTGATCTTGTCTTTAGAGGCAATAATCATGCACTCAGTAGCAAAAAAAAAAATTCCCAAAGGGGGACAGCCATCAGCCCACCAGAGCCCCAAGGAGCATTTGGGTTTTAACAATTCCCCATGTCATGCAATGAAAGAAAGGTGGAGGAGGGAATATTTGCACACAAAGGTTATAACTAGACTCTATAAGACACAATACCATCATTTGGTTTAACTTCTAGTGGAGACAAATTAAAGTGATAAAGAGTCGAAGTCTCACAGTTTTAAGGAACTAATGGTCAAATTCAAGGAATACTTAGGAACGACACCTCAAATAAATGAAAGATACGCTAATGCTAAAGTTGATGTGCTGTCACAAGAAAGGATAATGCGGTAGCGGTGTCGTTGAGTCTCAAAATGAAACTCATCGAATCCAGTGTTCATGCAAACAAAGAAAGACACAAAGGATAAATATTAGAAAGCGATATTTTTATACTCAACAAAAAATAAAACACCAAGAATTCCTAGTAAACAATGGCTAAACATAATTCTGAGATGCATAAGGGTCTGAAAAGTACTTTGTTGCATTTTTAGTATTCAAACAGGTTCATACCACACGTACATCTGAAGCATATGTTAATTTTTAGCATTTTAATATCATTAGAAGTTACAAAGCAGCTCCTTTTATCCATTACACCGCAGCTTTCAGTTACGTGAAAAACAGAAAACAAACGTAGTGAAGTGTAATTAAAGTTGTCCAACAAAGCAAGATCTCACTCCTGCAGATATTTCAGTGAATAATTCCTAGCCACCATTAAAGCCATTAACATTGGAAGCACATCGCTAAACACAAGATCCCTTTCGAGACACTAACAGGAGCTTAAAACATGTTTGCTAACATTTATTTCATGTATTCCACTCATGACCCCAAACTAAAACGAAAGACGGGAACGAGTGAAGGAGTTGGATTGACCTCTTGTGATGCAATGAACCACATGAACAACCAGAGCATAATTTCTAATAGGCTTCTAAATATAGCATTTATTAGCTAACATTCAACATATTTATGCAGAGATGAACACCTTAACCATATGGCTGAATATTGACTCCTTGAACTATGCTAATGAAACAAACTATAATGGGCCATATAAGGATTTTAGCAAAGAAGCAGATAATAGTCAGATTCAGATTCCTGAAGCAATATGATGATAAGTTTCAACTAACAATAACATTAAATATCTCAATCATTCGAACTGGACATATTACATATTAGGGGTGACAGACTGAATCATTTACAAGCAACGAACGGATCTGAATATGTGATCGTATTTGAAGTATCTAATGCTAGCTCGAGGTTGATAGATTAAAACAAGTTCCATTATCAGGTCATGTAATTGGATAATCCAGCAATTAAAACTAATAGAGGCCCAGCCTGTCGCCGAAAACAGGATGAACAGCATACCCATGTAAATAAGGACCTAAAAAAAACCTAAACTCACTGAATACAATATAAACTATGAGACTGCTTTTGCCTTATCTATTTCTACCCATTATTTATTCGAAGTAGAATCTGGAAGTTGGACATATCAAACGAGGCACATTAACTCGGAGAACAGATTGGGATCGAGATAGCAACACTACGGATATTTGTGACTACTAATCAACAAATTCGACTAACTATCGGAACGGGCTGATTAGAGAAGCCATTACGTTTAACTCCATATTCTGAGCTGATCTATTCAAAACCAACAGATAATCGCAGAACCAAATAACTACTGAAGCAAGAAAAGCAAATAAAGGAAAAGATTGGAAAGTTATTATTTTCTTCTACATACGGACATTTTCAAACCGCCTCATTTCTATATCAAGATGAAATTGTGAAACTATAGAAAATATTTCTGTACCTGATTACTTAATCATAGTTGAAATTAACCCTGCTAAAGCATAATGTGATATCTGGTCGCATAATAGCAGTAATTCGGACCCAATAAAACAATCTTTGATCAAAACATCAACTCACAAACATTGTTTAACTAACATAACCAGCAGTTAAATTAAACATTACTCGTTACTAAACCGAAATTAGACTAACTAAAACTTGGACATACACAATACTACTAAACTGGTAAATTGAAAATTAACCAAAAACTGAAGCAACAACATATACGAATAACATCACAGATTTTAAATTCGAAATAAAAGAGCACGCTGACCTTTTGTGGGTGCAGTGAAGTGGGTATCGACGTCTCGAATCTATGCTCGAACTCGAACGAACCCGAACTCGATTAGAATAATTAAAGTTTCAAAACGAAGAAATAGAAATAGAGTAATTGTTCCCCCACGGCTAAAGTTCACCGGGAAAAAAAAAATCAAGTGTGGAAAATGGTGTGAGTCTCTCAAAAAATACTGAAAACAATTCCCAGAATCTGAAAATCCTTCAAGATACCGAAAAAAATCCCCCCTTTTGACAGAACAATTCGTCCTAGTTTTATAGGGTTTTCGATTCGGGTTTGAGGAAAAGAGAGAGGAGCGTAGGAGTCAGCGGCGTGGGGGACAAGGGGAAGTGGAGAGGAGCGGATAACGTGGGTGACAGGGGAAGTGGAAGAGAGCGTGGAGAGAGAGAGATGAGTGAGAAAGGGAAGGGAGAGAAAAAGGAGAAGATGATGATGATGAAGGAGGCGGAAAATGAGGGAGAAAGAAAGAGATGAGAGGTTAGGGTATTAGTATGTTGGGCCGGGTCGGGTCAAAAGAATGGGCTAGTCCGTTTGGGCTGGCCTATTAATTTTAAATGTGGGTTGAAAATGTGGGTTAAGTATTAAAGATGTGGCCTAATTATTTGGGTATGAAAATGATATTGTATTTGTATTTTTGGGCCATTAATTTGGCTAAAAAATATTGGTCCTTCCTCCGCTATTTTAATTATTTTCGGGCTTCTAATTTAATAACTGGTATAATATATATTATGTAAAGATAAATAGTAATTAGTATATAGAAAGTAAGGATTTACAAAGTGTTGTCTTGTAATTAATTTAACGATTCCAAACCCGAAAGTGAAATGACGATGAACATTTAAAATTTGTGATAAATTAATACTTGTAATGTTAAAATAAAAGTAGCGAATATAAATAGCAGTGAAAATAAAGTATCTAGCTCGTCAATAAATTTAGACGTCCGAGTGAATAAAATTAAATAAAGGAGGGACAAAATTGGGTGTCAACAAGTACTATTTTCCTTATTTTCTTTTTCGCCCCTAAGCAAAATAATCCATTGTCACATATCAATTTAAGATAATCAAGAATTTTTATATTCAATAAATAGTTAAAAGGATTACTCTATCCGAAAGAGTATTTAAAATGAATATATATCTAAAAGCCTGTAGATTATGCAAAATTATTGATTTAATTTGACTTTGTTAAAATATGAAAAGAGCTGGGAAAAAAACTCCCTCTGTTTCAACCACTTGACTTATGTGAAAAGAAGGAAAAGATTTTGGATAACAATCAACGGGTTTTTCATATAAGATTTTGAGTGACATGTTATAAAGGCAAATTTCATATTTCTTGGAACTAATTCTTAATTATGGCAGAATCATTCAGAGATATACGTTGCATTCTTAATGATTGTATTTATTTTCTTTCCTTTTTCTAATCAATTCTGAAGTGTAAACACATTTTGTCCCAAATATAATGTTCATTCGAACCATAATTATAAAATATGTACATTTGTGGCTTAAAAAATATATTCCGATAAACATTTCTTACCTTCAAATTTATAGGTCTATTCCAGTGCTTCTAGTTATCTCTCACTTGTTCCTGAATATTATTTCCAAACCCACCGGAATTTTACTGTTAAGAGAATTAAGATAGAGAACGCCAAAGTTTTGTGATCTGATGTGACAGAGAAGAAAGTAAATATCATATTAAAGAGGCGAAGGATTGACCTGCGAGGCTGGGCCACCATAATTCCGCCACTTCTGCATTTACCGCCAGTTTCATGGTCGCACAACTATTTTTTACAGCTTTAAAGTTGCTACTACTTTTTTTTTCCAAATCTTTCCTCCTTTACATCTTTCAGATTAGGTCTCAATTAGTTCTTCTCGTTTTTGTTTTCTTCATCCCTTTTTTATTATCTTTCTCTCCTACTCTAGTGTTAACTGTGTTTTTTTTTCATTCAGAATGAGTAGTTAACTATGTTTTGGTAGCATATATGTGTGGAAACTTGAAAGTTTTCTTGAATCTTTCGTTTGATCCAGTGTATAACGGCTTCTTAATCCTTGTTAATTGTGTCATTTAATGCTAAGATGAAAACTGAAATGGAGGTATCAATCGGTGTGTCCTCTTTCTTTTTTAGAATTTTTTCTTACCTTTGTTGTGTTGTTTTTGAAGCATAAAAATCCAAAAAAGGGAGAAAAAAGATAAATGCCAATGGAGGCCATAGAGAGGTGCCACATAGGATTGTCTATGCCTAGCTTTATATTATATATAGATTGGCTCTTAAGTAGCAGCCATGCTAAACTTGTCTCAAACAGCTATATTGGTTCTTTGTTCCCCGTGGGCTAAGAGCTGCAGCGTTAGTCTCATCACTCGCACTAATGGGAAAACAGTGAATTCGTTGCTGTTACGTAGGGGTGTATATGGACCGGGTTGGTTCGGATTTTTTAAACACTAAACCAAACCAATTGCGTCGGGTTTTTAAATTTATACACCAAACCAAACCAATAAAATTCGGATTTTTCAACCTCGGGTTTTCTCGGGTTATTCGGTTTTCTTGGGTTTTTCGGGTTTTTTTCCGGAATAGTCTTGACACAAAATATATAACTTTTACTTCAAATATTTCTTTAGTCCTAGTAAGATACAACTATATAATTAAGGTGTTTCTTAAGAAAATAAAACAAAACGTGAGAAGAGTGATGACATTGTATTAAAATGTTCAACAAAAGCTAATATAATCGATTAAAATAAATATTGCTAATTAACAAGCCATAAAAGAAAATGACCATAATCTAATAATACTAAGTCATGCTAAAATAAGTATTAATTACATAACAAAAGAAAAAAAAAATTAAGTTATGTATTTTTACTCTCTAAATCTATTATGCAAAACTAAAGAATAGATATCCAACATAATTGTCATTTCTAGTGGTAAATTGAATTTCTTTTGTTAGCATTAGTGTTGAGTTGGTTTTGGTTTGGACTTTATTTGAGTTACTAATATCCATAGGATATAAAACTTATTGACATTCAAAATTCTAAGTTCAATCTTGAATAATATGATAATAGATAAAAAAAAATTATGAAAAAATTTAAGAAATATTTATAAATTACATTACAAATAAATATTTTTATGTATAAAACATTTTAAAAATTGAATACATATACTGTCGGGTTGGTTTGGTTCGGTTTGACTTTTTTTTAGTTAAAACCAAACCAAACCAATTATGGTCGGGTTTTTTTTTTCAACACCCAACCAAGTCAAATCAAACCACTAGTCGGGTTTTTTTCTCGGTTTGACTCGGTTTATCGGTTTGGTGCGGTTTATCGGTTTACTTTGTACACCCCTACTGTTACGGATGATTTAGGAATTTGTATCCAATATTTGTTTGTAATGCTAATATTGCTTCAAATTTTAGGGATCAAAGTTCAGGTACTCCAGGAAAAAGCTTTAATGAAGGAGCAAGCTGGTCTTCTACTTGAAGAGCTCTGGGCAGAGTGTCAAAGAAGTTCAGAGGATAAGCTACTTAAGCTAGTCGAAACGGAAAGTTTGCTCCATACGGCTGCAAAAACAGGAAATGTAGAGTTTTTAGTTGTGGCTATTAGCAATAATCCTGATCTCATATGGAAAGTCGACAAATATAACAGGACCATTTTCCACGTTGCTGTTTTATACAGAGAGGAAAAAGTCTTCAGTCTTATACACCAAATTGGAGCAATTAAAGACTTACTTATTCTACTAACAGATGAAAATGACAATAACATTCTACATTTGGCTGGAAAGTTAGGGCAGCCAGTCCATAAACATAAAATACAGCTAGCGCCTTCAGCAGCTGGTGCAGAATCAGTTCAGCAGCCAGAGCCTTCATATAATGCTAAAGTTATAAAATCACTTGAGCAGCTGTTGCAATCTGTTAAGGTAAAAAAATTCTTATTTGTTTTCTTTAAACAAAATTTCAGTTTCAACCTCCATTTCCCTTTTCCTCTCTGTTACAATCTTTTTAAACTATACACATGTTTCTAGTAATGACTTTCAAATCCACTTCTCAAAGTAAGAAAGTGTACACAGTTGTCGCTATATAATTTACCCAACTATGAGTCGGCGGCGAATTTTAGGGCAATCACAATTCTCACCAATTAAGCTAAGCTAAACACTTTTCAATAGTTGATTTTCTTTAAAAACAAATAAAGAAAAACTAACTAGAAAACAGTTAAAGTGATCAATGACCTTCACAAGCAAGAGAAATAAAGGGATATGGAAAACAGGGAATCAACTAACATCAAGAACGATCCATTGTATGTAATTAACTAACTAATTAGTCATGGGTCTAGCAAATTAGCCTTTGAATCTCAATTATCACTAATGTCTCTCGACTACTCAGCGGGTTTATCTTAGTTAATTCTCTCGAATCAAACTAAGAAACATTAAAAGCATCCAATTAAAGAAAGGAGCAACAAATTCTCATAAAGTTTGCTCCTACCTTCAATCTATGGTGAATGGGTGATGAATTCTTCCTTCCAAATTTTGAAAAATGGCTAAAGATGAAAATAATATCCCCAAGTCTTGCTTTTATAGATCCCAAATTATCCAAAATCAAAACATGACCAAAATAGCCTTAGATTTTGGGAATTGCAGTTCTGGCCACTTTTTGCACTTCAAGCTAGTTTTTTTCATTTTCTCCAATTTGGCCTTCTTTTGGCTTGATTTCTTTTCAATCACATAAACTTGCTAAATTGAAGTAAACCACAGTAAGTGCACTATTTTCTCAATTTGGCCTTCTTTTGGCTTGATTTCTTTTCAATCACATAAACATGCTAAATTGAAGTAAACCACAGTAAGTGCACTATTTTCTCGATTAACCATAACAAAAGTCTAAGCATAAAGAAGCATCCGCTGATCATGACTTTATAAATCTCCATCTTCTGTTTTTCCGTACAGAGTCTGGCACTTTTCTTGTTTGTTTTGTCTTTATGTGGCCGGTCTTTCTTTCCCTTTTTCTGATCAAAAGATCCTTTTTGATGTACTGAATTCGTACCATATACAGCGATCAGCTCAATTGAAAGAGAGGGCGCGGTGGACATACAATTCTTCTTTTCAGTTCTTGCCTGTTGTACTGCACTACTGCGTGATAAAAAAGTTCATTTATTGATTGGATTCACTTAGCAATCCACCAGTTTAATTTAACATGATATAGAAAGTATTGTATAATTAAAACGCTCCGTGTTTTGGATTATCACTGTTTTAATAATGAGCCAGTATTACAGGGGGAAGAGAGGAATATGCCGCCATCATTTCTCAGGGTGTCTGGAGCAGCCCTTCAAATGCAAAGAGAGATGTTGTGGTTTAAGGTGAGATTTTGCCTATAAGTAAAAAATTTAGTCAGAAGCTCAGTCTTATTGCATTTCAAATGTCTGCTACTTCAATTTTTAGTATGAATTGCGATACAATATTCTTTAGTTTATCGTTTACTTTGAAGGCGAGTTATGGCTTTTAATTTTTGTTGCTGATAATTAGGGGCAGAGCCAGGTAATGGCTAGGGGGTACACCCGAACCCCCTTCGGTGATTTTTTTTTTATGTATATGTAGTAGATGTAAAACCCCTTGGTTTTTTCGTTTGTTTATTCTTTATATTTTTGAACCCCTTAGTGAAAATCCCGGCTCTGCCACTACTGATAAGTGATAATCATTTGATGGGAATGATTATTGATTGGCTAGGAAATGGAGAAAATTGTACCACCTTCACACCTCAGGATGAAAAACAAGGATGGGAAAACCCCGAGGCAATTATTCACAGAGGAGCACAAGCAATTACTAAAACAAGGGGAAATGTGGATGAAAGACACTGCAAATTCTTGTATGATTGTTGCAACTTTGATTGCCACTATGGTGTTTGCTGCTGGCTTTACTGTTCCAGGTGGTAATAACGGTGATAACGGTATCCCAATATTGCTAAAATTGAATGCCTTTGCGGTTTTTGTCATATCGGATGCACTGGCACTCTTCGGTTCAATTGTTTCCATCATTATGTTCTTGTCCATTCTGACGTCGCGCTATGCTGAAGACGATTTTCTTGTGTCATTGCCTGCAAAGTTACTGTTTGGACTCACGACGCTGTTTGTCTCGATAGTTAGCATGCTCGTGGCTTTTGCAGCAACCTTCTTCTTGGTCTATAGTAATCATGTGGCTTGGGAGCCAAAGCTCGTTGCTGCTTGTGCTGCTATTCCTGTAGCTTTATTTGGGTGTTTACAGTATAAACTATGGTTTGATGTGGCAAAATCGACATACTGGTCCAAGTATCATTTTAGACAGGGAAAGCACACTCTCTATTAACAACGGGGCCTGCGCTGCAGATAAGCGGGCTATTGGAATATCTTTTATTGTAATAAGAACCAGGATTCTTGTTTTAGAAGGTGATGGCCTGTTTTAAATAGAGTAATTGTAGTATTTTATTCTTATTCTAATCCGGCAGCATTTTATCTTATTCTAAATAAAGTAATTGTAATATTTGGGTATGAAACTTTGGAAAAATTTTGCGCCAATGCTATTTGGTATTTACATATTGCAAAGCCAGTTCCATCAGGCAAGATCTAGTGACATCTAGTTAGAGGGTGGCTTTTCCAAACAGACCCTTCGGGAAAGACATCAAGTCCAGGCATATTTAATTATTATCCCCTAATAATGAGTTTTGTATTCTAAAAAAGATAGCTTACTTGGTTCTTAAGTGAATTTCTTAATACCAATACATGAGTTAACCAAAGCTATTGGGTTCTATCGAACTCATAGTTTTCTCTCTAGCTCTGTCCCTGCCGTGTTTAGCCCACCTGAACTGATTTGGCTAGCCAGCCTTTTCCCTTGTTTACTTCATATGGGTTGGTGACAAGGCCCGAATTCTGAGCTTCTATGTGATAATTAACTTAGAGGCGTTGAGATGGACCTCTTTTCCCCTCCATTTTCTTTGCTGGATGTACCCATAATCTGGCAACATTGACAAGACAAAACACCAAGGTGTACTAATCTGAGTATATATGTGCACTGTTGTTTTGATTTATACATGATGGCCGACGAGTTATATATTCAATGTCGTATTCTGGTAAAGGGAATTCGAATGAACTCCTTCCGCCCATCTAGCTTCGCCTCTGCCCCTGGACTTGGGCTATTTACAACGGAGCAAGAGCAAGATGGTATTTCTGTTGACTAGTTTAAAACTAGCTGGGAAAGATTGGGAAAAGAGGTTTCAGCATGAACTAGCTAGTATGCAAAAGTATAACTCATACAGTAACTGAATTCCAACGAACGCCAACGTGACAGTAACAGAAAAAGTACATTAATCTTCAAATACCAACTTTAACAGCAAAAAAAAAAAAAAAAAAAAAGAGAGAGAGAGAGAGATCTGAAACCATTGAGTTTTGATTTATTCTCGATCTTCCTCTACCGACTATTAACTTCAATACTTGCCTACTTGGTATACTTATTTTTGTTTTTTCCATTGGCAATGCGCGCTTCTTTAACTAACCTTTTCTTTTCCTTTTTGGATTTTGCAGCTTTCCACAGCCATGAGGCATCTTCCTCCTCCTCCACTTGACCTTCTTCATGCTTGTCCGTTTGCAGTGCATCACTTTGGATATTATTTTTCAGTATTTCCGCCTACTTTGGTTTTACTTCAGCATCTTTCTTTTGTGGCACCCTTGGTTCAGAGCGCTAGTTTATAATAGTACTGATTGGTTGCTGGTATTCTTGATCTCTTACAGTCATTTGTTTGTTAATTTGACGAACATAACCAGGACTAATTTGGTGGTTATTAGCTGACTCCCTAAAAGGTGCATCGCCAATACTTGGGTTTTGTAATTGTGGATTGTTAATACTTTTGTTTTGTGGTGTTGGCTGGGACGTGGCAACAACTTTTGTTAAATTGAAGTTTGACTCGTTTAGTGATTTATTTTTAGTATTGTTCCTTTGGCTAACTGACATACCAGAATAGACATGCATTGCATCATGCACGATTATTCCCAAAGACTGCTCTGCTGGGACATTGGTTTCTAGCTCAACAGCAAATTTAGCAGCAGCAATCCCCACTGACACTTCGCATGACATCTAAACCGGCTCACAACGAAGCTATTGTCCCACCAACCAAGCAATCTCCAGCTCCTGTAACCCTCACTACTGATGCAGGAAGTGCAGGGAAATGGACAGTATAAAAATCCGAGAACAAGTTATACCTTGAAGGACCAAGGAATTGACCAGTTAACCATTTTTCATCGACAGCATCACATAACTGTTTACTTAAGGAAGGAGGTCGCTTACCCTTAAAATCAAGCCCACCAAGATCGGACTTGGATTTGGAGCATAAGAATGCCCCAAGTGATCCGATTGTAATAATAATTACCTTAACTGAAGAATTCAATTCCTAGCACTTTCTATGAAGCTTCCTCCAAATCTATGAATGACAAAGGATGCTTCCTCACACCTATGAGTCACCTTCCTCTCACCCAACATTGAAGCTTCCTCCAAGCCTCCTCACACATTCCTCCTAACTTACTCCTACCTAGTTTGGGTCCTATAAATAGAGAAGCTTGTAAAGCTTTCTATCATCAGACATTAGATCATCACAGCACAACCAAGAAGAGTTGTGTAATATCCTTGAGAGATTTGTGAAGTGTTTTTGAGAGTTTTTTTTTTGTTAGAACTTGTATGTCTCTTCTTTCTATTCTTGAAAGTAATAGAGGTATTTTTCTCTCATATTTGCTCGATACTTTAATTCTCCCCAACAAGTAAAGATTATGCTCACGGCTACCAACTACACGCTGTGGAAACCTCGGATGGAAGATTTCCTTAGTTGTAAAGACTTTTTTGATCCAATAGAGCTGAAGGGTATTAATCCTGACCCGCCCAAGTCAATAGAGTGGAAGAAAATTAATAGAAAAACTATTGATCAAGTCCGACAATGGATTGACCATAGTGTCTTCCACCACGTTGCACAAGAAATCGACGCTTATGCCCTTTGGAAGAAGTTGGAAGACATGTACTAGGCCAAGACCGCTCGGAATAAGGCCCTTCTGATGAGACGCCTTGTCAATATGAAGCTCAAAAGTGGAACTTCTGTTGCCGAACATACCAGTGAGTTCCAGAGTCTGGTAAATCAATTATCTTGTGTAGAAATGCCACTTGGAGACGAAATGCAATCTCTACTACTTCTTAGTTCCCTTCCTGATAGTTGGGAAACACTAGTTGTTACTCTCAACAACTCAGCCCCAGATGGCAAACTTACCATGTCTGTGGTCAAGGATGCATTGTTCAATGAAGAGGCAAGAAGGAAAGACATGAGCACAGATCAGACTCATGCCCTTGTGACGGAGAATCGAGGAAGATCACAAGGAAAACAACAAAGAAATAGTAGAGGAAAATGGCAAAGTAGAGGCAAAAGTCGGGGGAGATCATCGGGTGGCCGGAAACCTTCTTATACCTGCCACCGTTGCGATATAGAGGGTCACATGAAGAAGAATTGCTACAAATGGCTAGAGGAGCAAGGCAAGAACAGTTCTCAACCGAAGAACAAGGGTGGTGAAGCGCTCATCACAATCTCAGGTGATGTAGCATACTGTACTACCCATGATGAGACATGCCTTCACGTGTCAAGAGAAGACACGGAATGGGTGGTATATACTACAGCATCCTACCACGTAACTCCCCACAGGTACTACTTCACAACATACAAAGCTGGAGACTTTGGAGCGGTGAAGATGGGCAATTCTAGTTCCTCTGGAATAGCCGGAATTGGTGATGTACAAATAAAGACAGGTACCGGGAGCACAATCACTTTGAAGGATGTCAGACATGTGCCAAATCTTCGGCTCAATCTCCTGTCAGTGGTATCTCTTGACAAACAAGGGTATGAAAACCATTTTAGCAGAGGCACATGGAAAATGTCAAAGGGCGTTTTTACAATTGCTCGAGGACATGTTTGTGGCACATTGTACAAAACGCATTTGAGAATTTGTACAGACAGCCTCAACATTGCAGAGGACGCTTCTCAGGATTTATGGCACCAGAGACTCGGCCACATGAGCGAGAAAGGGTTGACTACCTTGATGAAGAAGAATCTTATCAATGTTGACAAGAACGCTGCACTATTTCCTTGCAATCATTGTATATTTGGTAAGCAACACAGAGTATCATTTAATTTCACTTCAACAAAACGATCAGAGTTGTTAAGTTTGGTACACTCTGATGTCTGCGGTCCTATTGAGGTTGAATCACTTGGTGGAAGCAGATATTTTCTGACTTTTATCGATGATGCTTCTCGGAAAGTGTGGGTGTATTTCCTGAAGACGAAGGACCAGGTGTTCGAGTGCTTCAAATCATTTCACGTCTTGGTAGAACGTGAAACAGAAAAGAAGCTGAAATGTCTCTGATCTGATAATGGAGGCGACTATACTTCCAAGGCGTTCAATGCATATTGCAGAGCATATGGCATTCGACATGAAAAGTCAGTACCACACACCCCTCAGCACAATGGCGTTGCTGAAAGAATGAACCGGACTATCATGGAGCGTGTCCGGAGCATGCTGAACATGGCTAAACTTCCAAAGCCATTTTGGGGAGAAGCAGTCAATACCGTATGTTATCTCATCAACCGATCACCTTTAGTACCACTCAACTTTGAAGTTCCAGAGAGGCTATGGACATGTAAGGATCCTACATACTCACATCTTAGAGTATTTGGTTGTTCATCATATGCACATGTATCCAAAGAGCTCAGGCAGAAGCTTGATGCGAGAACTATACCATGCATTTTCATTGGCTACGGAAATGAAGAGTTTGGATACAGGTTATGGGATCCCAAGGAGAAAAAAGTGAGCAGAAGTAGGGATGTTGTGTTTCACGAAAATTTGACAATAGAAGATATTGAAAAATCCACGATGTCTCAGAAGTCAAATGAGGGTGCTCAAGTTTCAAATGAAGCACCAGAATTGTTCTTGAGAAATAATGACGAAGTGCCAGAAGAAAACTCAGAAGCAAAAGAAGATGAGGAGACAGAAGAGAGTGCTCAGCAAGGGGAGCCACAACCCACATCACCAGAACCATAACACGACACAGATGATGGTAGTTCTTCTCAGATGGTTCCAACTGCTCATAGATCTAAACGAGGCCATATACCATCAAAGAGGTACTCATCATCTGAATACCTTTTGCTTACTGAAGATGGAGAACCGGAGAGTTTTCAAGAAGCTATGTCTCATAAGGATAAAGCAAAATGGCTGATAGCAATGCAGGATGAGTTAGAATCTCTATAGAAAAATCAAACTTATGAGATCGTAGAACTTCCTAAAGGGAAGAAGGCACTGAGAAACAAATGGGTGTTCAAGTTAAAGAAGGATGCAAGCGGACAAGTGGTGAAACACAAAGCTCGGTTGGTTGTCAAAGGGTTCCAACAGAAGAAAGGAATTGATTTTGATGAGATCTTTGCACCAGTTGTCAAGATGACCTCAATCCGAGTTATACTTGTCTTGGCAGCAAGTATGAACTTGGAGGTTGAACAGATGGATGTGAAGACAGCATTTCTTCACGAAGATTTGAAAGAAGAAATCTATATGCAGCAGCCAGAAGGTTTTGAGGTTTCAAGTGATAATCTCGTGTGCAAGCTATCTAAAAGCTTGTATGGTTTGAAGCAGGCACCAAGGCAGTGGAATAAGAAGTTTGACTCATGCATGAAGAGTCAAGGCTACAAGAAGACTACTGCGGATGAGTGTGTATACATCAAGAAACTTTCAGACGGTACCTTCATTGCTCTTCTACTATATGTAGACGACATGTTGATCATTGGGAAAGATCAAATGAAGATAAACCAACTGAAGAAAGAACTCTCTAAGTCTTTTGATATGAAAGACTTAGGACCGGTGCAACAGATTCTTGGGATGCAGATCACTCGAGACAAGAAGAATCGCAAGTTATGGCTATCTCAAGAGAATTACATTGAACGGGTACTTGAGAGATTCAACATGAATAATACCAAACCAGATAGTGTTCCACTTGCGAATCACTTCAAGTTGAGCAAAAGAACATGTCCCACATCCAAGGAAGAGATCGGGGAGATGTCAGCGGTGCCCTATTCTTCAGCATTTGGAAGTCTGATGTATGCCATAGTATGCACACGGCCAGATATCGCTCATGCAGTGGGTACAGTGAGTCGATTTCTCTCTAACCCCGGGAAGGAGCATTGGGAGGCAGTTAAATGGATTCTTAGATACTTGAATGGTACCACGAAATTATGTCTTTGCTACGGAGGAGCTGATCCAGTCTTGGAAGGCTATACAGATGCTGATATGGCCGGAGATATTGATAGTAGAAAATCTACTTCAGGATATATCTACACTTTTGCAGGGGGAGCTGTTTCTTGGCAATCAAGATTGCAGAAGTGTGTCGCTTTATCTACAACAGAAGCAGAATACATTGCTTCCACTGAAGCTGGTAAAGAAATGTTGTGGCTAAAGCGCTATCTCCAAGAACTTGGGATCCAGCAGAAAGAGTACAAGATACATTGTGACAGTCAGAATGCTCTAGACTTGAGCAAGAACTCCATGTACCATTCTCGTACAAAACATATTGATGTTCGGTATCACTGGATACGCGAGACAATTGATCAACAACTGTTGAGACTAGTGAAGATCAACACAAAGGAGAATCCATCAGACATGTTGACAAAGGTGGTGACACGAGATAAGCTAGAGCTATGCAGAGACATAGTCGGGATGCTTGTTCTGAATATGCACGGAAGGGGAGAATTGAAGAATTCAATTTCTAGGACATATCCAGTTACAAGCAAATTGAAGAATTCAATTCCTAGCACTTTCTATGAAGCTTCCTCCAAATCTATGAATGACAAAGGATGCTTCCTCACACCTAGGAGTCACCTTCCTCTCACCCACCATTGAAGCTTCCTCCAAGCCTTCTCACACCTTCCTCCTAACTTCCTCCTACCTAGATTTGGTCCTATAAATAGAGAAGCTTGTAAAGCTTTCTATCATCAGCCATTAGATCATCACAGCACAACCAAGAAGAGTTGTGTAATATCTTGAGAGATTTGTGAGGTGTTTTTTGAGAGTTTTTTTTGTTAGAGCTTGTATGTCTCTTCTTTATATTCTTGAAAGTAATAGAAGTATTTTTCTCTCATATTTGCTCGATACTTTAATTTCCCCCAACATTAACTCCCTTGTATAGTGAAACCTGAATTGCAGGTTTAAGCAATTGATAAGTTGTGTTACATCCTATGTTTTGATGATTTGTCAAAGGGCTAGAAAATGGAGAGGGACCTGGTCTATTATATGTTCTCTCTGTATATTGTACAGTCCACAACAATAGTTGTAAAGCTGCACACAAGTACAACAGAGATGCTGCAGTTCGGCTTTAAGTCAAATGTGAGGAGTGGTCTCTATTCTACCCATATGTTCCCTAATATATATACAACTTGCTCCAACATATTTGGTATCACTTGGAAAACCTAGAATCACTTAAAAGTACAGCCTTCACGAGATTCTCCAAGTGTTCAAAACAAAGCTGACCACAGACTGAAGGACCAGATCCCAACAATTGAACATGCAAATGTCCCTTATTTTGTCTTGAGCTTTGTTTATGTTCTCTATTTTGTAAACCTACTCTTCTCCAAAGAAGCTGTTGTGGTACCCTTGGTTAAAGTTAGCTAAGTTGTATTAGTTTGGTTTAGCTAGAGTTAGTCAAACGTTGTTGAGCGCATGGCTAGAGTTAGTCATAGCGTGCAGCTTACAATAGGATTATTGTAAGAGTGATGGATTAAGGGTTTAATTCCTAGATTACAAAAGGGTGTAATATGAAATTGCTCAGTGGAGTTGAAATCCTACGTGGTAGGTCGTGGTTTTTAATCCCTTAAGCAAGAAGTTTTCCACGATAAAATCTTGTCTAAATTACTTACTGCACATGTATAAGGGAACTGATAGACAACCAGGTCCCTTTATATTTCGTTTAATGAGTGCATAGCCTACATTATTTGATATCAGAGCGGGTTCTTTCTAAAAGGTTAACACCTAGAAAGAGGCGTTCAAATAGCTGCTCCACTAAACTTAAAGGAAGGACAATCAATTACAAAACCATCAGGGGCTAGTGAAAAACACTACGGATAGTGTGCTTCAAGCGATGATGAACTCGACATGGAATGCTTCATTCATAGACTTCGAAGGATGATTGAAAAGCTCGGAAACACCAGTGGAAAATCAGGTCGCCCCAGAAAAGAAAGTCCTCCCCACAAGCAAGCTTACGATAAATATGAGTCAATTCCTGCCCTCATGGCCAAGTTAGATTGTCACACCCCAACCTTGGAGGGTGTGGCGGCACCCGAAGGGCCGAGCAAACCAACTGTGATATCTAAACTGTGTAATATGAATCATAGGCCGACAGGACTGCTGAATAACAACTGTAAGAAGTATATCATGACAAGCTGCAAGCAGAAAAGGGCCAATAACATATTTATGCATAACTGAGGCCGACAAGGCCGACAAGACACATCAACACTAAATGATAGTCTGTAAGCCTCTAAGAGTATTAAAATGCAATAACTGGTCGGGACAGGGCCCCGCCGTACCCAACCCCATCTAAATATATGTATATACATGCATGCGTCCTATTTGATGACTCTGACCAGCAACTCCGGAGAATGGAGTGCGAACATCCCTGATGAACTCTGGTACCCTACTCAGAAAGGGCACCAATCCGTCAACCTGTACCTGTAGGCATGATCACAGCGTCCCCAAATAAAAGGACGTCAGTACGAATAATGTACTGAGTATGTAAGACATGAATAACAATATAATAAAAGTATGAAAGGAACATAAGATAGGGGAAGTAACTTGTACATTTGATTGCCTCTTAAGGCGGATATCATGCATGCTTAGCTTTTAAAAAATATATTTTCATACATATATAATATAAGTGTTAGCGCTGCGGAAGGTGCAGCCCGATCCATAAATGTTAGTGCTGCGAAACGTGCAGCCCAATCCATATATCATATCATACCGCGTTTGGGGTATCCCGCGTCCGGGGTATCATCATAACCTGCCCACTGCAGTGGTGTGCACAATATGTGCCGTACCCGACCGACTATAGCGCATCTCAGTAATGAATATATATATATATATATATATATATATATATATATATATATATATATATATATATATAAGTGCAATGAAAGACTGACCTCAGAAGAGATATCATAAGAAGAGTCGAGGTGACCTATCGTCGTAACCCTCCGACTATCGTTATTGTCGCTACGTTTTTTATCTTTTCAATTCAACAAACAACACGTGGAGAATAGTAGATATACTTCAATAATGATTATATAAGCGTTAATGATCGGCTCAACTGAATAAAATACCATTAGCTCAACCTCAACATGAAGAATAACATAGTGAACAATGATGTGGCGTGATTTTACGCCACAATCGATGCTTTTCTGCTATAAGTTTTACTTGTTTTTAAGCAAGTCTATGTGATTTTACGTGGTTTTTAGTGTTTTTCAGGAAACGGAACAGATTCGGAATGAAAACAGTTGAAAGTACAGAAGAGGTCGTAATCTCAGTTTACGGTCCGTATTCTCAAACACGGGCCGTATTCCATGGGTGTATTAAAGAATAAGAAGAACCAGAAAGGCAGGTTAAGGAAATAGTGATTTACGAACAACTTTTACGGACCGTATTTCACTTTACGGTTCATATTTCAAAGCGTATTTAACCATTCGAGCATCTGGCAAAAAGTCGAAGTTTTGGAAGTTGAAAGACGACTGGGCAGTTTACAGACCGTAAACCAAATTACGGTCCGTATCTCAAAAGATTGAAGTCGCTCAGAACTGGAAGGAAGACCTAGTTGTAAACTGTTTTACGGTCTGTATTTCACTTTACGTACCGTATTTCGTATCAACGGGGACCAAAGTGCAAATCTACAACTTTCACGTTTTCAGAACCTATAAATAGTCATTGTAGGGTTTTAATAGTTATCAGTTATTGTATTTTGACTCTTGTCTTAGAACTTTAAATACTCTCTAGTTTTTGAAGGTTCAAACATCAATTCAAGTATTATCAATTTCCTCTTTTCTTCCAAAGTAAGCAATTATGAATTCTTCAATTTCTTATTTCTTGTTCTTTGTCATGAGTAGCTAAATTCCCTTACTAGGGTTGTGAACCCAATGATGGGTGTTGTGTGATTGGGTTGTGATTGATATACACATAATGAATTATTAGGGTTTATTCATTCTTCATTCATAATTAATGGTTGCAAACATTTATTAAAGCCATACACCTTGATTTATTTGGGAAAATAATTAGGGTTGGTAAGAATAAATAACAAGGACTCAAAGCTTTAAACTTTGTTTAATAAATTCACTTAGGAATAAGAAGAAGTTACTTGGCATGATTAATCGTTCTTCATAGTTACTTTCTTATATTTGGGAAAATCATAGAAAGAGATAATATTTATTTATTGGGAAATAGTAGAGATTTATATAGAGATTAAGTGCATTCATATAATGATCCATTAGAAGTGTATCAAGATCAATACCCATGATCATACACTCTATCTAACGGGGACACAACCTTAGTTTCTTTTTACCATAAATTTCCACCAAAGCAAGTAGATAGCAATTAGTCATAGAAGAACCAACTATTACCAAAACCATCGGATTAAGACATTAGACCAAAGCTTAGCATCCTATGACTTTAGTAACCTTTTCACACCATATTCCCTGTGGGATTCGACCCCAACCTTGTTGGGTTACTATATTTGACAACGTCCGCGTTATACCATTAATAGGTGTAATTTGAGCGTATCAAACAACCTTTTTTCAATTCACAAGAAAGATATGTGATGCGGGAAAGTACTACTACACAAGCCATATTTAAATCAAGGAAACAAACTTTAGCATTAGGGAATCAAATCAACTCAACTTTAACGGAAATACTACCACGATAAACATTATACTTCTCTCGGTAAACAAGAAGGATAAGAAATGTGAGAAAGTGTTTCAATGTTAACTATTCATGAGAAGAAGTAAGGTTAATCATTTTGGAACACCCTCGATACATGTTTGACGAAAATGATAACCAAATGGAATATGGAAGCATGGAGATTTCTTTTATACAAGTCATATATGAAGTGGATATTAGCTCGTTCATTCTTGGATATGATCGACACAAGTCAAAGGAATAACGTTTTAAAAAAAGGCATTTGAATTCTAGTCATGCCAAGAAAAGAAGAGACAATCACGACATACCTTAACGACGAAGTTTTCCACGTTCCATCAGTCCTTGAATAACTTACGAATGATAACCTACATCATACGACCAATTTGGGATCAATTCCAGGTTCATAGCTTATGGAAATACTCATTGAGGTATTTCATCAAACAACTTGCGAGTGTAAGTTCCTAGGGTCATTTATAGTTCAATTTCTTCATTCAAGACTACCATTTTCTTCTCCTTTACCCCTACTCTTCCTTATCAATCCATCCATAACTTCATAATTCCAAGAAATGCATTTAAACCACAAGAAACAACTCAAACAATCAAGTTCATCCATAAGAATTTATATGAGTTCATAAGAGTGGTATTCATGAGATTTTCTCCCCAATTTCTAAGTTAAATACTTGGAGAAGCTTAAGAGAATCATTAAGATGAGGAAAAATACCTTAATTTATGAAAAACACTCCAAAACAAATATTACTTCAAGTCTAAGAATTCTTCCAAGAAGCGAAACGATGAAGAAACAGAGGTTCTATGATTACTACGAGATTCCTTATGTTGAGACGACTTGATTAGCTCTTGGATTTGGTATTGATTCATAGAGGAGAGTTTGAGAGAGTATATGATATTTTTAGGGTTTGGATTTTGGGAGAAATGAAGTTTCAATTCGTTTTGGGGATTATTTATATGAGATGATTTAAGTTGCCACCGACTTTGGCTTTTCTGTCCCATGGAAGTTTACACTCTTGGACGGAAATACAAATATCTCTCTACTCTGATCTCATATCAATGAACGGTAGAATGCACTAGAAACTAGACATGTAGAACTTAAATTTGGTGGGTGTATCATCCCGTAACTCCAAGTATATTGAGAGAAATCTCCGAGACATCTGACCCAAATTTCAGTGAAATTTACAAACTTAACTTGCAACGCCTTTTGTCGACTTTCGTATTACAACTCGTTTGACTTCCAAACTTAACAAGAAACCATTATACGATTCAAATACTTCATATAATTATTTTCTTATCATGTTAAGCACTCTTAATCTTACCCAAAAGTACAAGTTATTGTATTCCCAACTTGCCGACTTTTGACGAAACTCATCCTTCCTTGATCCATTCAGTCTCCAAACCTTCTGCCACTTACTAATCTTATTTATAGACTCTTATAACTATTTATATTAATAAGCTCAGTCCCTTTTAACCTCAAGATAATTTCAGTCGAACTAAAGTCGGCTAATTCATAATGCGACTTTAACGTGCGAAAATCCGGGTTTTAACATAGATGTAGATGGTAATGATGAACAAGATAAGGATGAGGCGAAATGAGGTGGTCATAGATGGTACATGGATAGTCGCTGCTCAAAACACATGACCGGGAAAAAAGATTATTTTCTTTCACTTAAAGTCTTTCAAGGTGGAAGTGGAATGTGTCTTTTGGAAACGGCAAAAAAGGGTACATTTTTGGAGTGGGTAAAGTTGGAAGGACACTCTCTCATGCTATTCAGAATGTGTACTATGTAAATGGTCTGAAATATAGCCTGCTAAGTGTGTCCCAAATCCGTGACAAAGGGAATGAATTAAAGTTCCGGTCATGCTCCTGCACTGTTACAAATCTCACAACTGGTAAAGTGGTGTTGATGGCTAAAAGATTTAAGAATATATATGTTGCATATTTTAGTCCTTAAAGTGAAAATATTTTGGTCCTCAAAGTGAAAATGATCTCACTTGTCTAAGTGCAATAGAGGATGATCTTGAGCTCTGGCATAGAAGACTGGGGCATGAAGCTATTTGTTACAAAACAAACTTGCTGTGAAGGAGCTGATTCGTGGACTACCAAAAGCAAAATTTATAAATCACAAGACTTACGATTCTTGCATAAAAGAGAAACAAGTAAGATCCTCCTTCAAACCAAAAAGAGAAGTAAGTACCTCAAGACCACTTGAACTTCTTCACATGGATCTATGGGGACCGATAAGAATTCCAAGTAGAGGAGGAAAGAAATACATTTTTGTGATTGTGGATGACTCTTCCAGATTTACCTGGACCTTTTAAAAAAAACAAAGATGAAACATTCCCTGTGTTTTATGCCTTTATAAAACAGATCCAAGTAAAGTATGGTGTGCATATTGTAAGCATTAGATATAATCACGGTACTGAATTTGAAAATGCAAAGTTTGACAAGTTCTGTGTGGAAAATGGTATTAGTCCCAACTTTTCTGCCCCCAGAACACCTCAACAAAATGGAGTTGTTGAGCAAAAAAATAGAACTCTTGAAGATATGTCCAGAACGATGTTGATAGCAAGTGATGTGTCTAAAAGTTTTTGGGCTGAAGCTGTCAACACAGCCTATCATATAATAAATAGATGTATAGTCAGGTCTCTGCTTAAAAAGACTCCTTATAAGCTGTTAAATGGAAGAAACCCCAAGCTGACATACTTACGAGCCTTTAGCTATAAATGTTTTGTCCTAAACAACGACAGAGAAGCACTGGGAAAGTTTGACGCTAAGAGTGATAAAGGGATCTTTCTAGGTTAATCATCCCACAGCAAGGCTACAAGGTCTACAACAAAAGGACGCAATGTGTACAGGAAAGTGTACACGTGATCTTTAATGAGTCAAACTCCCAATAAAATGACAAGGCTCCGAATAATGAGGATGAGGATGGAACCTTTCCAAAAGTACCAAATGAAGCAATTGAGATATCAAATGGAAAGACAGAGTTGATGAATCAAATCAAGGAAGTTGATGAAGTAGATGTTAATAGTCCCTTAAAAGGTGTGGAGGAACTTGATTCTCAGATCACTATACTTGAAGCAGAACGTAGGGTGGTAGATGCGGTCTCCGGCACTCCTGAAGCTGATCAAAGAAGTGGAAGCCACGTATCAATCAATGCAAATGATGGATCCAACACTGAGGAAACTGGTCCGTCTACTTGGAAGCACAGAGGATCTCATCCTCTTCAAAACGTGATTACTCCCTCGGACTCAGGTATTCAAACCAGATCTAAGGCGAGAAATATGTTCATATTCTCTATTTTCCTATCCCAAATTGAGCCAAAACTTCAAAGAAGCCTTGACGGATGCTGACTGGAAAGCTGCTATACAAGAAAAGCTGCACCAATTTCAAAAAAATAAGGTGTGGCACCTGGTCCCCAGACTATCAGATAGAACAGTGATAGGGACCAGATGGTTCTTTCGCAACAAACTTGATGAATAGGGCAACATTACCAGAAACAAGGCCAAGCTGGTAGTTCAAGGATACAATCAAGAAGAAGGAATAGATTATGATGAAAATGTTTGCTCCTATAGCTAGAATGGAGGAAATCAGGATTCTCATAGCCTTTTCATCTCACATGGGATTCAAATTGTTCTAAATGGATGTCAAAAGTGCATTTTTGAATGGGTACCTCAAGGAGGAAGTCTTTGTCAAGCAACCCCCTAGCTTTGAAAATCATGAACATTCGGAGCATGTGTTCAAGCTTGACAAGACATTATATGTTCTAAAGCAAGCTCCTCTAGCTTGGTATTAAAGATTGTCAAAATTTCTTCTTGAATATGGCTTTACCAGATGAAAGATCGACAATACCATATTTCTGAAGAAAAAAGGAAGAAACTTGTTAATTGTACAAGTCTGTGTAGATTATATTATTTTTGGTGCTACAAATAATTCATTATGTGTAGAATTTGCAAAGCCCATGGGGAGTGAGTTCGAGATAATATATAAGGGCATCATAGGATCTCTATTATACTTAATAGCTAACAGGCCTGATATAGTGTTCAGTGTAGGGTTATGTGTGAGACTTCAATCTTGTCCCAAAGAATCTCATCTGAAGGTTGAAAAAAGAATATTGAGATATCTAAAGGGAACTCCAAACTTAGTCCTTTATTATCCATCAGGAGATTGCTTTGAATTGTTTGGATATGCCGATGTTGACTATGCTGAGTATCTGGTATATAGGAAGAGCACTTCTGGCATGGCACATTTTCTAGGATCATGTTTGATATCTTGGGGAACAAAGAAACAAAACTCAGTGACTTTCTCCACTGCCGAAGTTGAATATACTGTTGTTGCATCCTGCTGCGCTCTGTTGTGGATCAAGCAACAACTCGAAGACTTCGGTATTCTCACCGATTGTGTACCTTTGCCGTGTGACAACACAAGTGCACTCAGTATGGCTAAAAATCCTGTACATCTCAAACAAACCAAGCATATTGATGGCAGACACCATTTCCTGAGAGATAATGTTGAAAAAGATCTAATATGCATGAAGTTTTGCAAGACAGAAGACCAGATTGTTGATATCTTCACAAAGGCCTTGAGCAGGGAGCATTTTGAAACAAGTCGTCTTGAGGTGGGCTTGATCAAGCCTAACTGATTTTTCATATTTTTGGCTATGATAGGAGAAGAGTTACAATGCAATAAAGTGTTTTTCGATAGCATCTAACTCACTTTTATCCTGTTACAGGTATACACGTATGATAGTCTCAAACCAACGCAATCTTATATGACAGTGCACATCCTAGAGTCTCTCTTAAATCTGTCATAAACTAGTCAAGGGACCTACTTCTTGTGACTCAGGTTAGTAATCCTTTTAATGCATGTATAAATTGTGCAACTATTATAATGCCATGTCATCTCTAAATCGAACCACTAAATTCTACTCAGCTACCTTCTCTCTCTCCTCGTTCAAGTCCACAACCATTCTTTACTCCTCCTTACCATCATACTAGATTCACCCTCAGTATTATTTTTCTCCCTCACCAATTTATTATCAAGTATTGATATTATCGTTTTCAGTATGTCCTCTTTAGCCAAAACTGTTTCTACCTCCTCTCCTTTCAAATTCGCATCCTCTGCCTCTGCACCCAAATCCCCAAGTTCCTCTGACAACAATCTACCATCCCAAGATCCAAAATCTCTGGCCTCTCTCGAAATCACAAAAATCTATCGCCTAGAAAATTTGTAGCCTTCCTGCCCAATTCTGACCAAGCTGACCATCTTGACCTAACCAAAAAGATTGAAATACAAGGTCAGGAAACTGCAAATAAAGCCATTTCCAATTTTCCAGAAGGTAAGTCAATGAGAATTGAAATGAATAAACCAGTGAACAAAGATGGGTTTGTCTTTTCTGCCCCCGAAGGAAACTTACCTTCCTCTGAAAGAAAAAAGGGAATAGCAGAATCGTCCATAGAGCTAGATGGGTGCACTTCAACAAGGGAAAAACAATGATCCAATATCCCACACAGTGACACTGCAATGTTTATTGTTCTTGCATAAACCTTACAAAGCATGAAAAATGATGAGGATGTTATTGGTAATTTATAATTTGGGTCTGCAAAGCTAACAAAAGACTCCAAAGAGGGACCTGCACTCTCGCCCCGAGAGGAATCTAGGTCTTCTGCACTCTATGCCAAAGAACATGGGTATACACATGACTTAATGAGGACAGGGATATCGTGCTGGATGAAAATGTTGTCGATTTCTGCTGGTATGAAAAGTGTGATCCAAAAGGGAAAGTCGCAGAAACCAAAACCCTCCAAACAATAAACCATCAAGTCACGAGTCACCAGGCCTCGTTCCTCCCTAAAGAGCTTGAGTAGAAGTCGCAGGGAATCCGGACTCTCTATACACCAGCAGAGTGGTAGAAATGCTACTCACCTCGGAAGGGAACGTAAAGAAGATTGGAAGGGGTCTAAGAGGAAGGTTGTAAATGCTGATATTCATAAGGTTACTGCTGGCAATGGTCTTTTCGAAGCAGATCTATCTGGAAAGACACAGGAGTCTGGCTCCTCTTGTGCCTTGGAGGCTGCCAATGCTGAAATCGTGCGTCTGCAAGTCGCAAATGAACGGCTTTAGCAAAAAGTCATTGTCCTTCACGACCATACGCTGCAAGATCAGCGCACCAGTAATGTACATTTTGATAAACTCTTGACGACCCTTCTCCCTCAGCTTTCCTCTTCCTCTTCTGTTGACACCCAATTTTGTCCCTCTTTTATTTAATTTACTCGAGTTTCTAAATTTTTTGACGAGCTAAATACTTTATTTTTCACAATATTTTATTGTCACTACTATTAATATCACTGCTTTTATTTTTAACATTATGAGCATTACTTTATCACAAATTTTAAACGGTTAGTCATCGTTTCGTTTTCGGGTTTGGAATCGTTAAATTAATTACAAGACAACACTTTGTAAAATATTTATTTTTCTACATATTAATTATTTATTGTCTTTACATAGTATATGTTGTATTAGTTATTAAATTAGAAGCCCAAAAATAATTAAATAGCGGAGGAAGGACCAATATTTTTCAGCCAAATTAATGGCCCAAAATACAAATACAATATTATTTCCCTACCCAAATAACAACCCACATTTCAATACCTAACCCACATTCTCAACCCATATTTTCAACCCACACCACAATACCCGGTCCAGCCCATACCTTACCCGATCCGGCCCAACCCCCTTATTTTACCCTATCTCTTTTATCTTTCACTTCCTCCTTTCTCTTTCTCCTCTACGCCACCGCTCCCCTTCCCTTTCCACTCTCCTCTCACGCCCTCTCCCACTTACCCCAGTCCCCCACGTTCTCTGTCACTTCCACCACGCTTGTCCCCCGCTCCTCTCTCTCCTCATATTTCCCTATAAAGAACAGAATCATTAAACATTTTTTAGGAGGATTTTTGGAGGATTCAGTATCTTTTAGGGGATTTTCAGTATTTTGGGAATGATTCAGTATTTGGACGGACACCCACCATCCTCCGACCATGATTTTCACTTTTCCGGTGAAATTTAGCCGGGGATTACTCAACGTTCTCAGAGAGATTTTTTTTTATCCATAACCTACCCTAAATTTCACACTACTTTGATTTGTTAACATTGTTATAGAAGAATTTCCGGGTTTCGAGTTTTTTTTAGCAGTTTGTATTTTTTTAAAAGACAACACTGATTAGTTTCTTTTCAATATACGGACCCCTCTTGAATCACTATATCTGAAAACACTCATTTGGAGTGTTAGATTATTCATTTTCATAAATTCGGCTTTTACTTTGGAGTCGAGGTAGATTCGAGGCGATCGATACCCAGTTGACTGCAATCGCAAAAGGTCAGCACCGTCCCTCTTATGCTCTTTTTGTTCAGAATAGCATATTCTGTTATGAATGCAATTTATTAGGTTTAGAGGTGATGAAATGATTATACGACATATAGATGTTGGTTGCTGATTCAATGTGGTCTCAAATCGATGTTCTGTGCTCAGTTCTATTAGCAATCATGTATTAGACCTAGTTGTATTTCCAGTTTGATTAGTATGCCTATATGAAGATAAACATGTCTTAGACCATGATACCAGTCCTATCCGAGTGTTTGTTTATAGAAAACTCATGAAATAAATCTGTCAATACCTATACTAGTTTTAATAGTCTTTGTTATGTGTTAGTAGTGTAATATGACTGTATCCAGGGTCCGTTGTGGGGTTTAGATGTTGCATATAGGAATTCGACAACAAAAATACTCTATTTCGCAGTTTGTCCATGTTCAGTCCTATTTGCGTAATCCCCTATCTGTGGCTAACAGTATCTATTAACACATCTCGCATTGCCTATGACTTTTTTTTTTTTTGAAATGACGAGCATACCATGCATTATCACATGCCTACTTGCTTATTCTAAACAACGATGAACTTGCTCTAGCTTCAACTATTGGGTCCATAGACTGTCTTTGTCATAGGAGTTGTTGGGATTTTCTGTGTGATATAGCTTATTGTATTTTTGCTGTGTTTGTTAAAAAAATGGAATTGGCAAATGATTTATGCTCAGTGGATATCCTGTAGTCCCCTTCCCTATCTCAATCTTTCTAGGGTTAACAAACCAGTCCCGAAATCCTTCAAAATGTTTCATACGTGGAAGTTGGCTTGTTAAGTAGTTAGCTTTGATTCTGCCCACTCTTTCCTTCTTGATCTCGGTCCATGTTTAACTAATTTATAGTGCTATCTGAACTTGGGAAGTTATACGAAGTTGGGTTTGTAGTCTGCTTTTTCAACGCTTGCCCTATGAGAAGTTTGTTTCCCTGGTTTCTTTATGTGTAATAGAAATCATGCCTTTAGTGTTTTATTTTGGACATACGACTATTTTTTTTGAAGCATGTGTTTGACTGGGATTTCTATGTTTTAAGAATCATGTTCGGGGGTTTCGTTCCTCAAATCGTTAAAAGCGAGTGTAAAGATCATGGTCCGAACATTTGTAATCTTCTATACAAGTTAAAACTATGATCATGGTTTTTATGTTAAAATGTGTGTTGAATGAAACGTTCTTGAGCTGGAAACACGCTGACTGAGAGTAGTCCCCTGTTTTAATAAAATCATTAAGTTGTTGTACTGCTGTTTTCTGAATTGCTACTGTCTTCTGAATTGTTGAATTTACCGAATCACTGTTTGTAACCTTCTTGTCATTTATGTATTTTTTTTTTTTTTTTTTTCTGTCCATTATGATATTTTTTTATAATTAGCTTATCGTAAGTTTTAGTAAATTTCCTCTCTAGCTAAATCAGCTTCCCTGTATTGTTTGTGCCAAAATATGATGTTTGTTCTTCATGTGTCCTTTGTTTAGTTGAAGTTTATGTTAGATTAAGTTTGTGTCGTTTAGGATATGTATGTGAATGTCGATGATAGTTCATTTACAGGGATTTCTTCTTTATTTTCTTTCTTGTAAATCATACACCATTTAGTACTTAGTTTATCTTCATTATCATTTCAAGTTCAATCTGGTTCAGTACTTTTACTTTCTCTCTCTTCTCTCTCCTCCACCATCAACAGTAACATATCCCTCCCCCCACCCCACCTGCCACCACATCCGGCGATCAGGTAACGTCGGCCTCCTTTCCGGCCAGATCTACTTTTTTTTTCTCTCTTTCCTTTTCTTCTTCTTCTCTTCTTCTTCTTCTTCTTCTTCTTCTCCTTCTCTTCTCCTTTTCCCCTTTTTTATCTGCTCCTGGCGCTGCCAGAACACAGCTGCGTCATCGCCGGAGACTTTTTCCGGCACCATTTTCCGGCCAGCCCTCTCCCTCTCCTTTTTTCTTTTTTCTTTTTCTTTTCTTGTTCCCCCTCTTCTCTGCTCCTGTTTCAGGACTCTGTGAAAATAATTCCGGCAGTGAACAGTGAACAGTAACTCCGGCAGTGAACAGTGAACAGTACTCGGACGTTGAACAGTGTTTTCCTGCGGCGATCAGGTTCATTTCAACTGGAGTTGGTACCTCCGGTTACCATATTCATTATTTGTCCATACACTTGTAGTTACATTTTTTGCTAACTTTAGACTTTTGAATAGTTTATTAGTTCATACTCATTTTCGTGGCTTTACTTAGTGATGGTAGACTAGGGTCATGTTCTCGTTCAGGGACGGGGGCGAGGGTTAGGAGGGGTAAGTGGGTTAAAGGAGCGTCTAGGTTGAGAGTAGGATCTTGGAACATTGGAACGTTAACGGGGAAGTCCATAGAGCTAGTTAAGATTCTTCAGAAGAGGAAGATTAATATAGCTTGTATCCAAGAGACCAAATGGGTAGGTCCTAAAGCTAAGGAGGTAGACGGGTATAAGTTGTGGTTCTCTGGTAGGTCGAAGTATAGAAATGGGGTGGGCATTTTAGTAGATAGTGAATTAAGGGATCAGGTGGTAGAGGTTAGGAGAGTCACTGATAGGATGATGTCGATTAAGGTGGTCGTTGAAGGACTCACTTTGAACATTATTAGTGTATATGCGCCGCAAGTGGGCTTAGGCGACGAGGAGAAGAGGCGCTTTTGAGAGGATTTGGACGAATTAGTGGGAGGCATACCGCCTACTGAGAAGCTATTCGTGGGAGGTGATTTCAATGGACACATCGGACCTATTTCGGGAGGTTATGATGATGTGCATGGAGGCTTTGGCTTCGGGGACAGGAATGGAGGAGAAGTCTCACTTTTGGATTTTGCAAGAGCTTTTGGATTGGTGATAGCCAATTTGAGTTTCCCAAAGAAGGAGGAACACTTGGTAACCTTCCGTAGTTCGGTGGCTAAGACTCAAATTGACTTTTTACTCCTTAGGAAGGATGATAAAGGTCTGTGCAAGGATTGTAAGGTCATCCCGAGCGAATATCTTACAACCCGACATAAGCTCTTGGTGATGGATTTAGCGATCAAGATGACGAGGAAGAAGAGGGTCGTGGAGGACCGACCTAGGATCAGATGGGGGAGTTTGACCACTATTAGTGCCCTGGAGATGGGAGAGAAATTGAAGGATATGGGGGCCTGGGATAGTAGTGGGGATGCGACCAGTATGTGGGATAAGACGGCTAGTTGCATTAGGGTGGTAGCAAGGGAAGTGTTGGGGGTCTCGACAGGTAGTCGTGGTCAGCATCGAGGGGACTGGTGGTGGAATGGAGAAGTTCAAGGGAAGGTGAAAGCAAATAAGGTGGCTTATGCGAAGTTGATAGAAAGCAAAGATGAGGTGGAGAAGTGGACGAATACAGAACTTTATAAGATGGCGAGGGAGGAGGCGAAGTTGGCGGTTTCTACGGCAAAAACGGCAGCTTTTGAACGCATGTATGCTGACCTAGAAGAGAAAGGAGGGGAACAGAAATTGTTCAGGCTAGCCAAGGCAAGGGAGAGAAAGGCACGTGATATGGATCAAGTAAAATGCATTAAAGACGAGCATGGCAAAGTATTGCTAGAGGAAACTGGCATTAGACGGAGATGGCAGTCATACTTCTCCAAACTCTTGAATGAAGAAGGGGACAGAGACATTGTGTTGGGTGATTTAGAACATACAGAAAGGCGTCGCGACTTTGGCTATTGCAGGAGTATTAAGGTTGACGAGGTTAAGAGTGCTGTTCGTAGGATGCGCAGGGGAAGAGCAACCGAACCTGATGAGATTCCGGGGGAATTCTGGAAGAGCGCGGCCCCGGAAGGTTTGGAGTGGCTGACTAGGTTGTTTAATGTCATCTTTAAGACGGCATTGATGCCCGAAGAATGGAGGGCGAGTGTAATGATCCCTCTATACAAGAATAAGGGAGATATCCAGAGTTGCAACAACTATAGAGGTATCAAGCTGCTAAGCCATATTATGAAAGTGTGGGAAAGGGTGGTGGAGATGAGGGTGAGGAGAGGTGTTTCTATTTCAGAAAACCAGTTCGGATTCATGCCGGGACGTTCAACTACAGAAGCCATCCATCTTATGAGAAGGTTGGTGGAGCAGTATAGGGAGAGGAAGAGGGACTTACACATGGTATTCATCGACCTAGAAAAGGCTTATGACAAAGTTCCAAGACAGATCCTATGGAAATGCTTGAAGGCTAAAAGTGTACCTATGGCATACATTAGGGTGATCAAGGACATGTATGAGGGAGCCAAAACCAGGGTGAGGACAGTAGGAGGAGACTCAGAGCACTTTCCAGTTATGATGGGGTTGCATCAAGGATCAGCTCTTAGTCTGTTTTTATTTTCCTTGGTGATGGATGGATTGACACGGCAAATTCAAAGTGAGGTGCCATGGTGTATGCTTTTCGCGGACGACATAGTCCTGATTGACGAGACTCGTAGCGGAGTTAACGCTAAGCTGGAGTGTTGGAGACATACTCTGGAGTCTAAAGGGTTTACGCTGAGTAGGACCAAAACAGAGTACTTGGAGTGTAAGTTTAGTGAAGCAACTCATGAGGCTGACTTGGAAGTAAGGCTTGGTACCCAGGCCATCCAGAAGAAAAGTAGTTTCAAGTACCTTGGGTCTATTGTGCAAGGCAGTGGGGAGATTGACGATGATGTCACACATCGTATTGGGGCAGGGTGGATGAAATGGAGGCTTGCTTCCGGAGTGCTATGTGACAAAAAGGTGCCACCAAAACTTAAGGGCAAGTTCTACAAAGTGGTGGTTAGACCGACTATGCTGTATGGGGCGGAGTGTTGGCCAGTTAAGATCTCTCACGTTCAAAAGATGAAAGTTGCCGAGATGATAATGTTGAGATGGATGTGTGGCCACACCAGGAGTGACAGAATTAGTAATGAGGATATTCGAGATAAGGTGGGGGTGGCTTCGGTGGAAGATAAGATGCAAGAAGCAAGATTGAGATGGTTTGGGCATGTGAAGAGGAGAGATACAGATGCCCCAGTGCGGAGGTGTGAGAGGTTGGCCATGGATGGTTTCAGACGAGGTAGGGGTAGGCCGAAGAAGTATTGGGGAGAGGTAATTAGACACGACATGGCGCAATTACAGCTTACCGAGGACATGACCTTAGAGAGGAGGGTTTGGAGGACCCAAATTAGGGTAGAAGGCTAGTAGATAGTCTCGTTATCCGTTCTTATTAGTAGTCGCATTATTGCAATATAATTTCTTGTGCTCCGATTTCTGCTATTATCTGTTATTATGTGTTATTTCCTGTGCTTTGGTTATCCTGTGTCATCTGCTCCGATTTCTGCTATTATCGGTTATTTTCTGTGCTCTGATTATCCTGTATTATCTGTGTCGCTTGCATTATTTCATTTCCATATCGCTTTAAATCTCTTATCCGAATCTATTAACCTTATCTAACCTTATCTAACTTCTTATTATGCTTTTATTGAGCCGGGGGTCTTTCGGAAACAGCCGTCCTACCTTGGTAGGAGTCAGGTCTGCCTACACTCTACCCTCCCCAGACCCTACGATGTGGGATTTCACTGGGTTGTTGTTGTTGTTGTTGTATCATTTCAAGTTCAAGTAAAATCAGTCCTTTAGCTATTGCTCCCCCTGCATTTTGCGCCATTGTTTAGATTCGGAATTTCTTTAGGCATTAAGTATGAGTTTTGATCCATTTCTTCGATTGAATAGGTCTGTTCCTAATTCGAAATGTAGTAAAGTGGGTTCTCCCAAATCAAGTGGGGTCTGGTGATTTAGGATCTAATGTTTGTTTAATGTTCATCACCCCTAATGGCTATTCTTCTATGGTTGTTTCCTTTTCCCAGAATCTTTCTTTTTCCCTTGTTCGAAAATCAAAAAATACCTAGTTCATTTTGTGATCCTTTTTTTTTTTTTTTCTATTTATCACTCTTTAAGACAAATTCGTGATGATTCTGTGCTAAAGAATTCTTAGCATACGCCTTGTCTCGCTTTCGCGGGGTTTTGATTGTGCTTATTTTTTGTATGGTGTTGTATATGGTCTGGTTATTACAGTGAATGTTGCACATGGACTATATTTGGATGTTACTGTTATGTGTCCGTTAAATAGCAATGCCAACCCCTTTGTTGATTGCTGACCATAAATCTGTTGCTGAGCATTCGTAGACTATTTTCTTATTGCCTAACTTTCGTCTGGCTGATACACGTGTAAAGCATGGAATCAATTCCATTCTTTCTCAATTCTGTGTTCTTTTCAATTACTACATGAAGCCACTCTTATTAGTCGACTACCTATGTTTTCCCTTTGCTAATCCCACTTTTCTTTTTTTTTCTTTTGCATGACACACCGGAGCCGAAGAGTCTCATTTTAAGACTCAACGACACTGCTACCGCATGGAATCCGCAACCATATACTAAATTCGCTGGGCCGAAGTCCAACAGCAAACAGTCGCAGCAGTTCTATAAAATGAGCTAAACCCATTTAATTCCATTTGCTCTTTATTTCGTACATTTGAGTTGTATTGTACAACTAGTACTTTACTTGGTTTGTTATCTTAGCTAGAATAAACCTTAGTGGAATTAGTGGGTTGATACGATGGGTAGTTAATTTAAAAGAGAGCTAGCAATTCATAGGTTTCATTTTTTTTATGTTAAATTATTTATAGTATCTATACTATTTATTTTTTATTAGGATAATTGATTCTTAAAATATCATGACTGCATATTTTGAAATCAAGATTCACTATTACTATCTTAGAAATTTAAAAAGTTACTAATTTTACACTAACGTTAACTTATTTTTGAGAAATAAAAGGCAAACTAGTTCCCATGGATAACTTTTTCACTTTAATTCCTTTCCAAATTTGTTGAAACGACCTTTACATAGTTTATATTGAACTAGTACTTTTTTCCATAAAACCCTTTAAAAGTTTATTAATATTAATCTTACAAACGACTGTTCTAACTTGTTAATCGACATAATTTATTTTCTCTAAATACATATAAATGTTATACATCCCGTTTCTTTTAGTTTATTACTACAAGTCTTATTTTAAATAGCATTCTTATATATCTATTTATAACTTTAGCAATACTTACAAAGTTATTTTCTTTTTTCTATAATACTATATTTACACTTAGCTTAATTAATTATAAATCCGGTCGGTTAACCATTGTTAATGGGTCTTAAAGGATGCCTAATACCTTCCCTTTATACTAATTGAACCCTTACCTAGAATCTTTTGGTTTCATAGACTTTACAATAATATCAACTTTAGATAACTACTTTAATAAACTTTAGGTGTCCTAATTCACCGTAAATAATTAGGTGGCGACTCCTTAAAATAACAAAAAATAGGAATCACCAATATGTTGTACTCTACTTTAACCCGGTTAAAATGGGGTATGACATCTTCCTCATTGGTTCTTCCTCCTCCTTAAGTTTGCATTTGTTTTCACTTCTCCCAGCTGTATGATCTGGCACTATGACAGGTACCTTCTTATACACTATTGATCTGATTGCTATCCCCTGTTTTCCATCTTTGCTATTATGGGAGTCCCTATGCATTATTCACTATTACTCGCTTGCTCGTTCATAAACTGTTTGTGTCGTGTTTCCCCAGTGGCTCTGAGTTAATGCTATTAAACTTCTTTGTGCCTGATTATCTTTGCCTCTTTTTGTTGATGCCAAAAAGGTGAAAAAGATTATTAGATGCTTGTTCAAAGATGAAGGGAAGAGAAAGAAGAAAAGAAGAAAAAATTTCTTCTGTATTTCGTTTTGGGAGGAACTGGTTCTCAGGGGAAACACGATAACATGCGCCTTGCTTTAAAAATGAGTCTCTGAGGCCGGGGGAACAACAACTCGATGTTTTTCATCATAAAAAAGGGGGAAATTTCTAAGTTGTGTTACATCCTATGTTTGATAATCTGTCAAAAGCCTGAAAAATAGAGAGAGACCTGGTCTATTATATGTTCTCTCTGTATATTGTACAGTGTACAACAACAACTGTAAAGCTGCACACAAGTATAGCGGAGCTGCTGCAGTTCGGCTTTAAGTCAAATGTGAGGAGTGGTCTCTATTCTACCCATATGTTCCCTAATATGTATACAACTTGCTCCAACATATTAGGTATCACTTGGAAAACCTAGAATCACTTAAAAGTGCAGCCGTCACGAGATTCTCCAAGTGTTCAAAACAAAGCTGACCTCGGACTGAAGGACCAGATCCCAACAATTGAAGATGTAAATATCCCTTAGTGTGTCTTGATCTTTGTTTATGTTCGCTGTCTTGTAAACCTACTCTTCTCTAAAGAAGCTGTTGTGGGTATTCTGAATTCTCAGTAGTTGTACATTTATTTGTAAGATGTTGAGTGGTATCCTTAGCTAGAGTTAGTTAAGGTGTATTAGTTTGGTTTGGCTAGAGATAGTCAAACATTGTTGAGCGCATGGCTAAAGTTAGTCATAGCGTGTAGCTTACAATAGGGTTATTGCAAGGGTGAGGGATTAAGGGTTTAATTCCTAGATAACAAGAGGGTGTAATCTGAAGTTGCTCGGTGTAGTGGAGTTAAAATCCTACGTGGTAGGTTGTGGTTTTTAATCCTTGAGCAAGGAGTTTTCCACGATAAAATCTTGTCTAAATTACTTACTACACTGCATAAGGAAAGCGGTAGACAACCAAGTCCCATCATATTTCGTTTAGTGAGCACATAGCCTACATTAGCAATTCAAACAAAGATTCCAAGGTACTGCTATAATCTCTCCGAACTGGAGAAAACATGTCTCTGCCAAATACGACATTTTCCATGGCAATAAGTTCATCTTCATTGCCCGATACAAACCTTACATAGTGGACCACGAAAGCAATTCTTCTAGATTTGGCAATTGATACAGGGTCAAACCAGACAGGGGTACCAAACTGAGCGGCCATTTGGCAAGATGCCTCCAGACTAAGAGAACTCAAGTTTGCATCAACCATCAAAATTGGGGTAGTGCTTATTTTGACCTTGAAATGTCCAATCCAATCAGGGGTGAGAAACATTTCAATTGATTCAACAATAGCCAATTCGCCTTTCCCATCAAAGGTATTGCAACTGACAGCAGTGTCAATATTTTTCTCTCTCAGAACACCCTGTTCGGATAATCCAGTAGATTTCCATTGTACCCATAGCAAATTTCCTGACTAGTCATGTCCAAGAGCACTTATCATAAATGGTTTTGCTTTAAGCTTAGACATGCACTCAACAACATTCCTTGCTACACCACCCGATATATAGGCAACTTTTCCTGGAGAGGCCAATAACCTTGTATAATCATTAGGAGTTTGATTTATATCCATGCTCCTTAATCTGTCAAGACGTGTGATAGGAGTGGTATTTATATCCAACACCATAACTCCGATCACTACAGGTTGCGTTGCAATTCGCTGAGGTGGTGGTGCTGGATTTGATGCAATTAGTTGAGGTGGTGGTGATGTTGCTGGCGGATTTGATGCAATTCGCTAAGGTGATACCGACTGTGAATAGTTTTCAATCCTATTCTGATCTTGAAAAGGCTTCACGTTAAGCCTTCCTATTGTTAGTCAACTCTCAGCCATGATCACTTGCAATCTGCATTCTTATAAATCATAAAAATTTGTAAATCATCATGAACCTTTAGAGGATGTTTATAAGTACTTTTTAACTTGTATATGTGGTTGGTAAAAACTCAAAGGGCTTGTAAGTTAAAATACTAAAAACTATAAGGTTGGTAATTCCAATTTCTGACTTTTCAGCTTATAAGTATTTTACTAATTCACCCTTAATAGTTTTTTTAATTCTCAAAATACCTATCCTAAAATAAAATTCCTAACTTCTTCTTCATCCTTGGTTTTATGAACTTTTATATTTATATTCTTCTAGTAAAAAAACTTAATAGTATTTTAGTCATTTTGATAAAGGAACAGTTTATCAACACTCAACTGAGCTCCTAAAAACATAGACAAATGATATGACACATTATGTTTTATTTTATGTCATGTATTTTCATGTATTTGACTAGGTCCTGAGTTTAAAAAGGAAACTAATAACTTATTTGTTCAAGCTTCTAAGCAGCCAAAGTATTTTTTACTTTTAATTTTTTTTTTATTTGAGGTGTCTGGCAAAGTAATTAAAGATGCTCTTAAACAGGAGCGTAAACAATTTTTCAGTTATTGGAAGAAGATAGAAATTTCTTCTTTGGAAGAAGCAAAAATAGAACATAAAAATTTTCAAGAAAAAAAATATTCTTATAAAAAAATTATATTTACCAATTAACAGTCTCTCATTTATTTAACACACTAGTGACCTTTGCCCGGCCCAACATGAAGAAAATTCTATTATTCTATTATACACTATTTAAAACTTTTAACTAAAGAAAAAAAGAAAGAAAGAAAAAACTAATCCTTTTTTGCCTACCTAAGAAAAATGTAAACATAAAGTGAAGATATTAAAAATGGTTCCTGTACTATAAATGATCAATATTTACTGTCCCTAAGCTTAATTCGAAAATAATTAAAAGTAATAATGTAACTTCATCCTGTTATTTCTCGGCTATAGTTGGTATAATTATGAGCATACTCAGCCATTATAAAAAATAATTAAATATTTCTTTTGATGTTATTTTAAATAATAAACTGTCTCAATTTTTCAACTTTTCTAATGGCAATTACTCGAACACTAAATTTGTATGTCAAAACATGACTAGTATAAAAGTAAGCATTCTAAAAATTTATAATGAAATTCTTGTTAAAATCTCTTTAGGGTAATTATGTCATATACAATGAGATAGATGTAGTACAAAATAATCATTCTAGCCTTAATTTATAATTTCTCTATTAGTATAATTTTAAGAAATTGTTGCAGTCTAAAGTAAAACAACTGTCAGTGAACACGTAAGAAAGCAAAATAAACAGTAAGCCAAAAGAAGAGATGGGGTCCACGTGTTAAAAAAAAATCCAAATCAAATGCACGGAAAGAAAATAGGGTGCACATGCGTAAAAAAAGCTTTGGGGCCGCTTTTTTTTGGCAGACACGTGTAACATTGAAAATATCATTGAGAATGACGGTTTTCCCTCCATTCACATTGACCGGAAGCTCCTCCATTCTCTCTTATTAATAGTAATAATAAGAAAAAGTAATAAAATAATATCTCTCTCAGATAATACAACCCTCTTCTTATCTTAGGAGTGTTTGAACCTGGTTTGAAATTATAAGATGAAACTATGATTTGAAATTATATTTAGATATATAATTTAAATTTTTTCAGTTGTATTTTTTTTATAGACATAAAAATTTTACAAATTGTGAAAACTATCAAAATATTTTCAATTCTATATAATCTTACCAAAGGAGTAAGTCATAGTTCATAACAAAATTAATATGATACTAGAAGGTCTTTCTAAAAAATACAACATTAATTGATCAAGCTTTAATTCAATAAAAATAATATTTAACATAAATAGTAGTGTAACGGCTCTTTAATATAATTCTCCCACACGGCAGGCACAAATAAAGATTGGTAAATGATTGGTAGGAGTAATTGTTAAAAATATCAACCAATTTATGAGTTTTTTTTTACAAAATATAAACTTATGCGTCAAGTTTTATATTTAAAAAATTTAAAGTCATGGTTTGAAACCCAAATCATGCTTTTTTGGATGATTTGGGATCTCAAACCATAATTTGAAACCATGAGATGAAATGCATGGCCAAACGCCGATTTCATCTCATGGTCTCAAATCGAATGTCCAAACGCCTACTTACTTTCTTTGGTTTAATTATATTCACATTGATTAAAAATTTCATATTGATATTTTTATTTTATGGTTTAAATTTCAACTAAAAAATAAATTTAAAAAATTTCTCTATTTAATAATACTCCCTCCATCCACTTTTATTTGTCCGCTTTTAACTTTGCACGCCCCTTAAGATTTAATAAATGAAGTATATATTTTACTATAATACCCATATTAATTAGTGTATAGTCTCAGTGGACTTGGAGAATAATTTGAAAATGAGTAATTAATGTTAAGGGTAAAATAAGAAAAAAATTGTCTTTCCTTGATATGCTAAAGTGGATAAGTAAAAGAGATAATTTATTTTTAGTATAGTGAATAAGTAAAAGTGAACGGAGGGAGTACAAATTGTAAAGTAAACCTTAATACTGTTTTTTTTTTTCAATTTAACATTCAAAACACTTCTTAAAATTATTGGTCAAACACAATATACTCATAAATCAAAGCACTTGTCAAATGAATTGCTTCTCAAAATGCTAGATGATGTGAAGCCCGTGCAAGCATGAGCCCAACACAAAAAATGAGTCAGTCTGATAACAAAATTATGAAAGTTTTATTACATAAACACAATTACAATTCAAATAGCATTTGTTATAATCCTATATTTTTACGTACAGACTAAGGGGTTGAGCGCTAACTTTGGCGAGCTCCTTGCCTTCCACGATTGAAATGAAGGGTTCAAATCCCATTAATTGCATATAATTCCTTTTTCCTAATTGCTCTCTCTCTGGAAGTAATACGATGATTTTTTTTTTTACAAAACATTAAAGAATATGTGTACACACGTCTTAATGTTTTACGGGTTCAATCTAAATCGACCTTTTTTCTTTTAGTTTTCTCTATGTTTAGCATTAATTTTTCATGAACTTATTATGACTCAGTTTCGGATACACCCCTTATATTTTAAAATCAAACACTTAGACCTCCTATGCTACAAAAATTATACACCTCCACCCTATGAGGTATATATATTTGTCCTAAGTATATTAAAATGTAATTATTAAAAATAAATTACAATTATAAATAAGAAGCTATTATGTATTTATTTTATGAAATTTAATAAAGAAGATAAATATTTCTTTGAATATCTTTATTCACGCATTTGATTAAAATAGAGAATAAATATTTTTGAAACATGGATGTTTAGAAACTTATTAATAAGAAATGAATACAACTTACTTAATAAGATATACCAGACTATTAGTAATAATTTTCTACACTATAAACATAATTTACTTTTATTTTATTAAAAGATATAAAAATCTTTTAAATATTAATTAACACATTTTTTTTAATATTCTGTTCATTTTGTACAATAACCAAATGTGGAAGTAAAATTTAATCATACCTTATATCTGAAATTTTTTCTTCGAATGAAATAAATAAAAAATCTTACCGTAAATATTTATTATTTTATGCTTATATAAATGGAGCAGTAATGATCCGGTCCACGCAAAATATCACTACATCATTGAGGACTCCACTCATGACTTCTTTATGTAATGGCTTAAATAAATACCCTGAAAATAAATTTTAATCTCCAATAACTAACATGTTGACGATCCATGTGGCTCACTTACTCTTCTAATATAGTATAAACGTACTTATTTTTAGAAGATAAGTGGGGTGCTCAATGCTTCCTGAAGTAACTGTTATGTCAATTCTATAACCAAGGATGTCATAGTTTCCAGCAACGTCAAAATTCTCCATTGGCTTAACTGACTTGATGTTAAACTCATTGTTAGCAATCAATAAACCTCCAATGTTGATATTATTTTGTTTCTTGGTGTCAACTTCAAATGCTTTACACTCATCTAACTCTAGTCCTTCTAGCTTTTCTTCCATCAATTTAAACTTGCTGTTAAACCCATGGTTAATAATCAAGATACCTTCAATGTAGCAGGTTTTAATGCAGACAACACTAAGCTTCCCTTCTGAGGTAGCAGGATTGTTTAGCTCATCAGAGAGAGCTACTAAAGGCCTTTTAATCTCCATAACATGTTGTTCATCAAGTTTCATTTCCTTGCTTTCATCTACAACCATTTCTATGAGAATTTTTCAATCAAGTAGTTCAACTCCAAATGCTTCACACTCATCTAACTTCAGTTTCTCCAGCTTTTCTTTCATCACAATAAAGGAATGCTCATCATCTAGAATGCTATTCAATTCAGACACACCCATACCATCAACCCACGGTTCTACAATTAGTTTAGGTGTTTCTTCTGTTATTAGGACGAACGACTTCTCAATCTTTTCCCATGGCGATGTTCTCATATCACTCTCAAAGATGACCCATAAATTGCGAGAAGTCATGACCTTGGAAAAAACTAAACCAAAATGAGCTTGCCATTAGAGCACTTCTTTCCAATCACTATAAAAAGATCCTGTGTCCATACCACTCCTATTATTCAAGTAAAGCCAACCAAGATGCATAGTTTCCAAAGTCCAGCGACATCGGCCAGCACCTAAGGACACTAGGCCACGTCCAGCCACATAGCCCCTCGGCTTAGTTGATCGAACATGGGATGGCCATGTTAAGGGATTTACATGATGGACCCTTGCACAATGCTATAACGGTTTTAGGATCATGTAGCGGTCAGGTTGCCCGACATCAGTGTGGGCGTGTGGCCAGACTGCCCGACACGGACGTGGGCCTGTGGCCAGATTGGCCGACATGGGTGTGGGCGTGTGGCCAGATTGGCCGACACGGGCGTGGGCGTGTGGCCAGATTGGCCGACATGAGCGTAGGCGTGTGGCCACACTGCCCGACATGGGCGCTGACGTGTGCAGGCAAGACATGGGGTGCGCCATTATGGCGTGTGGCTTAGGTGTCAAGACATGGCAAGACCACGGGGCATAGGATATTAGTGAAAGGAATTGCAATATGCTGTTTCATATAGCAGTGTACGGGAACGGAAGAAATAATGAAAGCATGGATGGATTATGGTGTAGTAGCTATGCTTTGAATTATGTCATATTTGAAATTGATACGTATGTTCTTGCTCTTGCATCTGGTGAAATGGAGTGTGACCAAAACTTAAATTACTTTTTCTCAATAAAAGAGTATGACCAAGTGGTGTTTGCTATAGTGAATCGATTATTTGATGTGTTATGCATCTACGGTATTATTATTTTTTATCTTGTAAAAGTGCATAGCAAGCAAGCATTCAGCTGAAAGATTCTTTGGGATGGTGGGTAAGGTGGATCATCTTCGAATCGGGTAGTTTTATGAGAGTTATCACTCAGTGTATGTTTAACATATTCAATAAAACATTCTTTACGGTGTTGTTTTTGCATTGTTGAGTTACCTGTGGGAAAGTCTAGTTTCGCAGGTAGTTTTCTCCATTGACTTTATGGACTCGAATTTTTTTAAAGCTGAGTTATAATTTTTTGTTGGGTGAGGTCTCTCTGTGGTCATTTCTAAGTAATTATGTGCCTTAAACTGGCTGTCATTTTCTTGTAACAGCTGTAACTGTTAAGATTTAAGAACTTATGTTGATAGTGTGTTCGTTTTTGAGATATTGTTTTATACCTTCCCTCTGATTTCTTTCGGGGGAAAATGGATCTTTACAGACTACTTAAACTCCAATTGCGCGCACAAAAGCTTATGAGAAGTACTGCGTTGATGACTATCCATTAGGAACAAATGCAATTGTGGCAGTTTTGGCTTATTCAGGGTAAGAGTTCTGTACTGTGCCTAGTCTTTTTCTATCAGCGGAAACATAAAATACATATCTTCATGTTATGCAGATATGACATGTTGGATGCTATGGTCTTAAATAAATCATCTGTGGATCGTGGTTTGTGTCATGGGCATATACACCAGGTATCATTTTACCTTTTAACCTTTTAATAACCTGTTTGGGCTTTGGATTGATCCAAAAACGACTTTCTTGTGCAACCTATGTTTTTCCATACAATTTCATCTACTGAACTATGATTTTCCTCTTGGCGCTACATTGGTGGAGTCTTAAGTTTTTGAGCACCAAAGTTTTATCTATGACAAATTTTTGGAAGGATGATAAGATATTTGGGCCTTTAGGTAAAATGAGAGGAAAAACTATTGGGCTATTTTACAAGTGTTAGGTTTTTGAGCATTTTAATATTGCAAATATCTTTCACATTTTGTCCAAATTCCTCACATGTTTTGTGCCTTGCCATGCAATTTTATTTTCATTTGAGTAGCCACAAAAGTTGACCATATCTTTCACATTTTTTATGAAAAAAAATGTGAAGACTATGGTAGCCACCATATGAACATATTTGGTCTTAGTTTCACATTGTTTTGTAGTATAAAATGTGACAATGTTTTTCACATTTTTTGTTGATCATGATTTTCACATTTGTGTTGACCATGATTTTCACATTTTTTGTTGAACATGTTTTTCACATTTTCATCCATTATAAAAGGATGAATTATGATTCACCAATTGATACATTCAAGAAAAAAATAAGTTCAATCCTTAACTTGTGGGTGTAGAGAGGAAAAGTGAGGAAAGTGAAAAATAAAAGAGTTTATTAGTTGAAGGAAGGTGTTCTTTTGGTGGAGCTTTGGACTCAACATCTTGTCCAGAGTTCGTTGAGTTATACGACGTGTTCGGGCTGTTGTATCCTGGAGGGGACAAGTCAGAAAGATTACTGCTGGACCGGTAAATTTGCTGCAGTGGGCTTGAATCTCCTTAAAGAGAACGAGATATCCGCGCCTCAGCCATAAATTTTTTTTATTGCTTCATTGTTATTTTTCAATTGTAATTGTAATTTCACTGCAAGATCACCAACAATTTTAAGGAGATTCAGATGGCTACAATTGAAAAATCGGCGGATGTCAAAGTAGGAGATCTTAACAAGCCATTTCGGTTCAACGGTACTCATTTTAAGAGATGGAAGGGTAAAATACTTTTCTACTTAAGTCTTCTCAATGTTTCTTATGTGTTAACTGAGAAGAATCCAAATAAAACAGACAACACTTCCATGAATGATGAAGAACTTATTTTTCTTCTTAACAAAGCAGGCTTCAAACAAATTATTGAGTCTGATCAATATGTAATAATGAAAAAAGGTATTTTTGTGGGAAAGGGGTATGCTTGTGATGGGATGTTCAAGCTGAATGTTGAGATGAATAAAGTTACTAATTCTGTTTACATGCTTTCTTCCACTAATTTTTGGCATGCTCGTTTGTGTCATATTAATAATCGTTATGTGGGAATCATGAGTAGTTTAGGATTAATCCCAATGATTAAAAAGGATTTTGAAAAATGTGAGGCTTGTAGTAAAGCCAAAATCACAAAAAGGCCTCATTTCCAAGTTGAAAGAAAAACTGAAATATTAGAGTTAATACATACTGATATTTGTGAACTTGGAGGAATTTTAACTCGTGGAGGAAATAGATATTTTATCACTTTTATTGATGACTTTTCTAAGTATACATATGTTTTCTTGATGAAAAATAAAAGTGATGCTTTTGAAAATTTTAAAATTTATCTCCATGAAGTGATAGAGGCCGTGAATATGAGTCTAACGAGTTTGGTAGACAAATAAAAAGAATTAGAAGTGATAGAGGCCGTGAATATGAGTCTAACGAGTTTAATTATTTTATTAGATCGTTGGGAATAATTCATGAAACTACTCCACCTTACTCTCCTACATCTAATGGTGTAGCGAAGAGAAAAAATAGAACTTTGGTTGAGTTGACAAATGCCATGCTTATTGAGTCGAGTGCACCTTTAAATTTTTGGGGTGAAGCTATTTTAACTGCTTGTTATGTGTTAAATCGTGTGCCTCATAAAAAGACTAAATTAATACCATTTGAGTTGTGGAGAGGTCACAAGCCAAATTTGGGATATCTAAGAGTTTGGGGTTGTCTAGCTTATGTAAGGCTAATGGATCCCAAAATAAGTAAATTAGGTAAAAAAGTTACTACTTGTGCTTTTCTTGGTTATGCTTCAAATAGTACAGCCTATAGATTTTTTAGTTTTGAAGATAATATAATAATAGAATCAGGAGATGCTATTTTTCACGAAAATAAATTTTCATTTGATTCTAAAAAATAGTGGGGGTCATAGGACTAATGAAAATATTTTGTCACTACCTAGCTCTTCTACTTCTGGTTTGAGAAATAAAGAAAGTGATGATTTTGAGTTAAGAAGAAGCAAAAGAGCTAGAGTAGAAAAGGATTTTGGTCCTGATTTTTATGTTTTTAATGTTGGAGATGACCCTCTCAATTTACAAGAAGCTTTATCTTCACATGATGCTATTTTTTGGAAAGAGGCTGTAAATGATGAAATGGAGTCACTTATTTCCAATAAAACTTGGAAGTTAGTTGATTTACCACCGGGTTGTAAAACAATTGGGTGTAAATGGGTCCTTAGAAAAAAGTTAAAACCGGATGGCTCTGTTGATAAATATAAGGCTAGACTAGTTGCTAAAGGTTTTAAACAACTAGAAGGCCTAGAATTTTTTGATATTTTTTCTCCGGTAACTAGAATTACATCCATAAGGCTTTTAATTGCTATTGCTGCAATTTTTGATTTGCACATTCACCAAATGGATGTAAAAACTGCTTTTTTAAATGGGGACCTAAATGAGGAAATTTATATGGAACAGCCTGAAGGTTTTATTGAAGCAGGCCAAGAGAGCAAAGTGTGTAAACTTACTAAATCCCTATATGGCTTGAAACAGGCACCAAAGCAATGGCATGAGAAATTTGATTCCTGCATGATTGAAAATGGTTTTAAAACAAACGAATGTGATAAGTGCATCTATCATAAGTCTTGGAATAATTCACATGTTATTGTTTGCCTCTATGTTGATGATTTATTGATCTTTGGCTCTAACATGAATGGTATTGGTGAAACTAAAAATATTCTTAGAAGCCATTTTGACATGAAAGATCTTGGTGAGGCAAATTTAATTCTTGGAATAAAAATTACTAAAACATGTGATGGGATATTCCTTGACCAGTCACATTATGTTGAGAAAATATTGAAAAAATATAACTTTCTTGATTGCAAGCATGTTATAACTCCTTTTGATTCAAGTGTTCACTTGTTTCCTGTTCAAAGTGATAATGATGTGATAAATCAAAAGGAATATGCTAGTTTAATTGGAAGTTTGAGATATGTGACTGATTGCACTAGGCCTGATATTGCATATGCAGTTGGAGTACTTAGCAGGTTTACAAGCAAGCCAGGTAGTGAACATTGGCATGCCATAACGAGAGTTATGAAATATTTAGTTGGTACAAAAACCTATGGTTTGTTTTATAAAAAATATCCTGCTGTACTTGAAGGCTTTACTGATGCAGATTGGAACACTTTATCTGGTGATTCCTGTTCTACCACTGGTTATATCTTTACATTGGCAGGTGGTGCTATTTGTTGAAAATCAAAAAAGCAAACTATTATTGCTAACTCTACCATGGAGGCTGAACTAATTGCTTTAGCTTCAGCTAGTGAAGAAGCGAATTGGTTAAGAGATTTATTATTTCAAATTCCTTATTCTGAAAAACCAATTCCTCCTATTTTAATTCATTGTGATAGCACCGCTGTAATTGGTAGAGTTCAAAACCGTTATTATAACGGTAAATCCAGATCTATAAGGAGAAAACACAGTACTGTGAGATCATATTTGACAAGTGGTACCATTAACGTTGATTATGTTAAATCTTGTGATAATCTTGCAGATCCACTAACCAAGGCCTTGGCAAGAGAAAAGGTCTGGAGCACATCGAGGGGGATGGGATTGAAGCCCATAAATTCATGAGTCGTATATGAGGAAACCCAACCTGGGGACTAGATATCCTATAACCAGGTTCAATGGGAAAAACGAATCATATGATGACTTGTTGAGAAAAATGCACTATTTTATTTATTCCCTCCCTATGATGTAAGTGCATTATTCTGTAACAATTTGTGGAGGTTGAGTTTATAAACTCTTAATGAAACTCTGTAGCTCGTATGAGTGGGGTGTTAAGTTACAGAAGCACTCTTGACAGATTTCACCTAAGTGAGTGTGGAAGTAGGCCGCTTTCTATGAGAATTGGGCTCGTTCTCAAAAGCACTCATGAAAATCGGGATAGCACAAGGCCGTAATGTGCTGGCTATTAAAGCTCATGTCAACACCTTGATTATTATGTGTAAGCGGCAATTCTTTATTTCCCTAAAGCAGTCATAGTTCAAGTCTGAGACCACTATGGCTCTGGAGTAAAGATTATTGTTTTACTAAGTGGAGGTTCAATGCAGAGCACACCTTCATTATGCATATTAATCTACCTTCAACTGATAAACTCTCTTATGTTAATATTAAAATGAGTGGGGGATTGTTAGGTTTTTGAGCATTTTAATATTGCAAATATCTTTCACATTTTGTCCAAATTCCTCACATGTTTTGTGCCTTGCCATGCAATTTTATTTTCATTTGGGTAGCCACAAAAGTTGACCATATCTTTCACATTTTTTGTGAAAAAAAATGTGAAGACCATGGTAGCCACCATATGAACATATTTGGTCTTAGTTTCACATTGTTTTGTAGTATAAAATGTGACAATGTTTTTCACATTTTTTGTTGATCATGATTTTCACATTTGTGTTGACCATGATTTTCACATTTTTTGTTGAACATGTTTTTCACATTTTCATCCATTATAAAATGATGAATTATGATTCACCAATTGATACATTCAAGAAAAAAATAAGTTCAATCCTTAACTTGTGGGTGTAGAGAGGAAAAGTGAGGAAAGTGAAAAATAAAAGAGTTTATTAGTTGAAGGAAGGTGTTCTTTTGGTGGAGCTTTGGACTCAACATCTTGTCCAGAGTTCGTTGAGTTATACGACGTGTTCGGGCTATTGTATCCTGGAGGGGACAAGTCAGAAAGATTACTGCTGGATCGGTAAATTTGCTGCAGTGGGCTTGAATCTCCTTAAAGAGAGCGAGATATCTGTGTCTCAGCCATAAAGTTTTTTTATTGCTTCATTGTTATTTTTCAATTGTAATTGTAATTTCACTGCAAGATCACTAACAACAAGAGTAAAGCATCGATCTCTCAAATCTTCTTCTCATCAATTCAAAACCTTCTTTCTGAGACCACAAACAACACCACGAAGTTTGATACTTGATGGTCTTTTTGTTTGTGGTCTTTAGCCAGAGGGTTGGAGAATGGAAAACAGAATTATCTCTGTCTTTTTCTTATTTTGGGTTTTTAAGTTCTTATGAATTTGATCCCTCCCTTGCTAAACTGCTTATCCTACTGCTCCCTGTGGAGGCAAGTTTTCTGATCTTTTATGTGGATATCTTTTATTGACCAATGCGTGATCTTCTGATTTGCAGACAGAAACAATTGACTTGACTGAGCAAAGCGCCAAATCTGATCGTGCTCAAAGATTGTTTAGAAGAACCAATTTGGATAAGTCATCTCTGTTTACCCCGAATTTGGTAATCAATTGAATTTGTATGTGGGTATAGGATATGTGCTTGGGTCCATATATTTATTACAAAGAGTTTATGATAATGCTCGTTGATAAGCGGGTAAGGAATGTAAATGACAGACGACTTCGCGGATGGCGGGTTTGTTGAAGAAGTACAATATAAATGACCAAATTTACAATAGATAGCATCAATATTGAGGTTACAAGAGTTGTATATATGTTGTATTACAAGTGTTCTTGGAAATAAAAGATGGACCAACCCCCTAAAGGGAGGTGGGAATGCCCTATTTATAGTAATGAACCCATGGGCCTGCTCCAATATGAATTAATAAAATAATAATATAAGGGACAGCTCCTGCACGAATTTGATGGGATTTGACTGACGGCGCCGTCTGACACACGTGTAGTTGGTAGCCGACCATGATGTGACACCACTGATGCATCCCAGTAACGGTCACAACGGACCAACGGACTCTCGGATACCGGACCAACGGTGATGATCCCCCGGAAAGAGATCCGAACCTTCGGTGGCTTAGAGACTGTGCCCGATGACGCTTCCGCTCGGCTTTGACCCGAATGCTTATCCGGGAAAGGCGATGCCTTTATACGAACTTTCGCCCCTCTTCTTCCTCCGAGCCATAGTTACCCCGGATTGGCCCGTATCCGGTTTTTACCGTATACAGATAGCCCCACGCTTCCCGAACCAACGATCTATCGGAGTGATGGGAAGCGAACGAATCATACATCCGACCGCTCGGCCGGCCAATTCTTATATCTTTATTTTGGCGGGAACGGGTGCGTCACGTCTTCTCTTTCGCCGGCCACGTGTCCAATTCCGAATGGTCCGCTCCTGTCAACCGCCCTTTGCACGTCGTTTCGCGTCGCTTCGCATTAATGACGTGACACGTGGTGGTCCTCGATTGGCCGCCCTCGATAACCGTTCCTTCCTTACGCCTATATAAAGCCCCTCATTCCCTCATTTTTCACTTTTCTGGCCTGCTCTCTCTTTTCTTCTTCCTTCTGTGTGTCAAAACCATCCTTTGCACCATAAATTTGTTGCCAAACCTTCTCTTATCAATACGAAAAAATAAAGGAAGGGGAATTAACTTTGCCACCATTCTTGTCAACTGCTCTTTGCTTCTTCAAATCGTCATTTCCTTCGTTTCCTTTACGCTATTTCCCAAAAATTCCTTTCCCTCCATTCCTTCAACATGTCTGAAACCACTTCTACCGAAGTTCCTTCAATCTCATCCCCGAGGGCCGAGGCCGTGTCCCCGACCAAACAAAAGAGTAACCCCGAAACTACGGCCTCGGATATTATACCGGCCAAGTTTAACTTCAATAAAGACCTGGAGGCAGAGAAGCCCTCCGTCGTTTCAGACCGGGCAGACTGTGGGTGGGACACACGCCCGGTAAGGGTTTTTGCACCCGGACCAGATGAATCCATAACCGATCACCGGGAAGGGTTTTTGTACGTATACACTTACCCCTTCACCCTTAAGCTCGACCCCCCGGTTGATCCGGTCATACTGGATATGTGCCGGACCTATGGCTTCACTTTGGCTCAAATCGGCCCAATTGTTTGGAGGGTCGTTGCCTGCCTCCGGTTGCTGGCCAACAGAGCTGAGAAGGAATTCTCATTGGGCCACCTAATACGCCTGTATTCCCCGAGAATATTCCGGGGTGGTGTCATAAAACTAGCCAAGCGCAGCCGAAATCCGTTCTTCTCGAAGATGGACGAAGACCGGGACAAGGGATGGTTAGAACGCTACATCCGGGTGAAAACCGAGGATATAATCCCGGTCTCCCATCAATCTTTTCCGGAGAAATGGAACGACAAACGTAAGTTCGACCCTTTGAGCAATCGTCATTATATGTTCAGTCGCTTACGGTATTGTTTTCTCACCGCCCTTTCGTTATTTTGCAGCAAATGGGTTTGTTCCCCGGGTTATTCGAGATCTGAGTGAGTGGGTCACGGCGCTCCTCAACCAGCTTCCCTACGAGGACCGGACTTGGGCCCACTTATCACGCGGTCGATGGATCGCTCAAAATCATGCTAACATTTGACTTTCCTTTGATCTCGTTGCATCTTTAGCCATTCAAGGCCGTCAATTTTCTTAACCTGCCTACGTTTTTGCCGTTCAGGCTTGCCGAAGGGCTCGGTGGCATCTAGATCGGAGTCGGGGGCCGCTTCCCCTGCACCGGCGTCCGCGTTCGACACGGCGGGTTCCGCCCGTGTTCTTGCCGAAGCCGCCAAAAGGAAACGACCCTCCGAAAAGGGTCAACCGTCCAAACAAAAGAGAGCAAGAAGTGTTGCCCGGCCACCGAGAGAGGAAATGGAGCCCGACATCATTGTTCGGAGGGTCGACCCGGCACCGTTAACGGCTCCAGTACCCGAGGAGACTGCCTCCGAACCGCCCTTGCCTTCTATGAACGAAGGTATCTTAATTCCCGTTCTCCCTTCAGGTGCAGAAGAAATCCTTTCCCCGGCTCCTCTTCGGTCGGTTGACTTTGTCGACATTTCAGGTGAAACTTCTTCGGAAGACACTCCCCTGCAGAGGGAAAAAGGAGCCGGGGAAATGACTGTCACTGCAACCGATCAAGGGACTGTTCCAGCTCCGGAGACCAAATCCCCCACTCAGGCTCGTCCATCGCCCGGCCACGAGCCGGTTTCTACTTCCGAGCCCCCGGTCCTTGCCGGGAACATTGAGGTTACACCGAGTTCGTCTACCCCTGCCCCGAGGGTTGTAGACTTCGAAGATATGTTTTCAGCCACTCCTCCGGCTACCGGTGAAGCTGCGAGTTTCGGCCATCTTCCAATTCCTCGGGTTACGAGGTCGGCCAACCGACAGTCAAAATCTGGCTCTAGAGATAACCTGGTGACCGTCTTCCCAGCCCCGAGCGTAGAGCCGAGAAGGACCAGATCGGCCGTAATCACCGTCCCCGAGGATTGCGGCTTTCTATCACGTCCGGTAGGAGTGGCGAGTTATTTGCGTCCTCTTGTCTCCGACTCGGATAAGCGCAAAATGACTGGGGTCACCTGGCAATGCCTCATGGACGAAGGCATGCACGCGGGCAACCGGGTAAGACTCACATCCATCTTTGTATATCAACAGACTTTACGCTCATTTGGTTTTGATTCCTTGTGTTTGCTTGCCTTGCAGAGTGTAGTACTGGTGAACGAAGCCTTCATCCGTGCCCAACACGAGATGGATGATCTCCGAGGCCAACTAGATGCCCAAGGCCGAGAAACGGAGAAATACAAGCATCTCCTCCGAGAGAAAGAGGAAGAGTTGAGCCGGGCCGCCATTCTCGCCCACCTTCGTCCCGAGCTTGATGCGGCCAAGGACGAAAGTCGTCGTTTAAAAAATGAGTTGGCCGCCATGACTGATTATAACCGAAGCCTCGAGGCCGAGAAGATTTGCCTCAGCCGAGACAAAGCTCAGTTTTCGTCAAGGCTGGACGAGCTGGAGACCACCGTCTCTCAACTCCGGGGGGAACTTGATTTGGTGAAAGCCGATGCGACTAGCTTAGCCGAGAGGAACCGGCAACTGAAATCTGATATCGCTCTGTACGAAGAACGCATGAAAGTTTTCGAAGAGAAAGCCGAGGAGCGGTCTCGGATAAGCGAGGGCTTAAAAGCCGAGCTGGAGGAGGCGGTGAGTGCCAACGACGTTCTTAAGGCCGAGCTAGAAGATGTTGTCCATATGAGGACTATTGCTGTGGCAGGCCGGGCCGAGCTGGAAACTAAATTGGCTAAGGTTGAGGCCGATTTGGAAGAAGCCTGGCAAGGCGTGGAGACGGCCGAGGCCCATACTGCCATTGTTGCCGAGTATGAGAAGTGGAAGTCTCGGCGGCTCACTCTCGAAGAGGCCGATCGCGGATTCTCCGATCTTCCGGCCTTGATAAACCAGGCCAAAGAGATGGAGGAGGCGGCCAACCATGCCCTTGGGTCCGACTCGGACGATTCCGAACGAAACGAGTCCGATTATTCTGGCTCTAGCCATGCTGAGTAGCATAGAATTTTTTACTTGGCTTCTGTTTTTTGCCTTTGCCAGCCTTTAATTTTTGATGTAAATGTACTCTTTATAAAAGTATCCTTTGCGTATATGAAAGTTGCACTTCTCTTGTGTCTTCGTTTGAGTGCTTGTTTTTATTTAGCCTTGAACTATTGGTCCGATTTTCGGACAAGATGATCCGTGGTCATTGATTAATTCTGCCCGTGGGACTTGCCAAATGTTTTGCGACCTCGGATTTTTCTGTGCCCATGATGGGGACTTCTCTAGGACCGGCTTTTTTGTGGTCAATTTGAGATGACCTCATTTGCCCAATTTTCGGCTATAATATCCGGTGTATGGCGTATTAATTGAACACTGCCAAAATATCGGTCATTGTAATGGTTTCTGCATTGCAAGTGTTTGTACATATATGAGAATTTTTCGTTTCTCGTGTCTTTGCCGTAGCAAGATACAAGAAATGGGACATGATTCATTATGATCGTTCAGTCCTTACATCGAAGGCGGTGGCCGGCCTTTGTTTTTGCCATGGCAAATGCTGAATGGGACACGATTCATTATGATCGTTTGGTCCTTACATCGAAGGCGGTGGCCGGCCTTTGTTTTTGCCATGGCAAATGCTGAATGGGACACGATTCATTATGATCGTTTGGTCCTTACATCGAAGGCGGTGGCCGGTGGCCGGCCTTTGTTTTTGCCATGGCAAATAATGAGATTCTTTCCTTGTTTCTCTTTATCGTGACATGCTTCGATGTGGGTACTGTACCCCCCTAACACTTGTCCGAGCTTTGGGGTCGGGTGAGTGTTACCAAGCCCCCACTCGGAAGATGCAACTTCGGGTGTCCGAGTTCTGGCCCTTTATCTTCGTTGCGTAGCACGTTGTACTTGTTGCCTCATTAAAAACCTCAGCGGAAAACCCATTTTGGGACAAAACCGCACTAAGGAAAAGAGTGCAACACGCGCTTTCAGTCCTAAAATCCTATTTTTGTGCCGTGCTTGATTTCCTGCAAAAAGACAATACGGCTAACAGAAGATATATGAGAGGGTCATACCTTAGCAGTAATATCTTTTCAGATGGGCTATGTTCCAGTTGTTGCGTAGGCATTGCCCATCCATGGACTCCAGCTGGTATGATCCTTTGCCCGTTACACCGGTTACCTTGTACGGTCCTTCCCAGTTTGGTCCCAGTTTTCCCTCGTTTGGGTTCTTTGTATGCAAAGTGACTTTTCGAAGTACCAAGTCCCCAACTCGGAAATGCCGAAAGTTGGCTCTCCGATTGTAGTACCTTTCCATTCTCTGCTTTTGGGCCGCAATTCGGACCAATGTTCTTTCGCGCATCTCATCTGCCAAGTCGAGTCTTACGGCCATGGCCTCCCCGTTTAACTCCTCGGTTGCATACTTGAAACGGAGAGTCGGCTCGCCAACCTCGACGGGGATAAGGGCTTCGGCCCCGTATACCAATGAGAAAGAGGTCTCGCCCGTGCTGGACTTGGCCGTGGTTCGGTACACCCATAATACCTCGGGCAATACCTCTCTCCAATGGTGCTTCGATGCTTCCAGCCGCTTCCTTAGGCTTTGGATTATTGTTTTGTTAGTGGATTCCACTTGTCCGTTTGCACACGGGTGATATGGGGTCGACACAATCTTCTTGATCTTCAACCCCTCGAGAAAACTATTGACCTTGCTACCCACGAACTGAGGACCGTTATCACAAGTTATTTCGGCTGGAATGCCAAAACGGCAGACGATGTGATCCCAAATGAAGTCGATAACCTCCTTTTCTCTGATTTTTTCGAAGGCCTGCGCTTCAACCCATTTAGAAAAATAGTCAGTCATAAATAAGATAAAGCGTGCTTTACCTGGTGCCCGGGGTAACGGACCCACGATGTCCATTCCCCATTTCATGAACGGCCATGGTGAGACCACCGAATGCTGCGACTCCCCGGGCCGGCGAACCATCGGGGCATGTCTCTGACACCCGTCACACCTTCAGACAAAGTTTCTCGTATCTTCATCCATCTGACTCCAATAATATCCGGCTCTGACAAGCTTTCGGACCAGAGCTTCCGCACCAGAGTGATTGCCACAGGTTCCTTCACGTACTTCCCTCATCACATACTCCGTTTCCCCAGGGCCCAAACATTTAGCCAATGGTCCGTGGAAAGAGCGTCGGTATAATTGGCCGTCCACTAAGCAAAAGCGGGCTGCCTTTGTTCGTAACGAACGCGACTCCTTCGGGTCGCTTGGGAGCTTATCATCGCGCAAGTAGTCAATGTATTTGTTGCGCCAATCCCAAGTTAGACCTGTCGAGTATATTTCAGCGTGTCCGCTTTCTATGGCCGTTTTTGTCAGTAGCACCGTTTCTCCGGGGCTGATTTCGGCCCCTTCGACCGCAGATCCCAAATTTGCCAATGCATCGGCCTCGCAGTTTTGTTCTCTCGGTATATGCTGCAGGGTCCATTTTTTCGGGGGTATGTATTCGAGGTCATAGCCACTGACCTCTACAGCCCACTTCGTTAGCCTACCCGACAACTCGGGTTTATGCATGATGTTTTTCAAAGGATAAGTAGTTACTACACATATGGGATGGCTTTGAAAGTAAGGTTTAAGCTTTCTGGACGCGCTTACCCGTGCCAACGCCAACTTTTCCAGATGGGGGTAACGGGTCTCCGCGTCCCCCAATGTTCTACTCACGTAATAGATAGGGAATTGCGTACCTGATTCTTCTCGGACCAAAACACCGCTCACCGCTACTTTGGAGACAGCCAGGTACAGAAATAGTGTCTCACCTGCCTTCGGTGTGTGCAGTAGAGGGGGGTTGGACAAGTACTTCTTCAAATCCTGTAGAGCTTCTTGGCACTCCGGTGTCCAGATAAAATCGTTCTTCTTCCTGAGCAAGGAGAAGAACCGGTGACTCCTGTCCGAGGATCTCGATATGAAGCGACTTAGCGCTGCGATTCTCCCGGTGAGTTTTTGAACCCCCTTTATGCTGTTCACCACCTCGATATCTTCGATGGCTTTGATCTTGTCCGGGTTGATTTCGATCCCTCGGTTTGACACCATGAAACCCAGGAATCTGCCAGATCTTACCCCGAATGCACACTTCTCCGGGTTAAGCTTCATGTTGTATTTGCGAAGCACATTGAAGGTTTCCTGCAAATGCTTTAAATGGTCCTCTGTTTCCAGGGACTTAACAACCATATCGTCAACGTAAACTTCCATTGTTTTCCCTATCTGTTCTTCAAACATTCCATTAACTAGGCGTTGGTAAGTTGCACCGGCATTTTTTAATCCGAAAGGCATGACGTTATAACAGTAGGTCCCGTACCGGGTGATGAAGGATGTTTTCTCTTGATCCTCCGGGTACATCCGGATCTGGTTATACCCGGAGTAAGCGTCGAGAAAACTCAACATCTCATGCCCGGCCGTTGCATCGATCATTCTGTCGATGTGAGGCAACGGAAACGAGTCCTTCGGGCATGCCTTGTTTAAATCTTTGAAATCAACACACATTCGAAATTTGTTACCTTTTTTGGGTACTACCACAACGTTGGCCAGCCACTCCGGGTATTTTACCTCTCGGATGGAACCTATCTTCAAAAGTTTTGCTACCTCGTCCTTCACAAATGCGTGTTTAGCCTCCGCCATGGGTCTCCTTTTCTGTTTCACCGGAGTAAACTTCCCATCTAGGCTGAGCTTGTGAGTTGCCATTTCTGGTGATATACCTGTCATATCTATATGCGACCATGCGAAGCAATCGGCGTTAGCACGAAGAAATTCAATTAATTGACGCCTGAGCTCCGGGGTCAGCCCCGTGCCCAGGTATACCTTTCTGTCCGGGAGATATTCGAATAGGATGACCTGCTCCAATTCCTCCACAGTTGACTGAGTCGCATCCGAGTCATCTGGCATGACGAATGATCTGGGTACCTCGTAATCTTCCTCTTCATGTACCGGGTTCAACCCGGCGCACTTTGATTGCTATTTGGGAACCTCTCCTCCGGTTGCTCTTTTCTCTTCCGACCCCTTGGGCCGAGATGCCATTTCTTCTACTGCAAACATTTCCCTTGCAGCGGGCTGCTCGCCTCGGACGATTTTCACTCCTTCCGGCATGGGGAACTTCAACAGCTGATGTAGTGTTGAAGGCACCGCCCTCATGCTATGTATCCAAGTCTGCCCAATAGAGCATTAAATTTCATGTCCCCCTCGATCACGTAGAACATTGTTTGCTGAATGGTGTCACCCACATTTACAGGCAATGAGATTTCCCCCTTTATGGTTTCGCTCGCCATATTGAACTCGCTTAGCACCCGGGCCACTGGTACGATCTGACCGAGCAGTCCTAGCTGTTCAACGACTCTCCATCGGATGATGTTGGCCGAACTACCTGGGTCAATCAGAATACGTTTAACCTTAGTTTTAAAGACCAGTATAGATATTACCAATGCGTCATTGTGGGGTTGAACGATGTCCTCCGCGTCTTCGTCATTAAAGAAGATAGATCCCTCGGTCGGATGGCCTCGAGTGCGCTTTTCACGGACAATAGAGATCTTCGTCCGCTTTATTACCGGCCCTCGAGGAGCATCAGTCCCGCCCACTATCATGTTGATCGTATGCTGGGGTTCGACAGGCTCGGACCTTTGAAGAGATTCCCTTTCCTTATAGTGATTTTTTGCCCGGTCACTTAGCAAATCTCGGAGGTGACCATTTTTCAATAACCGGGCTACCTCCTCTCTCAATTGGCGGCAATCCTCGGTTCGATGCCCGTGGGTCCCGTGATACTCGCACACTACACTCGGATCTCGCTGACCCGGATCCGACCTCAATGGTCTAGGCCACCTTACATCGGGGACACGTCCAATAGCCGAGACAAGTCCTGAAGTACTAACATTGAAGTTGTATTCTGAAATTTTTGGAGGAACTTTATTTTCGGCGGAACTTCTGGCATCGCTCCTAAACGAGAGTCCCCGACTATTCGATGGGCGCTCAACTCGTTTGCTGCCCCGTCCTGAGAAATGGCTCGGACTTTCTATTGCCTTTTCCGACCTGAAACTTTGCTAACCCGAATAGGGATATGGCCGGAACCTTTCTTTCGATGATTCAGACTTGGCCTCGTATCCCTTCCTTGGTGGCTCGAAACTTCTACTTATTTTGGTCCTTACTGGAGAGAACTCGAACTGATCGTCCTCCACCCGAATCTTTGACTCATACCGATTGTGGACGTCGGCCCATGTTACGGCCTCGTATTCCAGCAAACTCTCTTTCAATTTTGCCGAGGCCACCGAACTTAGCATGTTGAGACCCTTTGTGAAGGCCTGTGCGGCCCACTCTTCCGGCACCGAGGGTAGCTCCATCCGTTCCCTCTGGAACCGGGTGATGAATTCCCGTAATAACTCGCCGTCCCTTTGGGTTATCCGGAAAATGTCAGCCTTACGGGCCTGCACCTTTATTGCACCGGCATGGGCTTTCACGAAGGCATCGGCGAGCATCTCAAAAGAAGTGATTGAATGCTCGGGCAGATGGTCGTACCACGTCAATGCCCCCTTTGACAGAGTCTCCCCGAATTTCTTCAACAGTACTGACTCTATCTCATCTTCTTCCATATCATTGCCCTTTATAGCATAGGTGTACGAGGTCACGTGCTCATGCGGGTCCGTGGTGCCGTCGTATTTCTGAATGTCCGGCATCTTGAATCTCTTCGGGATCAACTTGGGGGCTGCACTCGGAGGAAAAGGCCTTTGAATATATTTTTTCGAGTTAGCCCCTTTTAACAAAGGTGGAGCCCCCGGTATCTGATCCACCCGGGAGTTGTAAGTCTCCACCCTTTTTTCGGTAGAGTCCACTCGCTTCGCCAAGGTTTCGAGCATCTTCAGTACCTCGGTGGAAGAACCGGCTCCGGAATCATTGCTCTCGACTGTCCGTGGCCCGTTTCTCCCGATTTCCGTTGTTCCCTTGGCCTTTTCCGGTCCAGCCTCCCCTTGTCCGCTCTGCAACCGGGCAATCGCCATTCCCTGCTCGGCGATTGCCGCTCTTTGTTCCTGCAACATCTCGAAAATCAAACGCAAATTTATGCCGTCGTTCGGTGCCTCCGGCTCTCTCTGGCTTTGGGTCCGAGACAATGTAACGGAGTTACGAGTTCTTAGAGGATCAGTGACCGGTAGGGCGGCATTAATTTGATCCACCGTGTTTTGTCGGTTGAGGCCTTCCCTCGAGTCAACGCGGTTCGGGTCAGCGGGATTCGGTAGTCCCCGTAGTTCGCTTTCCTCGTTTTCTGCCACAATTTCGGTATTATTGACATGGCCAGATTGCCCAACATCAGCCATGAGTCCGTTTTTGACGAGACAAACGGGGGTGGAAGCGTTATGGTTCAGAGATGAGAACGACAAGAATCAGGACCAAGAACTATTATCCTAGTCCCACGGTGGGCGCCAAACTGTTTACCCCGAATTTGGTAATCAATTGAATTTGTATGTGGGTATAGGATATGTGCTTGGGTCCATATATTTATTACAAAGAGTTTATGATAATGCTCGTTGATAAGCGGGTAAGGAATGTAAATGACAGACGACTTCGCGGATGGCGGGTTTGTTGAAGAAGTACAATATAAATGACCAAATTTACAATAGATAGCATCAATATTGAGGTTACAAGAGCTGTATATATGTTGTATTACAAGTGTTCTTGGAAATAAAAGATGGACCAACCCCCTAAAGGGAGGTGGGAATGCCCTATTTATAGTAATGAACCCATGGGCCTGCTCCAATATGAATTAATAAAATAATAATATAAGGGACAGCTCCTGCACGGATTTGATGGGATTTGACTGACGGCGCCGTCTGACACACGTGTAGTTGGTAGCCGACCATGATGTGACACCACTGATGCATCCCAGTAACGGTCACAACGGACCAACGGACTCTCGGATACCGACCAACGGCGATGATCCCCCGGAAAGAGATCCGAACCTTCGGTGGCTTAGAGACCGTGCCCGATGACGCTTCCTCTCGGCTTTGACCCGAATGCTTATCCGGGAAAGGCGATGCCTTTATACGAACTTTCGCCCCTCTTCTTCCTCCGAGCCATAGTTACCCCGGATTGGCCCGTATCCGGTTTTTACCGTATACAATCTCATCAGCTGATTGATTCTGATGGTCTTCCATACATGGGTCAGGTAATAGGATGTCTTTTCTTTTTTCTATTTTTTGGTGAGTCAAGTTGCACCTGAACCAACATGATCATTTGATTGCAGAGGATTAATCAAAATGAGCCATATTGTACCATTTACAATGAAATAACCAGTCAGACAACTAGTATGAAGTTGAAGGGTTCGGAGCCTGTCGTTGTTGATTATGTTGCTGTCGATGTGAAAAATAAAACGCATCTCCAGAAGGTGAGTAATTCCTAGATGTATTTGACTTTGAGAAGATACATCTCTGTTGTTTCTTTTCTGGGTTTCCAATCAACTTTGCTATTGTTATCCTCTTGTATGGATATATAAACTGGTATAGTTCTTTTATCTTTTGCTTTCTATTTCTCTTGAATTTCGGTATGTATATACATTGGCCAGGAACTTTTACTATCTGATGCTTTATTATCATAGTCGTAGCAGCTCAAAGCTAACTGTTTTTGGTAAGTAAGGGTACTTTCAGAAGGTGCTCCTATTATGCTAGAGGTACTTGCGAACTGTATAGGGAAAAGTTCCCTATTACAGAACTCCATTCGATCATCTGTGTCAGTAGCAACGCATGTGTACTACAAAAAAACCTCAGACAGCAAAGTCCTATAGAATTGTAGCTTATACACAAAAAGGGTCCTATAGAACTTTATGATTGAATTTTCTTTTCCTTTTAAAGTTACAGAGTTCCTTTCATTCCGTGTTGTTCACATAATAGTTTGTAGAGTGATATCCCAGGTTTTGTGGCTTCTGCCCGTTCTGCAGCTTCTTAGAAACTGTTTCAGAGTTCTAGGCATGGTCTATCTCTTATACCAAATAGATTCAGCATCGACTGCCAGAGCTTATAAGTTACTTTACAGTGGCTGAAGTGTTGAATTGCATCAAACAGCGATTAATATGTATACATTTCCTTAGTATTAAATTCAGCAATCAAATTATCTCCCTAAGCTGCTTTCTAGACCAGAAAGGTTCACTTTCTTGTGTGCTTTGTTGCCGGTACAGTAGAAACTGGAAAGTGCCTATTCCCCCTTTACATCTCAAAGTTGTGCTTGTCATTTTGAAGAGCCATGGTCTAGAGTTGGAGTAAAACACACTCCATGTACCCCGTCATACATACACGATATTTATTACTCCCTCCGTCCCAATTTATGTTGACACTTTCCTTTTTAATATGTCTCGAAAAGAATGTCACCTTTCTATAATTAGAAACAACTTAACTTTAAAATTCCCACTCTTAATGAAATGATTTATAGACACACAAACGTCTAAGATTTGTTTTAGACCACAAATTTCAAAAGTCGTTTTTTGTTTCTTAAACTTTGTGTCAAGTCAAATGGTGCCACATAAATTGGGACTGAGCGAGTACTACTTTTAGATGCACATTATTTTTCACTATACGTTATCTGGGGGGAGGTGATTAGATAGGAGATGACACTGCTTCAGCTGACTGTGGACATGACCTTAGATAGGAAGATTTGGAGATCGAGGATTGTGATAGAAGGTTAATAGGTAGTTGAGTTTTGTCGCGCTGTGGGTGTGAGAGGTGGGGGGCTAGCCTTTCCAGCTCCTCTTCTCCTTTTCTTAGTAGTAGTATTTAGGTATCACATAGATTATTAGCCTTATCTGTGTATTACTATGTGTTGCTCCATTTGTGTTATATCTTGATATTTTGTTGTTTTAATTTTCTTGCAATCCTGCATTAACTACCCTTCCCAGACCCCACTTATGAGATTACACTGGGTATGTTATTGTTGTTGTTGTTACATTGATTAGCACCTGTGATGTCTATGAAATATTTGGCATGCAAGTTAATTAAAAAAATTGATCTAGATCCATAAGTTTGGCAATGAATCGAAAGAAATCCTGATTAACGCCAACCTTTACGAAGCAGGGACCGTAGACAAACTGGATTCAACTAGATCAATATAAACTTCAAACTATATTGCAAAGTAAGATCTGCTTAGATCTCATCATGATCTTAGAGTTCCGAAGCAAACCCATATGCTGTTGGCTTAAATACATCTTTCATCCTGGTTGAATTTCTGAAAGCGTGCGTTTATGAGTACTCCCCTTCATGTTCTAAACTTGCTTAAATGCTGTATTTTCTGAAATTGCAGTGTCTAATGGTTGATTTAAGAACTGTTGAGACGCAAAATAAAGTTTTGTGGTGTTAGGATAAAGCTTCCGGCAGGTGGAACATTAACCTAAAATCTTTTGAACAAAGGAGGGGAGAGTGTAAGTGAATAATTTAGTCAATGAAGCTTCCAAAGGTGGATATCACCCATATTAATAAAATTTACAGAAAACCTGATAATGAAATAATCCGTTCGTAATCGTATAATGCTGCTGATTTGCTTAAAAAGTGAATATCTGTATTTCTTCCTTATTTGTTTGCTATCATAGCTCACACTGGCCTTTGACCTCTTTACATGTCGATCTGAATTGCTTCTTCTGGTCAATACAATTTTCTCCTTCAATTAGTTCAAACAACTTCGTTATTCCTCGTTCTTATTTGCAACCACTGCGACATAAGATTTTCCAACACTTTGTACTTGGGGTTTCGGTATCATATTAAGAGCGCAATATGTGATGTGTGAGTTAGATGCACATCACTGGTTCGAACCCTGCCACAAACAAAATCTTGGTTTTTTTTTAGAGAAGGGCAGAAGGGCCATGTACCCATTATCTGCTGAGTTTCGGATCCTGCTCCATTGGTCCTTGGGGATTTCTCGGCTTTAAAGAAAAAAACTCCCAACACTTAAATGGTTAAAATCATTTGGATAAAATCATTTGTTAGCCTTAACTTCTCTCGAGCATCGGGTTGATACAGAAATAAATAAAATTGAAATCCCAAAACAATTACAACCCAAGGACAAAATAAATAAATTTAAGAAAAATAATAAAAATTACCTGGCAATTACCAAACGAAAAGGAAAAATAAAGGTTACTATAAAAGCAGTACTACTCCAGTAATGATTAAAGATGTGATTTTTATTATCACTCATAAGGACATAGCAGTTTCACCCTTAGCTTCATATCATCATTAGAATCTTAGCATTTGTTCATTAGTTAACGAAGAATCACTACAAGGAAAAAATGTGAAGAGAAACATAATAAAAAGATAGATTATAAAAAGACAGATAGATTACATTCACTAAATCACCGTGACTTGTTCTTGTGATGATTAAACATACAAAGGCATACAATAGAAAGAAAAAAGGAAAATTTTCATGAGATGCCTCAAATTTGATTATCATTCGTAACATAGCCTTGACTCTCTCTTTTGGGACTTGTTAAGGTTATTGATTTTGACTTCTCTGCTGCTTTGTTCTTTGTTCTTTGTTCGTCGTTCGTTTGCAGTTTCAAGGGGGTGAAATACTTCATTCACCTTCAAACATTGGAAATTACATCTAATAACTTACATAACCCTAAATTAACGGAAAAAAATAGGAGAAAAATATTTTTGTAGTTTAAGAAACCATACCTTGATATACACTACAGTTGATGGTGTTGGTATGTTGTAAAAGTCCTGAACTTCTTAACTGAAGTATGAGTGTTTCTTCAAATTAATCTTGTCATAACTGAGCAATTGAATGTAAATCTTACTATGCAAACTTAATGGAGTAATTTAAGCACAAGCACCTCCGCGAAAAATAATGGAATAACGCAATAACGCAATATTATATGTTGAGGATTTCAAATCTAAGAATCTAAAAAGGAGAAAAAAAAATTCTGGACAATAATGTTGATCTTGTATTTAGACAACAATTGAAAATCTCTTCTGAACCCCAAAAAAAATAAAATAATAACAATTGAAAATCTTTTTGCTAAATAATGGTCTTGCTCTTCATGACAAAATCGATGACTATGAAACATGAAAAATAAGCAAATTACACAAGTAGACAATATATAACAAAGCCACAAATAGGTTAATTTAAAGATCTTTTCACATTCATTGTCAAGCAGTGGCTAAGAAATCCTTGTGCAGTTGTGCTCTTCTTTTTCCAACTAAATCATTGTTGGTTGGTCTTGGGAGAATTTTCCTGGATGCAAAAGCTAAGACCCAACAACCACAAGTAACTATATAGCCTACCTCATAACCGACACAGCTCTAATTTATGCCCACTATTTGATGAATTTAATACAATTAATATCTGCCGTTTCTTTCCTCTTCCCACTTAGCAGGTTAATTACCATCTTTAAGTTTACCATTGCTCTCTTATCAAAGACGTTAAAATAATTAGCCATTCGCACTCCCCTATTTTCACTTAGAAGATGTCAAGCTTAAATTCAATAAGCTGTCTTTTTAGCTGTCCCTTATTAAACTCAATAATTAAGATATAATTAGAGTTTTTCATTTTAAAATTAGAGAAAAGGTCAAAAAAGGAGAAAAAAGATAAATAGGTTTCTTGGTCATAGAGTGATGCCACATCACCTTGTCTATACCTAGCTTTATAGTAATAAATATTGATTGATTGATAGCTGTTCAAATAAAAAATGTAGAATCTGTTAGCATTCAAGATGAGAATTTGTTAGTGTTCAAGAAATTGGTAAGGGTGTCTAGAGTCATCAACTTCTTATTGTTGCTTTATCTCTTTAATTGCTAGTAATGAAATATTTTGAAATAATAGACCATGAAACATGTAACATGACATAAAGTAAAATGAAAATTCCAAACATAAAATCGACTCATTAAAGTAATGTTTCCACACTAACAGTTATTAGTAATTGGGGAACATTTTTAACATTTAGAAAATTTCGACCATGATAATCTTAGTTTGACTATTGACCTTCAATTTAATTAAGGAGGGTCTCTGTCCTGATATAAAGGAGTTATTGTTCTTTAAATTCAAAATTATAAGAGGATAATTAGTTAAATTCATTTAAGTATAAAAAGAACTTAATATAAGTAAAGTTAAACAAAGAGGATCCAAGTTATCGTGCTTGATAAACATAAGGGACAAGTGTGAAGGAGTGCAAGATAACGTCTTAAGAGAAGGAGAATAGAAACAAAAAGATACCAAGAGCCTGTTTGGATGAGCTTATAAGCTAAAAAAAATAAGTTGGGGTAGTCTAACTTATTTTTTTTGGCTTATAAGCTGTTTTCAGTTTATAAGCTGCTTTAGATAAGCTAAGTCAAATGGGCCCAATTATTTTTTTGAGCTTATTTTAAGCACAAAATGACTTTAAGCTGGCCAGTCAAACACTCAAAAAAACTGAAAACAACTTATAAGTAACTTATAAACAACTTATAAGCCAATCCAAACGGGCTCCAAGTCTCGTCTTATATTTACACATTCATATTCTCACATTTGCCGGATAAGAAAATGATACTTCGATAATCAAAATATCTTAGTGTGATGGCAAAATATAAATTCGAAAGAATTTGCTTAAATTTCTCTAGATAAGTGTTATTGCTTAGGGTCAAATATTATGGCCAGGCATTTTCGGTTGAGATATAATAAAGAACGTAAATGCGATCGAAAAAGACAATATCTACAAACATGATGTTTTTAGCTTTGTTAAAATCGTATGTTTGGTGACATTTACCAAACTTTGCATCGTAAATTTCCATCGCATCAGCAGCAACGAAATTAAAACTTTGGGCACCAAGATTTTGAGCGACTTATCATTAAGTAGCTTATTTACACACTAACTAATTTTTATATTTACATTATGAGTGTATTTTTATCTATTCTATCATATTAATTATGTTATTTATTGTACTAGATTATTAACTTATTAGATTCAATTACATGCTGTTATATGTCACACTTTAATCGCTGTAAAAAAGTTTCATCGTGTAAGTGGACATAGTCAAAAGAGGTGTACAAAGCAAACCGACAAACCGCACCAAACCGATAATCCGAATCAAACCGAGAAAAAAACCCGACTAGTGGTTTGGTTTGACTTGGTTTGGTTTTAAAAAGAAAAACCTGAACACTATTGGTTAGGTTTGGTTTTAGCTAAAAAAAGTCAAACCGAATCAAACCAACCCGACATTACATTTATAAAATGTCAAACATATTTTATACATAGAAATATTTATTTATAAATGTTTCTTTAATTTTTTCATAGTTTTTTTGTCTTTTAACATATTATTTCAAGCTTGGAGTTAGAATTTTGAATGGTTTAATAAGTTTTATAGCTCAATGATATTAGTAACTCAAATAAAACTCAATAAACATCAAATCAATACTAATGCTAACAGAAGAAATTCATATCTAACACTGGAATGACAATAATTTTGATATCTATTCTTTAGTTTTATATTAGTTTAGAAAGTGAAAATACATAATTTAATTTAATTGTTTTCTTTAATATCTAGTCATGTGATTATTACTTATTAGCCGTACTTATTTTAGCATGACTTAGTACTTTAAGATTATGATCATTTTCTACATGCCTTATAAATTAGTTGTATTTATTGTAGCATGACTTAGTACTTTTAGATTATGACAATTTTATTTAATGCAATTTCATTAATTTTTTTCGTTGAATATTTTAGTACAATGTCATCTCTCATCACGTTTTGTGTTATTTTCTTAATAAATATCTTAATTAGATAGTCGTATCTTACTAGGACTAAAGAAATATTTGAAGTACAAGTTATATGTTTTGTATGAAGACTTTATCCGAAAAAATCCGAAAAAACCGAGAAAACCCGAGGTTGAAAAACCCGACTTTTGTTGGTTTGGTTTGGTGTATAGATTTAAAAACCCGATGCAATTGGTTTGGTTTGGTCTTTAAAAAATCCGAACCAACCTGGTCCGTGTACACCCCTAGTCAAACTCATAATTAGAAATATCTTTTTCATTTCGGACACATCTCTTCTTATCTTTTCTAGTATTTTGTTTATGTTTCAGTCTTTTTATTAGCTTATTACTTACTCTTTTCGACTTTTTGAATCAAATTCTTTATTTTATTCTTTTATTCAATTTTTTTATGTGTCGTAGTATCAGTAGGGACGAATTTTAATATTTTTCTTAGAATTTTGTTGTTTTAAACTAAGATATATATATATATATATATATATATATATATATATATATATATATATATATATATATATATATATATATATATAAATATTAATACACCTAAGATATCACTTAAATCTTGTGATCTTAAACATGTCACGTTATTTACATAAGGGAGTATAATTAAGGGTAAAACAAAAATATTGAAACTAAAGAGTTAAAAAAATATTATTTATGAACAGACAATAAACGAAATTAATAAGCTATATAAATTGAAACTGATCGAAGGGGTAATATTATCAAGAAACATATCAATTGTACTTCCGAGACTCCAACATTCTTGATAAATTAAAGGGTGAAAATTTCATTTTTAGGTAGAGATATAGTTTTGACTCCAAAAATATAAAAAACAAACAAACAAAAAGATGTGGAGTCCCTTCTCCCTAAGGAACCGTTTGTACATGGTTTGAAATTATATTTGGACATGTAATTTGGATAGTAATGTAACTACTTTTTAATTTAATCCTCCCACATGGTAGACATAAATAAAGGTTGGTGGAAGTTAATGAGGTTGGTAAATGGTTGGAGGGAGTAATTGTTAAAAATATTTACCAACTTATGGGTCTTTTTTTTTTATAAAATATAAACTCATAAGTCAAGTTTTATATTTAAAATTTTTGAAACTGTGATTTGAAACCCCAAATCATTTCTTTTTAGATGATTTGGGGTTTCAAACCATGGTTTGAAACTATGAGATGAAATGTATGTCCAAACGCTAATTTCATCTCATGGTTTCAAACCGCATGTCCAAACGCATACTAAATTTACCTTTCATCATTGTACAAAGAGAAAAGGGAACAAAAGAAAGAGAAAAAAGTAGAAGAAGATGGTGGTCAGGTAACCATTTTACCAACTATAGGCATGTTAGTTTCTTTATTTATTTTCCAAAAAGAAGGTTTCCTTTTGTTTATTCAATTAATTCTTACCAAAACAATTGTGGATCCAAATTCTTTGCACCAACCCCTCACCAACTTTGACAATGATCAATTATCATACCCACAAACTTTCTTTTTGGGCGCACGTCCTACTTCAAAGGCATGCCATATTGTTCCCCATTGCTTTCCCCACCCACCAATATACTTCTAACAATTATATTTTTAGTTGGGGTGGGATTGACCGATGAACAAAAAGACTAGAGTGACAAAGAAGAAATAAACTATAGCGAGATTTAAACCCAAAACTCAAGTATCATCTGGTGAAGAAGTAGTATCATATGGTGAAGGAGTAATCATTAAATTAAATGACAATTTTTATTACTACAAATTGCTGGTTTTCGACCGAATTTAACTTGTCAGTAACGTTTTCAATCTATCTATATGAGGAAAAGGGTCAATTTTGCCACTAAACTATTCAAAATAGCATAATTTTATTTTCCGTTTCATTTTCGTCTTTAATTTACCTCCGTCATTAGCCAAGTAGCTCACATTTGTCTTCCCCTAACATACCTCCACACCTTTTTAAAACAAGAGAAAAATTAAATAGTCAATTTCGTCCCTGGTCAATCTTTGCTTTTAGAATATTTGTATTTGATTATATTAATCATGTCAATGGACAAAATTTCTTGATCCCTCTTTGCTTGTTAATCATGCTCCCTATATGTTAGAAACTAAATAATAAAGGGGTCCAAAGTACGATAATTTATCCTTAAAAGTTTCTGTATTAATTCGAACAATTATTTTGGACCAAAAGCGAAATGGAGGATAAAATTTATTTAGAATAGTATACGGCAAAATTGACCAAACCTTTTAGTTAAGCAGATCATTAATCTGTTAGAGCCAGTCTAAGTATATTGCGCATTAAAAAAAACTCATGTACCAAGTTTATAACTCCAGGTGCAACTTTCCTTTTTAACTTTTTCATATATTCTGTTTAAAACATTGGGATATCCACAGCACGTATATGCCTTGAAGGATAATATTTTAGTCATAAATATCATAAACTTTTGAATGCTTTTTATAATTCTCTACTATTTCTCTATTATCCTCTTGATTAGCTACCAGCACACCTATTTATAATAGTATGAAACCTACCTTAATTAACTCAAAACAGGAAA